>NC_058520.1:199301530-199611441 GCF_904849725.1 Hordeum vulgare subsp. vulgare | reverse complement strand
CGAGCATGAATCGTATAGTTGATATGATTAACATAGAGATGTTTACCACTGAAACTGCACTCAACTCACGTGATGATCGGACTTGAGTTAGTGAATTTGGATCATGCCACACTCAAATAACTAGAGGGATGTCTATTGGAGTGGGAGTTTATTAGTAATATGATTAGATGAACTCTAATTGTCTTGAACATAGTCTAAGTCCACTTTGCAATATTTTATGTTGTAGATCAATGGCTCACGCAGTAGCAACCCTGAATTTCAATACGTTCCTAGAGAAAGCTAAGATGAAAGATGATGGTAGCACTTTGTAGACTCGGCTCGTAACCTGAGCCTTATCCTACAAGCTGGGAAAAAGAATTATGTCCTTGATGCAGTGCTAGGAGATGAACCACCCGCTACGTCTGAACAAGATGTTTTCAACGCTTGGCAAGCACGTAAGGAGGACTACTCAGTAGTTCAATGTGCAGTTGTAACGCCCAAGATGCGGTCCTATCCTTATTTAGACACGAGGGCCTCGACAGGGATAGAAGCGCATCTCGTCATTTCGCAAGAATGGATATCGTTACAAGTACATGTACTGAAAAGATGAGATATATGAAATTGTCTTACACTCGCCACAAGCTACATCAGAGTCACATCAGTACAATACATAAATATCACAATGAAGAGCAGGGTCCGACTATGGATGAAAACAAACGAGAAAAGAATGACGCCCATCCTTGCTATCCGAGGCTGCCGGCCTGGAACCCATCCTAGATCAATGAAGAAGAAGAAGAAGAAACTCCAAATGAACAATCATTGCGCTCACGTCAAGTAAACTTTACCTGTACCTACAACTGGTATTGTAGTAATCTGTGAGCCATAGGGGACTCAGCAATCTCATTCCCAAAGGTATCAAGACTAGCAAAGCTTAATAGGTGAGGTATGGTTAAGTGGTGAGGCTGCAGCAAGCGACTAAGCATTTATTTGGTGGCTAACTTACGACTACGCATAGCGGACATGAACTACTAATGATCAAATGAATGATCCTGAACACCTACTTACGTCAGACATAACCCCACCGTGTCCTCAATCGGAGAAGGAGCTCGCGAAAGAGACAGTCACGATTACGCACTCAGTTGGCATATTTTAATTAAGTTAACTTCAAGTTATCTAAAACCAGTGTTAAACAAAGTTTCCACATTGCCACATAATCGCGGGCACGGCTTTCTGACAGATTTAACCCTGCATGGGTGCTCCAACTAGTCCATCACAAATTACCACAAGCCGCATAGAAATCCTTGTTCATGAAGCTCGCGATCTCGTCAGACTCCTTAGTGGAAAACCTCAACTCTGAGATTACCCAAAGTTTCACCGGAATCCCTATGCACAAGACATTTGTCAAAGGTAAAAGTAATCCAGCAGGGCTGCCCGGTGTGTCGACATCTCGTTCTCAGGACATGACGGATAAGCACAGCGTACGGTGGCCTGATAAACATCTCCCGAGTTGCCCCGGGATGGCCCCGCAAACGACTCTAGTTTGGAGTAGCACCAACAGCACTGGCCCCCTGTATTATGCTTCTCGGGAAGCGCTAACTCCCTATGCTTTTTTCAGTATTAACAGAATTATTATGTTGGGAAAATATGGCCTTGCCAGACCAGTTTTAATCTAAAACGAATTATCAAGGGGATCCCCATAACAACCCCGATCGTTTTATGAGCACTCAATTATGGAACATAACACTGGTAGCCGAAACTAAGGGGACAAAGGTGGAACAAAACACCAAGCTAGAAAGGTCGAGCCTTCCACCTTTTACCAAGTATATAGGTGCATTAAATTAAATAACATTTAATAGGGTGTTATAACAAGGAACCCATGTTATCACATGGAAGTAACTGCACCTGCAACTAGCAACGCTAACACATGGTTAAGCAAGAGGTAACATAGCCAATCAGTGGTTTGCTAGGTTGTGAACAGGTTGAAGGTTTTCATGGCAATGTTGAGAGGCAGATATTTAATAGGTGGTAGGCAGCGAGACTTAACGATAGAAACGGTAAAACTAGCATGGCAATAATAGTAATGGTATCTGGGGAAATGGTGATCTTGCCTGAGAGCCTGCTTGGAAGAAGAATGTCTCCGTGAAGCAGACGAACCGATGTAGTCGAACGGGTCCTCACATTCCGACACGCTTGCGAAACTCTATCGAGACAAAGAAAACCGGAAACAAGAATCAACACACGGAATTCACCACGGCACATGCATGACATGATGCAATCCACATATGATGCATGATCAGTTGTATATGTGCAAGACATGGCATGGCAATTCATAACAGTCAAACACTACACATTAAGTGAAGTTCAATATGCAACGAGTTGCATATTGACGAAACTCCACATACAAATTATTTAGTTCTATCCCAATTAGGTACATGGCAGTACTAAATGTGGTTAAACATGGCAAGAGGTGAAGCGTGACTACGCTCTCTATCTAGGCATTTTAAATGAGGTCGGAAACGACATATAGCATCTCCGAACTGACCTCATACGTTAATTAATAATTCTGTCCAGATCTCAATTGTCACGTTTAAATTTTTGGTAAACAACAAAATAAATAGTTTCACGTGATTCTACGCATCGTTCCAATCAATTTACACATAGAGAACATCTCCAACGGAGCTACGGTTCAAAAGGTACGAACGCCGCAAGATATGATGGCATGAATGCAATATGTGTGCAACGACAGTCACAAGCATACTAAACCAAGAAGGCAGAAACATAATATGAAACTACATAAGATTCTAAGCAAGTTCCATATAGGACACGATCAAAACAGAGCAACGGTTCAACAACTACGAGCTAAACAAGAAATCACAACAATCTGCCCAAAACAGCAACATGGCATTTTCTACACCCTCGAACAACAAGCTACACAAATCCAAAATGCTCAAACAAGGCATGAGATAGTAGAGGGAAAGATACATTACAACATATTACTAATAACATCTAGCATGGAAGCATGCATCACTAGGAAAAGATCTCACAAAATGGCATCTCACACACAGTTTCAGACTTAGTGAAAATATCAGTTTTGACAGTGCAGTTTTCGATCTGAAGGCATATTGACAGCGACAAAACTATATGCTACAGGGCACCAAATGGCATGAAAATTCACACCATGCTAGAGAATCTTAAGGACTACAACTAACTCCATTGCACCAACCTCGAAAGAGCTACAGATCACGAGATAAACTCATGGCAAGAAAGCAACAAAATAAAACAGATTTCAGACTTAGAAATATTTCAGCATCTCCAAATCAGCACTATTTTCTAGCATGTTGACAACAAGCCATCAACACCGAAACATGGATTTCTATTGCAACCAAAATTACCACGGGCTAGCATACACATCCAAGGGCATATCTCTAGTTAACAACTCCTTCATATCATGCACGGATTAAATCACACCAAATAGACAAGAGGGCAACATGGCAAAATATCACGCGCACTAACTTGTTCAAAAGCTAAAACTAAATACACAATCAAATTCTAGGGATTTTTCTACCACGAAAACATACATAACATGAGGGGTTGCAAAAATAAAAATACCGCCACACGTATATGCGATAATATGTCCTAAACGCGATATAACAAACTAGCAACGAAACCTACATGCAAAAATGCAAACAACTACTCTAAAATACATAGCAAAAGGTCCCTAATAACATGAGCATTTTATCTACGGGGTTGGAACAATCCAGACACGCGTAAAAATAATTATGGGATAAGCAACCTATTAGGACAGCACGCATTTCTAGGCAAACACCGGGTCAAACCACTTTAAATATGCATGCAAGTTGCAAAATATGAATCTACGCAAAAAACTAATCAAGTTTCATATTTTACTCGCTGCGATCCGACGCACGGTTTAAAAACTACAAGCGTTCGAAAAATCTAAAATCCCTGAAAATACATAAATCCGAAATCCTAAAAAAAATAGCTATCGGGCCGGATCTGGCGCTATTGGGCCTACAAAGGACGGCGCAAAATACTAAATCTCGCCGGGTGCGAGGGATAGAGGAAGGGGGGCTGCTCACCTTGGGCCTCTTGGCCAGACTGGAGGTGGGCAGGTAGACGAGGGTGGGCCGAGGGTTGCAGGAGCTGGCGATGGGCCGCGGCCAGCTGGGCGTGGTCCGGCGGTGGAGGCCCAGGAGCGGGGCAAGCTGGCCCACTCGAGCGGGAGGGGCGAGTGGCCGAGGGTCAACGGGAGCGCTCGTCCCCTCCGGATCCCGATCGGGAGGCGACGGCTCGGCCATAGCGGTTCGGCAACGGTCGTCTCCGGTGGAGGCGCTCAGACGAGGGGCTGGTCAACGGAGCACGGGCGGCGGCCGGCCTAGGGCAGCGCGGGGCGGCCCGGCAGGGAGATGCAGGGAGGCGGCGGTGCGACAGGGAGGCGACGGCACGAGCTCCACAGAGGCGGAGGATGGCAGCCAGATCCGGGCCGGATCGGGGCGAGCTGCGGCTGACCGGATCCTACAACTTTCCGGCGGTGGTGACCGATGGTCGGCGGGGAACTGCCGCACGGGAGCGCTCGGCTCGGGGCAGCAGGGCGAACTGCTCGTGCCCGAGAGGAGGAGGGATAGGATTCGGGTGGCGGCGGCCGATCCGGGCTGGGAGGGCCTGGCTCGTGCCCCGCGGGCTGGCGACGGCTAGCATGGGAGGAGAGAGAGGGTGGGTTGTGATACGTCTCAAACTTATCTATAATTTTTGATGGTTTCATGTTGTTATCTTGTCATCTTTGAATGTTTCATGTACCTTTTATATCTTTTTGGGGACTAACTTATTAATTCACTGCCAAGTGCCAGTTCCTGTTTTTCTGTGTTTTTGGCTCTTTTCATATCTGATTTTGGAACGGAGTCCAAACGGAATAAAATCCCCGAAATGGTTTTTTTCCCAACGGAAGAAGATCACGGGGCCTCTGGGCCAAGCCAGCAGGGCTACAGGGAGCCCACAAGCCCCCACTCCGCCACCAGGGGGAGGCGATGGTGGGCAGGCTTGTGGCCTCCCTGGCGCCCCCTGACCTAGATCTTGCGCCTATATATTCCCTAAAAATCAGAAAGAAAAATCAAGGGAGCCACGAAAATACATTTCCGCGGCCGCAAGCTTCCGTTTCCGCGATATCTCATCTGGAGACCCTTCCCGGCGTCGTGTCGGAGGGGGCTTTGGAGTTGGAGGGCTTCTTCATCATCATCATCGCCCCTCCAATGACTCGTGAGTAGTTCACTTCAGACCTACGGGTCCGTAGTTAGTAGCTAGATGGCTTCTTCTCTCTCTTGGATCTTCAATACAAAGTTCCCCATGATCTTCATGGAGATCTATCCGATGTAATCTTCTTTGGCGGTGTGTTTGTCGAGATCCGATGAATTGTGGATTTGTGATCAGATTATCTATGATATATATTTGTGTCTTTGCTGATTTCTTATATGCATGATTTGATATCCTTGTAAGTTTCTCCGAGTCTTGGGTTTTGTTTTGCCAACTAGATCTATGATTATTGCAATGGGAGAAGTGCTTGGTTTTGGGTTCTTACCATGTGGTTACCTTTCCCAGTGACAGTAGAGGCAGCAAGGCACACATTGAGTAGTTGCCATCAAGGGTAAAAAGGTGGGCTCTGTCGTTGATATGAGATTGTCCATCTACATCATGTCATCTTTCTTAAGGCGTTACTCTGTTCTTTTGGACTTAATACACTAGATGCATGCTGGATAGCGGTCGACGTGTGGAGTAATAGTAGTAGATGCAGAAAGTATCAGTCTACTTGTTTTGGACATGATGCCTATAGATATAATCATTGCCATAGATGACATCACGACATTGCGCGGTTCAATCAATTGCTCGACAGTAATTTGTTCACCCACCGTCTACTTGCTTTCATGAGAGAAGCCACTAGTAAACACTACGGCCCCCGGGTCTATTCACATCTATCGTTTACACCTCCGCTTTTACTTTGCTTTGTTACTTTTTTGCTTTCAGTTCTCACTTTGCGAACAATCTATAAGGGATTGACAACCCCTTCATAGAGTTGGGAGCAGGTTCTTTGTGTTTGAGCAGGCACTTGTGATACTCCTTCACTGGATCGATACCTTGGTTCTCAAAACTGAGGGAAATACTTACCACCGCTGCGCTACATCACCCTTTCCGCTTCGAGGGAACACCAACGCAAGGCTCCAAGGCCATGGGGAAATCCTTTCCATATTTGCCTAGGAAGTCCCTAAAGGCGTAGCTGTAGCAGAAGGATTCCTGGTGTCGTTGCTGAGGAGAATCAAGACAAGAACAGTCTCCCGTCAGCACGTGTTTATCGCACCGTTGGAAGGTCTTTCGTTGCAGTAGCAGGATGCTCCGCCGGCTAGGGTTGGTGGCTAGGTTTTCGAGGAAGAGAGAGGGAGGCAGAAATGGAAGGGGGAGACCCTTCCTTTTATAGTCAGGGTAGCTAGGGTTATCCGAATTCGACTCAGTTTTCGACCACGTGATCGCGATCAAACGGCCACGGACGCGGGAATGTCTAGGTGGGTGTGTAGAGTGGCTAGGCGGAGGTGAGAGGGAAATAGCGCGGCGCGGAAACACAATATTTAAAACCCCGAAAACATCCGAGATAGCCCGAAGAAGGTACCACTACGGTCGACCGTTCGGGTACCAGACGGACCCCGATTGAGACAAAAATTGGCAGGTGGCCTACCTGTATCTAAATAAGACCGCACGCCAAGTTTCAACCCAATCGGAGAAAGTTTTATACACACTTTTAAAAACAAGATTTAAATGATGCCGCGGGCGGGTGCGAGTGTGGTCGGGATCAAAACGGTCAACGACGAACGCGGAGAAAACCGGCGACTAATAACGGATGCAAGTTTTGAAAACTGGCGGAAAAGAGATGCTAATGCAATGCGGATAATGCGCATGATGCGACAAATAAAATAAGTCACACGATGAAAACGGAATAAAGGGGGAATCTTCTAGAGCGTCGGTCTCGGGCTGTCACAGCAGTCTCGTATGGCTTAGAACCGGGACTTCAACAATGCTTTGAACGTCATGGAGCATGTGAGATGTTCCAGGAGTTGAAGTTCATCTTTCAGAAGAATGCCCGGATTGTGAGGTATGAGACCTCCGATAAATTCTATGCTTGCAAGATGGAGGAGAATTCGTTTGTCAGTGAACTTGTGCTCAAAATGTCTGGGTACTCAAACCGTTTAGCTGAGCTGGGAGTTGAACTCCCGCAAGAGGCTATCACTGACAGAATTCTTCAATCACTGCCACCTAGCTACAAGAGATTTGTGTTGAACTATAACATTCAAGAGATGAATAAGTCACCCGACGAGTTATTCGCAATGCTGAAAGTCGCAGAGTCAGAACTCCGGAAAGAACATCAAGTGTTGATGGTCAATAAGACCTCTGGTTTCAAGAGAAACGGCAAAGGCAAGAAGGGAAACTCCAAGAAGAGCTGCAAAAGTGTTGCCCCTCCGACGAAGAAACCGAAGGCTGGACCTAAGCCGGAAACAGAGTACTATTATTGCAAGGGATGGGTCACTCGAAGCGCAACTGCCCCAAGTATTTGGCTAATAAGAAGGTGGCCAACGCCAAATCTGGTATATGTGATATACATGTTATTGATGTGTACCTAACCAACTCTCGTAGTAGTGCCTGGGTATTTGATACCGGTTTTGTTGCTCACATTTGCAACTCGCAGAAGGAACTGCGGAATAAACTAAGGCTGGTGAAGGATGTAGTGACGATGCATTTGGGAAATGGTTCCAAGGTTGATGCAATTGTCGCCGGCACGGTCTCACTTTGTTACCATCGGGATTAGTTATGGACTTAAATAATTGTTATTTAGTGCGTGTGTTAAGCATGAACATGTTGGAAATATGCCCTAGAGGCAATAATAAATTAGTTATTATTATATTTCCTTGTTCATAATAATCGTTTATTATCCATGATAGAATTGTATTGATTGGAAACTCAAATACATGTGTGGATACATAGACAACACACTGTCCCTAGTGAGCCTATAATTGACTAGTACATTGATCAAAGATGGTCAGAGTTTCCTGGCCATAGGCAAGTGTTCTCACTTGATAACGGGATCACATCGTTGGGAGAATGATGTGATGGACAAGACCCAAACCATAAACGTAGTATATGACTGTGTTAGTTTATTGCTACTGTTTTCTGCATGTCAATGTATCTGTTCCTATGACCATGAGATCATGCAACTCTCGGACACTATAGGAATACCTTGTGGGTTATCAAACGTCACAACGTAACTAGGTGACTATAAAGGTGCTCTACAGGTATCTCCAAAGGTGTCTGTTGGGTTGGCACGGATCAAGACTGGGATTTGTCAATCCGTGTGACGGAGAGGTATCTCGGGGGCCCACTCGGTAATACAACATCAGAACAAACCTTGCAAGCAATGTGACTAAGGAGTTAGTTACGTGATCTTGTATTACGGAATGAGTAAAGAGACTTGCCGGTAACGAGATTGAACTAGGTATAGAGATACCGACAATCGAATCTCGGGCAAGTAACATACCGAAGGACAAAGGGAATAGTATACGAGATTATATGAATCCTTGACATAGAGATTCAACCGATAGAGATCTTCGTAGAATATGTGGGACTCAATATTGACATCCAGGTCGCGCTATTGGTTATTGACCAGAGAGTGTCTCAAGTCATGTTTGCATAGTTCTCGAACCCGTACGGTCTGCACACTTAAGGTTCGGTGATGTTTTAGTATAGTTGAGTTATATGTGTTGGTTTTCGAAGGATGTTCGGAGTCCCGGATGAGATTACGTACGTCACGAGGGTTTCCGGAATGGTCCAAAAACGAAGATTGATATATAGGAAGTTGGTGTTTGGATTCCTAAAGGTTTTCGGGCATTGCCGCAGTATACCCGGAGTGACGAATGGATTCCGGGGGCCCAATGGGTGGGCCCACCACGCCCCAAGAGGTCCACGTGGGTTTATTGGATGGACTATAAGTCATAATGGGCTGACAAAGTCATCCAAGGAAAGCCCATGAGGAAAAGGTGGAAAATCCAAAAGATGTGGGAAATTAAGGAAGGAGTCCTAATCCAAGTGGAGTTGGAGGAGGACTGCTCCCTCCTCTAGTTTGGCCGACACAAGGGAGCCTTCCTTGTGGCGCCAAGGATTACCCCTCCCTCCTCATATATATACTAGAGGTTTAGGGATTTTTGAGACACAACTTTGCCACGTGCAACTCAAACCTATACCTCGTAGTTCTACCCCTAGATCGGTTTTGTGCGGAGCTCAGGCGGAGCCCTGCAGGAATAGATCATCACCATCACCGTGTTGAGGAACGTCGCATGGGAAACAAAAAATTTCCTACGCGCACGAAGACCTATCATGGTGATGTCCATCTACGAGAGGGGATGAGTGATCTACGTACCCTTGTAGATCGTACAGTAGAAGCGTTAGTGAACTCGGTTGATGTAGTGCAACGTCCTCACGTCCGTCGATCCGCCCCGCGAACAATCCCGCGATCAGTCCCACCATCTAGTACCGAACGGACGGCACCTCCGCGTTCAGCACACGTACAGCTCGACGATGATCTCGGCCTTATTGATCCAGCAAGAGAGACGGAGAGGTAAAGGAGTTCTCCGGCAGCGTGACGGTGCTCCGGAGGTTGGTGATGACCTTGTCTCAGCAGGGCTCCGCCCGAGCTCCGCAGAAACGCAATCTAGAGGAAAAACCGTGGAGGTATGTGGTCGGGCTGCCGTGGAAAGGTCGTCTCAAATCAGCCCTAAAACCTCCATATATATAGGTGGGAGGGAGGGGACCTTGCCTTGGGGCTCAAGGAGCCCCAAGGGGGTCGGCCGAATCCAAGGGGGAAGGCTCCCCCCCCCCAAACCGAGTTGGACTTGGTTTGGTGGGTGGGAGTCCTTCCTTCCCTTCCCACCTCCTCTTTTTTTTCTTTTCTCTTTGATTTTCTTTCCTAGGCGCATAGGGCCCTTTTGGGCTGTCCCACCAGCCCACTAAGGGCTGGTGTGCCACCCTCAAGGCCTACGGGCTTCCCCGGGGTGGGTTGCCCCCCCCCCCCCCCGGTGAACTCCCGGAACCCATTCGTCATTCCCGGTGCATTCCCGGTAACTCCGAAAACCTTCCGGTAATCAAATGAGGTCATCCTATATATCAATCTTCGTTTCCGGACCATTCCGGAAACCCTCGTGACGTCCGTGATCTCATCCGGGACTCCGAACAACATTCGGTAACCAACCATATAACTCAAATACGCATAAAACAGCGTCGAACCTTAAGTGTGCAGACCCTGCGGGTTCGAGAACTATGTAGACATGACCCGAGAGACTCCTCGGTCAATATCCAATAGCGGGACCTGGATGCCCATATTGGATCCTACATATTCTACGAAGATCTTATCGTTTGAACCTCAGTGCCAAGGACTCATATAATCCCGTATGTCATTCCCTTTGTCCTTCGGTATGTTACTTGCCCGAGATTCGATCGTCAGTATCCGCATACCTATTTCAATCTTGTTTACCGGCTAGTCTCTTTACTCGTTCTGTAATACAAGATCCCGTAACTTACACTAAGTCACATTTCTTGCAAGGCTTGTGTGTGATGTTGTATTACCGAGTGGGCCCCGAGATACCTCTCCATTACACGGAGTGACAAATCCCAGTCTCGATCCATACTAACTCAACGAAAACCTTCGGAGATACCTGTAGAGCATCTTTATAGCCACCCAGTTACGTTGCGACGTTTGATACACACAAAGCATTCCTCCGGTGTCCGTGAGTTATATGATCTCATGGTCATAGGAACAAATACTTGACACGCATAAAACAGTAGCAACAAAATGACACAATCAACATGCTACGTCTATTAGTTTGGGTCTAGTCCATCACATGATTCTCCTAATGATGTGATCCCGTTATCAAGTGACAACACTTGCCTATGGCCAGGAAACCTTGACCATCTTTGATCAACGAGCTAGTCAACTACAGGCTTACTAGGGACAGTGTTTTGTCTATGTATCCACACATGCACTGTGTTTCCAATCAATACAATTATAGCATGGATAATAAACAATTATCATGAACTAGGAAATATAATAATAACTAATTTATTATTGCCTCTAGGGCATATTTCCAACAGTCTCCCACTTGCACTAGAGTCAATAATCTAGTTCACATCACCATGTGATTCCAACGAATCCAACACCCATATAGTTATGGGGTCTGATCACGTCTTGCTCGTGAGAGAGGTTTTAGTCAACGGTTCTGAAACTTTCAGATCCGTGCGTTCTTTACAAATCTTTATGTTATCTTATAGATGTTGCTACTACGTGCTATTCGGAAATGCTCCAAATATCTACTCTACTATATGAATTCGTTTCACTACTCATAGTTATTCGGATTAGTGTCAAAGCTTGCATCGACGTAACCCTTTACGACGAACTCTTTAACCACCTCCATAATCAAGAAAAATTCCTTAGTCCATTTGTTACTAAGGATAAATTTTGACCGCTGCTAGTGATTCAATCATGGATCACTCTCTGTACCTCTCAACAGACTTTGAGTCAAGGCACACATCAGGTGCGGTACACAGCATGGCATACTTTAGATTCTACGGCTAAGGCATAGAAGACGACCTTCGTCTATTCTCTTTATTCTGCCGTGGTCGGGTTTTGAGTCTTACTCAAATTCACACCTCACAACGCAACCAAGAACTCTTTCTTCGCTGATCTATTTTGAACTCCTTCAAAAACTTGTCAAGGCATGCATCTTGTTGAAACTTCTATCAAGCGCTTTCGATCTATCTCCATAGATCTTTGATGCTCAACGTTCAAGTAGCGCAATCCAGGTATTCCTTTGAAAAACTCCTTTCAAACAACCTTGTATGCTTTACAGAAATTCTACATTACTTCTGATTCACAATATGTCAACCACATATACTTATCAGAAACTCTATAGTGCTCCCACTCACTTCTTTGGAAATACAAGTTTCTCATAAACCTTGTACACACCCAAAATCTTTGATCATCTCATCAAAAAGTATATTCCAACTCCGAGATGCTTGCACCAGTCCATTGAAGGATCACTGGAGCTTGCATACTTGCTAGTATCTTTAGGATCGACAAAACCTTCTGGTTGTATCACATACAATGTTTGCTCAAGGAAACCGTCGAGGAAACAATGTTTTGACATCCTACGTGCAATATTTCATAAATAATGCATCAACAACTAACATAATTCTAACAGACCTTTAGCATCGCTATGAGTGAGAAAGTCTCATCATAGTCAACTGTTTGATCTTGTCGAAAACATCTTTGCGACAAGTCGAGCTTTTCTTAACAGTGACTTGTCACCATCATTGTCTGTCTTCCTTTCAAAGATCCATCTTTACTCAATAGTCTTATGACCATCAAGTAGTTCTTCCAAAGTCTACACTTTGTTTTCATACATGGATCCTCTCTCGGATTTCATGGCTTCCAGCCATTTGTCGGAATCCGGGCCCACCATCGCTTTCTCCATAACTCGTAGGTTCACTGTTGCTCAACAACATGACCTCCAAGACAGGGTTACCGTACCACTCTGCAGTAGTACGCGACCTTGTCGACCTACGAGGCTTGTAGTAACTTGATCCGATGCTTGATGATCACCATCATCAGCTTCCACTTCAATTGGTGTAGGCGCCACAGGAACAACTTCCTGCGTCCTGCTACACACTGGTTGAAGTGATGGTTCAATAACCTCATCAAGTTCTACTACCCTCCCACTCAATTCTTTCGAGAGAAACCTTTCCTCAAGAAAGGATCCGTTTCTAGAAACAAACACTTTGCTTTCGGATCTGAGATAGGAGATGTACCCAACTGTTTTGGATATCCTATGAAGATGCATTTATCCGCTTTGGGTTCAAGCTTATCAGACTGAAACTTTTTCACATAAGTGTCGAAGCCCCAAACTTTCAAGAAACGACAGTTTAGATTTCTCTAAACCTCAGTCTATACTGTGTCATCTCAACGGAAATACGTGGTGCCCTATTTAAAGTGAATGCGGTTGTCTCTAATGCATAACCCATAAACGATAGTGGTAATTCGATAAGAGACATCATAGCATGCACCATACCAAATAGTGTGTGGCTATGACGTTCACACACATCATCACACTATGATGTTCTAGGTGGCATGAACTGCGAAACAATTTCCACATTGTCTTAACTGCGTACCAAAACTTGTAACTCAGATATTCATTTCTATGATCATATCGTAGACAGTTTATCCTCTTGTTACGACGAACTTCACTCTGAAACGGATTTGAACTTTTCAACATTTCAGACTTGTGATTCATTAAGTAAATACTCCTGTATCTACTCAAATCGTCAGTGAAGTAAGAACATAATGATATCCACTGCATACATCAAAATGTATCACTTCCAACAAGTTGCTATCTTATTTGATCTCAATGAAAACAAGGCCTTGCTCATGTGGTATGATTTGCATGTCACTAGTGATTCGAAATCAGGTGAGTACAAAGATCCATCAGCATGGAGCCTCTTCATGCAATTTACACTAACATGACTCAAGCGGCAGTGCCACAAGTAAGTGGTACTATCATCATTAACTCATATCTTTTGGCACCAATATTATGAACATGTGTAACACTACGATCGAGATTCAATAAACCATTGAAGGTGATTATTCAAGAAAATAGAGTAACCATTATTCTCTTTAAATGAATAATCGTATTGCAATAAACACGATCCGATCGTGTTCATGCTTAACGCAAGCACCAAATAAAAATTATTTAGGTTTAACACCAATCCCGATGGTAGAGGGAGCGTGCGACGTTTGATCATATCAACCCTGGAAACACTTCCAACATGTATCGTCACCTCGCCTTTAGCTAGTCTCCGTTTATGCCGTAGCTTTCATTTCGTGTTACTAATCACTTAGCAACCGAACCGGTATCCAATACCCTTATGCTACTAGGAGTACTAGTAAAGTACACATCAACATCATGTATATCTAATATACTTCTCTTGAATTTTGCCAGCCTTCTTATCTACCAAGTATCTAGAGTTGCTCCGCCTCAGTGACTGTTCCCCTCATTACAGAAGCACTTAGTCTCGGGTTTGGGTTTAATCTTGGGTCTCTTCATTAGTGCAGCAACTGTTTTGCCGTTTCACGAAGTATCCCTTCTAGCCCTTGCCTTTCTTGAAACTTAGTGGTTTTACAAACCATCAACTATTGATGCTCCTTCTTGATTTCTACTTTCGTAGTGTCAAACATCGCGAATCGCTTAAGGATCATTGTATGTATCCTTGATATGTTATAGTTCATCACGAAGCTCTCACAGCTTGGTGGCAGTGACTTTGGAGAACTATCACTATCTCATCTGGAAGATTAACTCCCACTTGATTCAAGCGATTGTCGTACTGAGACAATCTGAGCACATGCTCAACGATTGAGCTTTTTTCCTTTACTTTGTGGACAAAGAATCTTGTCGGAGGTCTCATACCTCTTAACAAGGGCACAATCATGAAATCACAATTAAATCTCTTTAGAACATCACTTATGTTCCGTGGCGTTTCAAAACGTCTTCGGCGCCTTGCTTCTAAGCCATTAAGTATTTTGCACTGAACTATCGTGTAGTCATCAGAAACGTGTATGTCGGATGTTCACAGCATCCACAGACGACGCTCGAGGTGCAGCACACCGAGTGGTGCATTAAGGACATAAGCCTTCTGCGCAGCAACGAGGACAATCCTCTGCAAAGTTTGCTACTATCAACTTTCAACTAAATTTTCTCTAGGAACATACAAAAACAGTAGAGCTATAGTGCAAGCTACATCGTAATTCGCAAAGACCATTAGACTATGTTCATGACAATTAGTTCAATTAATCATATTACTTAAGAACTCCCACTCAAAAAGTACATCTCTCTAGTCATTTGAGTGGTACATGATCCAAATCCACTATCTCAAGTCCGATCATCACGTGAGTCGAGAATAGTTTCAGTGGTAAGCATCTCTATGCTAATTATATCAACTATACGATTCATGCTCGACCTTTCGGTCTCATGTGTTCCGAGGCCATGTCTGCACATGCTAGGCTCGTCAAGCTTAACCCGAGTGTTCCGCGTGTGCAACTGTTTTGCACCCGTTCTATGTGATGTCTCACATGGTGTCTCGAAACGAAGAACTGTCGCAACGGTGCACAGTCGGGGAGAACACAATTTCATCTTGAAATTTTAGTGAGAGATCACCTCATAATACTACCGTCGTTCTAAGCAAGATAAGGTGCATAAAGGATTAACATCACATGCAATTCATAAGTGACATGATATGGCCATCATCATGTGCTTCTTGATCTCCATCACCGCAGCACCGGCACGATCTTCTTGTCACCGGCGTCACACCATGATCTCCATCATCGTGATCTCCATCAACATGTCGCCATCGGGGTTGTCGCGCTACTCATGCTATTACTACTAAAGCTACGTCCTAGCAATATAGTAAACGTATCTGCAAGCACAAACGTTAGTTTAAAGACAACCCTATGGCTCCTGCCAGTTGCCGTACCATCGACGTGCAAGTCGATATTAACTATTACAACATGATCATCTCATATATCCAATATATCACATCACATCGTTGGCCATATCACATCACAAGCATACTCTGCAAAAACAAGTTAGACGTCCTCTAATTGTTGTTGCATGTTTTACGTGGTGACCATGGGTATCTAGTAGGATCGCATCTTACTTACATAAACACCACAACGGAGATATATGAATTGATATTTAACCTCATCCAAGGACCTCCTCGGTCAAATCGGATTCAACTAAAGCTGGAGAAACCGACACTCGCCGGTCATCTTTGAGCAACAGAGTTACTCGTAGCGATGAAACCAGTCTCTCGTAAGCGTACGAGTAATGTTGGTCCGAGTCGCTTCGATCCAACAATACCGCGGAATCAAGAAAAGACTAAGGAGGGTAGCAAAACGCACATCGCCACCCACAAAAACTTTTGTGTTCTACTCGAGAAGACATCTACGCATGAACCTAGCTCATGATGCCACTGTTGGGGAACGTCGCATGGGAAACAAAATTTTTCCTACGCGCGCGAAGACCTATCATGGTGATGTCCATCTATGAGAGGGGATTTCCAATCTACGTACCCTTGTAGATCACACAGCAGAAGCGTTAAGAAACGCGGTTGATGTAGTGGAACGTCCTCACGTCCCTCGATCCGCCCCGCGAACTGTCCCACGAACCGTCCCGCGATCCGTCTCACGATCCGCTCCGATCTAGTGCCGAACGGATGACACCTCCACGTTCAGCACACGTACAGCTCGACGATGATCTTGGCCTTCTTGATCCAGCAAGAGAGACAGAGAGGTAGATGAGTTGTCCGGCAGCGTGACAGCGCTCCGGAGGTTGGTTGTGATCTAATCTCAGTAGGGCTCCGCCCGAGCTCCGTAGAAACGCGATCTAGAGGTAAAACCGTGGAGGTATGTGGTTGGGCTGCCGTGGTAAAGTTGTCTCAAATCAGCCCTAAAACATCCGTATATATAGGGGGAAGAGGGGGGAGCCTTGCCTTGGGGTCCAAGGACCCTCAAGGGGTTCGGCCGAGCCAAGGGGGAGTCCTCCCCTTCCAAACCGAATTCAACTAGGTTTGGAAGGAGGAGTCCTTCCCCCTTTTCCCACCTCCTCTCTTGTTTTTTCTTTTCTCTTTGATTTTCTTCCTATGGCGCATAGGGCCTTCTTGGGCTGTCCCACCAGCCCACTAAGGGCTGGTGCGCCACCCCCAAGGCCTATGGGCTTCCCCGAGGTGGGTTGCCCCCCGGTGAACACCCGGAACCCATTCGTCATTCCCGGTACATTCCCGGTAACTCCGAAAACCTTCCGGTAATCAAATGAGGTCATCCTATATATCAATCTTCGTTTCCGGACCATTCCGGAAACCCTCGTGACGTCCGTGATCTCATCCGGGACTCCGAACAACATTCGGTAACCAACCATATAACTCAAATACGCATAAAACAGCGTCGAACCTTAAGTGTGCAGACCCTGCGGGTTCGAGAACTATGTAGACATGACCCGAGAGACTCCTCGGTCAATATCCAATAGCGGGACCTGGATGCCCATATTGGATCCTACATATTCTACGAAGATCTTATCGTTTGAACCTCAGTGCCAAGGACTCATATAATCCCGTATGTCATTCCCTTTGTCCTTCGGTATGTTACTTGCCCGAGATTCGATCGTCAGTATCCGCATACCTATTTCAATCTTGTTTACCGGCTAGTCTCTTTACTCGTTCTGTAATACAAGATCCCGTAACTTACACTAAGTCACATTTCTTGCAAGGCTTGTGTGTGATGTTGTATTACCGAGTGGGCCCCGAGATACCTCTCCATTACACGGAGTGACAAATCCCAGTCTCGATCCATACTAACTCAACGAAAACCTTCGGAGATACCTGTAGAGCATCTTTATAGCCACCCAGTTACGTTGCGACGTTTGATACACACAAAGCATTCCTCCGGTGTCCGTGAGTTATATGATCTCATGGTCATAGGAACAAATACTTGACACGCATAAAACAGTAGCAACAAAATGACACAATCAACATGCTACGTCTATTAGTTTGGGTCTAGTCCATCACATGATTCTCCTAATGATGTGATCCCGTTATCAAGTGACAACACTTGCCTATGGCCAGGAAACCTTGACCATCTTTGATCAACGAGCTAGTCAACTACAGGCTTACTAGGGACAGTGTTTTGTCTATGTATCCACACATGCACTGTGTTTCCAATCAATACAATTATAGCATGGATAATAAACAATTATCATGAACTAGGAAATATAATAATAACTAATTTATTATTGCCTCTAGGGCATATTTCCAACAGTCTCCCACTTGCACTAGAGTCAATAATCTAGTTCACATCACCATGTGATTCCAACGAATCCAACACCCATATAGTTATGGGGTCTGATCACGTCTTGCTCGTGAGAGAGGTTTTAGTCAACGGTTCTGAAACTTTCAGATCCGTGCGTTCTTTACAAATCTTTATGTTATCTTATAGATGTTGCTACTACGTGCTATTCGGAAATGCTCCAAATATCTACTCTACTATATGAATTCGTTTCACTACTCATAGTTATTCGGATTAGTGTCAAAGCTTGCATCGACGTAACCCTTTACGACGAACTCTTTAACCACCTCCATAATCAAGAAAAATTCCTTAGTCCATTTGTTACTAAGGATAAATTTTGACCGCTGCTAGTGATTCAATCATGGATCACTCTCTGTACCTCTCAACAGACTTTGAGTCAAGGCACACATCAGGTGCGGTACACAGCATGGCATACTTTAGATTCTACGGCTAAGGCATAGAAGACGACCTTCGTCTATTCTCTTTATTCTGCCGTGGTCGGGTTTTGAGTCTTACTCAAATTCACACCTCACAACGCAACCAAGAACTCTTTCTTCGCTGATCTATTTTGAACTCCTTCAAAAACTTGTCAAGGCATGCATCTTGTTGAAACTTCTATCAAGCGCTTTCGATCTATCTCCATAGATCTTTGATGCTCAACGTTCAAGTAGCGCAATCCAGGTATTCCTTTGAAAAACTCCTTTCAAACAACCTTGTATGCTTTACAGAAATTCTACATTACTTCTGATTCACAATATGTCAACCACATATACTTATCAGAAACTCTATAGTGCTCCCACTCACTTCTTTGGAAATACAAGTTTCTCATAAACCTTGTACACACCCAAAATCTTTGATCATCTCATCAAAAAGTATATTCCAACTCCGAGATGCTTGCACCAGTCCATTGAAGGATCACTGGAGCTTGCATACTTGCTAGTATCTTTAGGATCGACAAAACCTTCTGGTTGTATCACATACAATGTTTGCTCAAGGAAACCGTCGAGGAAACAATGTTTTGACATCCTACGTGCAATATTTCATAAATAATGCATCAACAACTAACATAATTCTAACAGACCTTTAGCATCGCTATGAGTGAGAAAGTCTCATCATAGTCAACTGTTTGATCTTGTCGAAAACATCTTTGCGACAAGTCGAGCTTTTCTTAACAGTGACTTGTCACCATCATTGTCTGTCTTCCTTTCAAAGATCCATCTTTACTCAATAGTCTTATGACCATCAAGTAGTTCTTCCAAAGTCTACACTTTGTTTTCATACATGGATCCTCTCTCGGATTTCATGGCTTCCAGCCATTTGTCGGAATCCGGGCCCACCATCGCTTTCTCCATAACTCGTAGGTTCACTGTTGCTCAACAACATGACCTCCAAGACAGGGTTACCGTACCACTCTGCAGTAGTACGCGACCTTGTCGACCTACGAGGCTTGTAGTAACTTGATCCGATGCTTGATGATCACCATCATCAGCTTCCACTTCAATTGGTGTAGGCGCCACAGGAACAACTTCCTGCGTCCTGCTACACACTGGTTGAAGTGATGGTTCAATAACCTCATCAAGTTCTACTACCCTCCCACTCAATTCTTTCGAGAGAAACCTTTCCTCAAGAAAGGATCCGTTTCTAGAAACAAACACTTTGCTTTCGGATCTGAGATAGGAGATGTACCCAACTGTTTTGGATATCCTATGAAGATGCATTTATCCGCTTTGGGTTCAAGCTTATCAGACTGAAACTTTTTCACATAAGTGTCGAAGCCCCAAACTTTCAAGAAACGACAGTTTAGATTTCTCTAAACCTCAGTCTATACTGTGTCATCTCAACGGAAATACGTGGTGCCCTATTTAAAGTGAATGCGGTTGTCTCTAATGCATAACCCATAAACGATAGTGGTAATTCGATAAGAGACATCATAGCATGCACCATACCAAATAGTGTGTGGCTATGACGTTCACACACATCATCACACTATGATGTTCTAGGTGGCATGAACTGCGAAACAATTTCCACATTGTCTTAACTGCGTACCAAAACTCGTAACTCAGATATTCATTTCTATGATCATATCGTAGACAGTTTATCCTCTTGTTACGACGAACTTCACTCTGAAACGGATTTGAACTTTTCAACATTTCAGACTTGTGATTCATTAAGTAAATACTCCTGTATCTACTCAAATCGTCAGTGAAGTAAGAACATAATGATATCCACTGCATACATCAAAATGTATCACTTCCAACAAGTTGCTATCTTATTTGATCTCAATGAAAACAAGGCCTTGCTCATGTGGTATGATTTGCATGTCACTAGTGATTCGAAATCAGGTGAGTACAAAGATCCATCAGCATGGAGCCTCTTCATGCAATTTACACTAACATGACTCAAGCGGCAGTGCCACAAGTAAGTGGTACTATCATCATTAACTCATATCTTTTGGCACCAATATTATGAACATGTGTAACACTACGATCGAGATTCAATAAACCATTGAAGGTGATTATTCAAGAAAATAGAGTAACCATTATTCTCTTTAAATGAATAATCGTATTGCAATAAACACGATCCGATCGTGTTCATGCTTAACGCAAGCACCAAATAAAAATTATTTAGGTTTAACACCAATCCCGATGGTAGAGGGAGCGTGCGACGTTTGATCATATCAACCCTGGAAACACTTCCAACATGTATCGTCACCTCGCCTTTAGCTAGTCTCCGTTTATGCCGTAGCTTTCATTTCGTGTTACTAATCACTTAGCAACCGAACCGGTATCCAATACCCTTATGCTACTAGGAGTACTAGTAAAGTACACATCAACATCATGTATATCTAATATACTTCTCTTGAATTTTGCCAGCCTTCTTATCTACCAAGTATCTAGAGTTGCTCCGCCTCAGTGACTGTTCCCCTCATTACAGAAGCACTTAGTCTCGGGTTTGGGTTTAATCTTGGGTCTCTTCATTAGTGCAGCAACTGTTTTGCCGTTTCACGAAGTATCCCTTCTAGCCCTTGCCTTTCTTGAAACTTAGTGGTTTTACAAACCATCAACTATTGATGCTCCTTCTTGATTTCTACTTTCGTAGTGTCAAACATCGCGAATCGCTTAAGGATCATTGTATGTATCCTTGATATGTTATAGTTCATCACGAAGCTCTCACAGCTTGGTGGCAGTGACTTTGGAGAACTATCACTATCTCATCTGGAAGATTAACTCCCACTTGATTCAAGCGATTGTCGTACTTGAGACAATCTGAGCACACGCTCAACGATTGAGCCTTTCTCCTTTACTTTGTGGACAAAGAATCTTGTCGGAGGTCTCGTACCTCTTAACAAGGGCACAAGCATGAAATCATAATTTCATCTCTTTAGAACATCACTTATGTTCCGTGACGTTTTACAATGTTTTCGGCGCCTTGCTTCTAAGCCATTAAGTATTTTGCACTGAACTCTCGTGTAGTCATCAGAAACGTGTATGTCGGATGTTCATAGCATCCACAGATGACGCTCGAGGTGCAGCACACCGAGTGGTACATTAAGGACATAAGCCTTCTGCGTAGGAACGAGGACAATCCTCGGTTTTACAGACTTAGTCTGCAAAGTTTGATACTATCAACTTTCAACTAAATTTTCTCTAGGAACATATAAAAATAGTAGAGCTATAGCACAAGCTACATCGTAATTCGCAAAGACCATTAGACTATGTTCATGACAATTTAGTTCAATTAATCATATTACTTAAGAACTCCCACTCAAAAAGTACTACTCTCTAGTCATTTGAGTGGTACATGATCCAAATCCACTATCTCAAGTCCGATCATCACGTGAGTCGAGAATAGTTTCAGTGGTAAGCATCTCTATGCTAATCATATCAACTATATGATTCATGCTCGACCTTTCGGTCTCATGTATTCTGAGGCCATGTCTGCACATGCTAGGCTCGTCAAGCTTAACCCGAGTGTTCCGCGTGCGCAACTGTTTTGCACCCGTTGTATGTTTACATTGAGTCTGTCACACCCGATCATCACGTGGTGTCTCGAAATGACGAACTGTAGCAACGGTGCACAGTCGGGGAGAACACAATTTCGTCTTGAAATTTTAGTGAGAGATCACCTCATAATGCTACCGTCGTTCTAAGCAAAATAAGGTGCATAAAAGGATTAACATGTCGGGACCCCGATCCTAAGCCATAGGAATCCAGCCTGTAACACATCGCATCCCTTTGTGGTCTCACGCACGGTTAACTCCACGGCTGCAGCCTTACCTTAGCCAGGACCATTTGCGTCTTTTGACTCACGTATGCGATAGTGTCGCTAGCAATCCAATGTCAAAGAACCTGGATCGACATGTCTAGTCATAAACCAAAGTGGCAGTACCGCACAAGGACAAGCATACATGACCCAACAAAGCAGGTGTCGGTCATCAGCGAATGTAGACGAGTCGTAGCAAGCTACAAGGACTCCATTACATCGCGTGACATTTCCCCAAAGGGGACAGACACAGCAGCTAAGAAGGACACATGCCGGTCAACCAATGTGTCCGGAGCAGTAGCGAACTACCAAGGCTCGTTGGATCACAAAGGGGCATTTCCTTGTAAGGAGTGCTACTAAAGTTCACGACTAAGTAATCGAACCCCATACATATCAAGTACGTCACACGTACGCATGGCATACAGATATGTATAGATACATCGATGGCATCACAACATAACCATAAACATACAACCTATATTTAAGAGGCTCGGAAGAGCCACACACATAATATTACACATTAAGGGTCTCATGACCCATAGTAGAAGTCATTCAATTACAAGCCAGCGAAAGAGTTTAAACTGTCTGAGTACAGACAGGGCAACTAGAAGGCACATGGCCTGACTATACTACAGAGCCGACGTAGGGCCAGATCGTAGCTGGGACACCAGCTACTCGTCGTCGTCGATGTCTACGAAGAACCCTCCATTAGGGTCATTAGCAACCTCTGCAACATTTATTAAACAAACATGAGTACTAAGGTACTCAGCAAGACTTTAGGAGAACTAACTACTCGTGCAAGGTATCAAAAGGTATTGTGGGGTTTCATGCGGAAAGCCAGCATTTGACTCGTGGCTAGACAATTTGCATTTTTAAATAATTTTGACAACTTGATTTCTCGCACACGAGTCCACTAACACCACAACAATACACTATCGTGGAATCATTCCGTCTCCGTACGGAAATGCCGTCCACGACACTCATGCTTATCTTGACAATTTTATGAGTAGCCATTGAAGTTATCTATGAACAACATATGTCTCCAAGTAGACCATATCCGCGGACGCGGCTATTCGAATAGATCATAACCCTGCAGGGGTGTACTTCGTCACACACGCTCTCGCCACTTATCGCCATGTGCACGTCATGCACCTCGGCAACCTTCAAGCGGAAGCCCAGCGAGGGAGTCGGCCACGACCGTTAACCACACTAGTACCTAGTCTAGGTTTATCGCCTATCTGAGAGTAACCCGTACGGAAGTCCGGCCGAGGTTTCCGCCATGGCCTCAAACGATGTGCGCAGGGTTCCCAAGCCCACCATTCGGGTGCCACTTGGTACACCGTGCCACTGCCTACCGCATCACGGTCCACCTCTCAGGTCAGCACCATGCACGGCCTCCAGCATTACTATAAACACCAGAAACTACTTGCAACTCCTGGACCAAGTACTATGCGATTAATAGGCCGAGCGGGGTCATATTTCAGGGCCCAGCATGTGGTAGTATCTAGTCTTGGATTACATACACGGAACTCAGTTCCTAAGGACGGTTCCAATGAAACAACCCGCCATGTACTCCTACACAGCCTTTCACCGGTACCTTTACCAAATCAAGTTCAACACACAACCTTTGCCCACCGAACACATTCCACATTTCTGTTCATCTCCCAGATGACAGACCATACACAACTCTAAGCATAGCATGCATAGCAGGATAAGGCACATCATAGCTCAAGCAACTACCAGGTATGCTAGGTTGCAAGGTTCGGCTATTTACTGTGACAAGGTTAGGTCATGCAAAGGAAGTGGGTTCAACTATCGTGGCAAAAGCAGTTGAAGCATTTGATCTTAAATGCAATGGATAGGTGCAGGAGCAAGAACATGGGATTTATCGGAATGATCAAAAGGGTTGCTTGCCTTGTTGCTCAGAGGAGGAACGATATCCGTCAGACGGATATTCGGTGGAATCCGGGGGTGCGGAGCCTACCGAAAAGAATGGTAACATTCAATAACAATCATATGCAATCGAAATGATGCATGAGCATGGCATGAGAATGCAAAGTGATAAGTTATTATTTTCAACATGTATTAGGTTTAGAGTTGATTTGAATCACATTCGAATAGCAATTCAAACGGGGTATTCTCGGATACCGGTTAAATTGATTCGACCTGATGCTCAGATCAACTTGATGTTAACATGCATGAAATGTCATGTTATGGTACTGATTTGTAATTAGGACAGTGGTGAACGGTGTATATATAATGAAATTTGAATATTTTTGCAAATTCCATTTAAAAGGTGATTATAAGAATTGAATTATTCCTTATTCCACAATTTAGGGTTCTGTAACTTTTTTAAACATGGTTGAAAATAGCATAATCAGAATCCTTGAATTTTTCTGATACTTTTTCATATATAAATTATTTTCATTGGAGTTACAGATTAATTTCTATGATTTTTACATTTTTTAGCAATTTCCTGAATTAGTTTTATACTGGAAATTCTATTTATTGCATCAGGCTGACGTCAGCAGGTCAGCCGACCTGTTCAGGTCAAACCTGACAGGGGGGCCCACTGGTCAGCCTCTCTGGGACTAATCCCGCGCTGACCAGCCCTAAATGAGGTTTGACTTGGCCTTGGGCCCACTTGTCAGCGAGTGATTAGGTGCTGAGCTGCTGGGTTAGCTTTGCCACGTCGACATCCACCGGCGGCGAGGTCGTCCTCGCCGGCGGGGAGCCTCCGGCGACCACCAGCACGGCGGAGGGGCTCGGAAACGGCGCACAGGGGGCCAAATGCTGCGCGGAGAGCACCAGAGGAACGACGCGTCTCCCGCAGCTTCATTTCTGCACTTAGCCGGGGCTGATCTGGCCGGAGATGACGCCGGCGACGAGCTTGGCGGCGGCCAATACTCCGGCGTCATCGGGGTCTTGAATCAGAGGGATCTACGCTCGGTTCTTAGCTGCTACAACATCTACGCATCGACCTGGAGCTGCTGGTGCCCTTGGAAGGACGAGCTGATCATCGGAGGGCTACCGGCGACGAGCGGCAGCGGCGGTCCTCGTCGGGCTCCGGTGAAACTAGAGCTAGAGGAGGGGATCGACGGGGAAAACTTAGGGGAAATTACCGCATGCTCACGGGGAGTGCAGAGCAGAGCTTAGACGGCTCGGGGAAGGCCTGGGGGCGACGAATCGACGGGAGAGGTCCGGCGGCCGGAGGTGGAAGACGACGGCGTTGCGGGTGTTGCAGGGCTCGAGGAAGCTTCGGCTTCTGCAGAGATGACCAGGGCGACGAGGCGGAGCTAATGGCGTGCTCTGGGAGGGAATCCTATGGCTAGGGGCACGGGCAGCTCGAGCTCGAGCTCGGCTCTAATGGCGGCAGCAAGGAGGAGGAGGAGATCCGGGAGGAGGAAGAGAACCGAGGCGGGGAATGGATAGGGGAGGCCCTGGGAGCTTATCCCCGTCGTCGCCAGCGCGAGGCGGCGGCCAGGCAGGCACGCAGGTGCATGGCCTCGCCGGAGGGGGCGGCGGCCACCTCCTGCTGCCTACTGGCGCGAGGGAGGGGACGAGCCAGGGATGGGCCGGGCCAGGCTTAGGCGACAGGTAAGGTTTTTCCATTTTTTTCTGTTTTTGTTTTTCTGTTTTGCTAATTATTGTTTTGCTAATTAATTCAGCTCCAAAACAATAAGTAAAAACTATTTTAGACCTCCTGAAATATTTATTATAATATCCCCAACCATTTCCAAGGTTTTCAACATTTTTGGAAATTTATAGTTTCTGATTTCAAATTTAAAACATGAAACCAGTAGCCTTTTTCATTTATTCAAAAAGCTTAAAGTGTCAAGAAAATAGTTTTCTCCAATGCTCATTTACTTTCATGATTTATCACAAAGTTTGAACATTTCTTGAGGACATTTTGGGTTCATTGATTTTGAACTAGTTTGAGATTTCCTTTAATTGAAATGGTGGCTAGGGTTTTGAGTTTTTCCTTTGCCACTTTGTTGTTTTTGTTGAAACTTCTTAGATGCAAATGCAAAGAAGACATGAGCACAATGCTATCTTGCTTAAGGGTTAGGGATGTGACAACTCACCCCCACTCAAAAGAATCTCGTCCCGAGATTTAGAAGTTGTCGGGAATAACGCAGGATACTCAAGTCGGAGACGATCCTCTCTTTCCCAAGTTGCCTCCTTTTCAGAATGATTTGACCATTGAACTTTAAAAAACTTGAGGTTTCGACGTTGAGTGGTACGCTCAGCTTGATCAAGAATACGCACGGGGTATTCTCGGTATGAAAGGTTATCTTGGAGATCAAGCGTTTTGTGGTCCACTTCACGGATAGGATCCGAGAAGCAAGGCCTGAGTTGCGAGACGTGGAAAACATCATGAACCTTGAAAAGATGCGGAGGAAGTTCCAACTGGTAGGCAACTTCTCCTCGTTTGGAAAGAATGCAAAAAGGACCAATGTAACGAGGAGCCAATTTGCCCTTGATACCGAATCGATGGGTACCCTTCAAAGGTGTAACCGGAAGGTAAGCCTTCTCGTCAATTGCAAAGGTCACAGCCTTATGATGACGATCATATTGGCTCTTTTGACGAGACTGGGCTGTTTTCAACTTTTCACGAATAATGCGAACCTGCTCTTCTACATCCTGGATCATGTCCGGGCCAAAGAGTTGCCTCTCTCTGGTTTCTGACCAATTAAGAGGGGTTCGACATCTTCATCCATAGAGAACTTCAAAAGGGGCTTTGCCCAAGCTTGATTGATAACTATTGTTATAAGCGAATTCGGAGAATGGAAGGCACTTCTCCCAATTCATACCGAACGAAATAACGCAAGCGCGGAGCATATCTTATAGGATTTGATTCACTCTTTCTACTTGACCACTTGATTGAGGATGGAAAGCAGTGCTAAAAGATAAGTGAGTCCCCATGGCATACTGAAAACTTTCCCTGAAGCGAGAAGTAAAGATACTTCCACGGTCCGAGTTAATTTCCAGGGGAACACCATGAAGAGACACTATTCGAGAGATATATAACTCTGCTAGCTGGCTAGCTGTTATACTCTCACGAACAGGAAGAAAATGAGCCACTTTGGAAAGACGGTCAATGACCACAAAGATAGCATTATTTCCTTTCTTGGTCTTGGGAAATCCGGTAATGAAATCCATGCTAACTTTATCCCATTTCCATTCAGGAATAGCTAGAGGCTGAAGGGTGCCAGCAGGCCTTTGATGTTCTGCCTTAACTCGACGACAAACGTCGCAGTTAGCAACGAACTCAGCAATTTCTCTCTTCATCCTAGTCCACCAGAACCTCTGGCGTAGGTCCTGATACATCTTAGTACTACCGGGATGAATGGTGAGAGGAGAATCATGAGCCTCCTTAAGGATTAACTGCCTTAGATGTGGGTTCTTAGGAACGACTAAACAATTCTGGAAGAACACAACACCTTGATCATTCATGGAAAATTCTTTAGCGTTTCCGCTAAAAATATTCTCCTTGATTCGTGATATACCCTTGTCACGTTTTGGCCAGCTATAATTTGATCCTTAAGAGTAGGCTTCTCCACCAGGGTAGAAAGGAATCCTTGAGGAACAATATGAAGATTCAACTTCCGAAAGTCCTCATGGAGATGTGGTTGACCTTGTTGTAGCGTCAAATTGTTACAATAAGATTTACGACTTAGTGCATCGGCCATAACATTGGCCTTCCCCGGGGTGTAAGTTATCCCTAAGTCGTAATCCGAGATCAACTCAACCCACCGTATTTGCCTGAGGTTCAAATCCGGCTGGGTGAAGATATATTTCAGACTTTGGTGATCAGTGAATATTTCACAACGATTACCGAGAAGGTAATGTCGCCAGGTTTTAAGTGCATGGACCACAGCTGCAAGCTCAAGGTCATGTGTGGGATAATTATCCTCATGTGGACGCAACTGTCGAGATGCGTATGCGATCACATGACGATCTTGCATGAGAATGCAACCTAATCCTTGTCGCGAGGCGTCGCAATAGATAACAAAGTCCTTAGAAAAATCTGGTGGTAGCAACACAGGTGCGGAGGTAAGGCGTCTTTTCAGTTCCTGAAAACTATGCTCACACTATGGTGTCCACTCAAACTTTTTATCTTTCTTGAGGAGTTCAGTTAGAGGCTTTGCAACCTTGGAGAAATTCTCGACAAAGCGGCGACAATAGCTCGCTAGGCCAAGAAAACTCCTAACTTGCTTAACCGATTCAGGTTGAGTCCAATCAAGGACAGCTTGAACTCTCTCGGGATTGACAGCAATACCCTTACCAGAGATTACGTGGCCTAGATAGGTCACTTCTGGTAACCAGAATTCACATTTTGAAAATTTGGCATAAAGGCGATGCTCTCGAAGTTTCATCAATACCAGCCTTAGATGCTCGGCATGTTCTTGTTCATTCTTTGAGTAGATGAGAATATCATCGAGGTATACTACGACGAATTTATCCAAATACTCCATAAAGATTGAATTCATCAGTCGAGAGAAAGTGGCTGGGGCATTGGTTAAACCGAAGGACATAACGGTGTACTCATATTGGCCATAACGAGTAACAAAGGACGTTTTTGGAATGTCCCCGTTCTTAATCTTGATTTGATGGTATCCAAACCTCAAATCCATTTTAGAGAAGACTGAGGATCCAGCGAGATGATCGTACAGATCGTTGATCCTGGGGAGCGGATACTTGTTCTTTATGGTGACCAGGTTAACTGGTCGGTAATCTACAACCATCCGATCCGTTCCGTCTTTCTTCTTGACGAAGAGGACGGGACAAGCCCAAGGAGAAGAACTAGGACGAATGAAACCTTTGTTCAAGGCCTCATCTAATTGCTTCTTAAGTTCGGCTAGCTCTAGGGGTGCCATCTTATAAGGTCTGCTGGCTATTGGGACAGTTCCCGGAACAAGATCTATCACAAACTCTACATCTCTGTCAGGTGGAATTCCTGGCAGTTCCTCTGGAAAAACATCCGGGAAGTCACGGACTACCGGAATGTCTTCAAGTTCCGGAAGAGGGTTGGCATTTAGGGAATAGAGTTGGCATTTGGCAACTCGAGTAGAGACATTTACTATCTCACCCGAGGGATGGGTAAGTTGGACATTTCTAGAATGAGTATCAATCTTGGCATAGTGAGCTGACATCCAGTCCATGCCCAAGATGATATTAATATCCGAAGATTTCAATGCTATCAATGAGGCTAGAAAAACTAGCCCGTGTACTAGAATTTCATTGTCATAGGTTATCCTAGAGGTTTGCCATTTACTACCAGGGGTTTGGACAACCAATGGGATTGGCATATCACAAAATGACATGTTATGCAACTGTGCATAACTTTCCGAAATGAAGGAATGAGAAGACCTAGTGTCAAAAAGAACGGACGTTGGGTGATGATTAACAAGAAGCGTACCCAGCATGACGTCGGGATCCTCTGCAGCTTCTTCTGCTGACACATAGTTCACACGGTCACGTGCAGGAGTTGGCTTCGCATAATAAGCTTTGCCCGACTTGGCCTGCCCGACAGACTTTCCGGGTTGCTTGGCACCCACATTCTGAGGACACTCACGGGAATAATGCCCTGGTTCTCCACACTTGTAGCATATCACCTGGTTGGCACGTGGTGCAGCATTGCTAGCTGGACCACCATAAGCTTTTGCTGGAGGGTTGGCCTGATTTGTCTGAGGCGCCACGTAGGATGGCCTCGGAGTGTATCTTGGCGGCAGAGAACTGTTTGGAACCCACAGCCTGCGTTTTGGAAACGCGGAACCAGAAGATGAGCCAAAGTCACGGGAGTGCTTCCTTGTGGCTTCGAAGTCAGTATGACCAGTCTCCGCACTGATCGCTTTGTTGACCAGGGCTTGAAAACTTGCACACTCATGGAGGCGCAGGTCTCGACGGAGATCAGGGCTCAGACCCTTACGGAATCTTGCTTGCTTCTTGGCGTCAGTAGACACCTGCTCTGTTGCATAGCGGGCGAGGTTACCGAACTCGCGGCTATAGGCATCCACAGACAACTTGCCCTGAGTGAAGGCACAGAACTCCTCTCTCTTTCTGTCCATCAGGCCCTCTGGAATATGGTGCAGACAAAAAGCTGCACTGAAGTCTTCCCACGTGGCCACTGGTTCAGCGGGACGCATAGCTTCAAAATTCTCCCACCACAGATTGGCGGGTCCCTCCAGGAAATACGCCGCAAGGGTCACCTTGTCGGCCTCAGACACATTCGCCGAGCGAATCTTGCGTGAGATGCTGCACAGCCAGTCATCAGCGTCGAGGGGATCAATGGAATGATGAAACTTTGGAGGATTCAGCTTCACAAATTCATTGAGGGACACTGCAGCATTCCTAGGCTGTCGAGCCGTATTCTGCTCAATACGCTCTAGCAGTCGGTTGGTCTCCCTTTTGTTTCTTTCTGCCTCAAGCATCACTTCTACCAGAGAAGGTGGGTGAGGCAGGTCTTCCTGAGACGCTTGACTACCCTCACCTTGCTCATGAGCAGGGGCACGGTTCAACCTGGTGAACACCATCCTGACAAACAAACTCATAGCTTAGACCAATATCATATCAATACTAGCTATGGATTAAGAATGTACTGAACACACGGAATGCGGAAATGAATATCCGAACAACATGGTAACAAGCAACTGCTATATAGACACCATGGTTCATACACACCCTTACATAGTTCAGTACAAACTTACTCGAAGAGCAAACTACTGAAATGGTGGAACTACTCATCAGAGGCTTACTAGCTTCCTATACATTATTTATCTAGGCCTCCGGAATTCATTTCACATTACTACCTTACTTCACAAGTCACGCAGGACTGTGAACGTACGGCTACTACCATACTATCCTTCCGCTCACAGCTCAGGCATCCGCATAGAACATCTCATAGAGATTACCTCCATGACCCGGAAGCTCAACCTGCGGATCAGGAAACACTCTAGCCTGAGATCCCTGGGATCCATAAGGACACGGATGTGGCCTTGGTCCCCTGACTGGTGGTAAGAGGGGTCCCCGAAGAGGTGTGACTCCTCCTATAGCTGGCCAGTCAAAGTGGGCCGGAAGATGGGTTCTAACAGGTTTCAGCATCGCTGTCGGGACCCCGATCCTAAGCCATAGGAATCTAGCCTGTAACACATCACATGCCTTTGTGGTCTCACGCACGGTTAACTCCACGGCTGCAGCCTTACCTTAGCCGGGACCGTTTGCGTCTTTTGGCTCACGTATGTGATAGTGTCGCTAGCAATCCAATGTCAAAGAACCCGTTTCGACATGTCTAGTCATAAACCAAAGTGGCAGTACCGCACAAGGACAGGCATACATGACCCAACAAAGCAGGTGTCGGTCATCAACGAACGTAGACGAGTCGTAGCAAGCTACAAGGACTCCATTACATCGTGTGACATTTCCCCAAAGGGGACAGACACAGCCGCTAAGAAGGACACATGACGGTCAACCAATGTGTCCGGAGCAGTAGCGAACTACCAAGGCTCGTTGGATCACAAAGGGGCATTTCCTTGTAAGGAGTGTTACTAAAGTTCACGACTAATTATTCGAACCCCATACATATCAAGTAAGACACACGTACGCATGGCATACCGATATGTATAGATACATCGATGGCATCACAACATAACCATAAACATACAAGCTTTATTTAAGTGGCTCGGAAGAGCCACACACATAATAAGTGTCGTGGACGGCATTTCCGTATGGAGACGGAATGATTCCACGATAGTGTATTGTTGTGGTGTTAGTGGACTCGTGTGCGAGAAATCAAGTTGTCAAAACTAATTTCAAAATGCAAGTTGTCTAGCCACGAGTCAAATGCTGGCTTCCCGCATGAAACCCCACCATACCTTTTGATACCTTGCATGAGTAGTTAGTTCTCCTAAAGTCTTGCTGAGTACCTTCGTACTCATGTTTGCTTAATACATGTTGCAGAGGTTGCTAATGACACTAATGGAGGGTTCTTCGTAGACATCGACGACGACGAGTAGCTGGTGTCCCAGCTACGATCTGGCCCTACGTCGGCTCTGTAGTATAGTCAGGCCATGTGCCTACTAGTTGCCCTGTCTGTACCCAGACAGTTTATAACTCTTCCGCTGGCTTGTATTTGTATGACTGTTATTATGGGTCGTAAGACCCTTAATGTGTAATATTATGTGTGTGGCTCTTCCGAGCCTCTTAAATAAAGCTTGTATGTTTATGGTTATGTTGTGATGCCATCGATGAATCTATACATATCGGTATGCCATGCGTACGTGTGTCTTACTTGATATGTATGGGGTTCGAATACCTAGTCGTGAAATTTAGTAGCACTCCTTACAAGGAAATGCCCCTTTGTGATCCAACGAGCCTTGGTAGTTCGCTACTGCTCCGGACACATTGGTTGACCGGCATGTGTCCTTCTTAGCGGCTGTGTCTGTCCCCTTTGGGGAAATGTCACACGACGTAATGGAGTCCTTGTAGCTTGCTAGGACTCGTCTACGTTCGTTGATGACCGACACCTGCTTTGTTAGGTCATGTATGCCTGTCCTTGTGCGGTACTGCCACTTTGGTTTATGACTAGACATGTCGATCCGGGTTCTTTGACATTGGATTGCTAGCGACACTATCACATACGTGAGTCAAAAGACGCAAACGGTCCCGGCTAAGGTAAGGCTGCAGCCGTGGAGTTAACCGTGCGTGAGACCACAAAGGGATGCGATGTGTTATAGGCTAGATTCCTATGGCTTAGGATCGGGGTCCCGACAGCGTTGTTATCAGCCCACCGAACACATTCCACATTTCTGTTCATCTCGCAGATGACAGACCATACACAACTCTAAGCATAGCATGCATAGCAGGATAAGGCACATCATAGCTCAAGCAACTACCAGGTATGCTAGGTTGCAAGGTTCGGCTATTTACTGTGACAAGGTTAGGTCATGCAAAGGAAGTGGGTTCAACTATCGTGGCAAAAGCAGTTGAAGCATTTGATCTTAAATGCAATGGATAGGTGCAGGAGCAAGAACATGGGATTTATCGGGATGATCAAAAGGGTTGCTTGCCTTGTTGCTCAGAGGAGGAACGATATCCGTCAGGCGGATATTCGGTGGAATTCGGGGGTGCGGAGCCTACCGAAAAGAATGGTAACATTCAATAACAATCATATGCAATCGAAATGATGCATGAGCATGGCATGAGAATGCAAAGTGATAAGTTATTATTTTCAACATGTATTAGATTTAGAGTTGATTTGAATCACATTCGAATAGCAATTCAAACGGGGTATTCTCGGATACCGGTTTAATTGATTCGACCTGATGCTCAGATCAACTTGATGTTAGCATGCATGAAATGTCATGTTATGGTACTGATTGTAATTAGGACAGTGTGTGATTACTACATTCATAATGAAATTTGAATATTTTTCGAAATTCCATTTAAAAATAATTATAAGAATTGAATTATTCCTTATTCCACATTTTAGGGTTCTGTAACTTTTTCAAACATGGTTGAAAATTTCATAATCAGAATCCTTGAATTTTTCTGATACTTTTTCATATATAAATTATTTTCATTGGAGTGACAGATTAATTTCTATGATTTTTACAAGTTTTAGAAATTTACTAGAATTATTTCTTTACTGGAAATTCTATTTATTGCATCAGGCTGACGTCAGCAGGTCAGCCAACCTGTTCAGGTCAAACGTGACAGGGGGACCCACTCGTCAGTGACCCAGGGGCTAACCCCGCGCTGACCAGCCCCTAATTGGGGTTTGACCAGGCGTGGGGCCCTCTGGCAGCGACTGAGGGGAGGGCAATTACGCCCTAATGGTCGGCCACGTCGACGCCCACCGGAGGGTGGTTGCCGGCGACCAAGCCCGCGGCGGAGGGCTCGCCGAAGACGACCTAATCGGCGCTGCACAGCACCAATTTGAACGCGGTTTGCAGCTACGGAACGCTGGTGAAGTGGCTGATCTGACAGGGGCATCAGGGGAGGCTAGGGTCGCCGGGAGAGGCACCGGCGACGAGCCGGAGCGGCGGCCGAAGCCCGGCCTTCTATGAGCGATGGCTCTAGGGCACGGGGAGGGCAGCTGGAGGGCTCATCGCACTCCTGGAGGCTCCAGGAGCTCGAATCCTAGCTCGAGCGCGTAGAACAGACACCACAGCGACGGCGACGACATGACCGGCGGCGAGAAGCTCTCGGCCTTGGTGGGGAACGAGGCTACGATGCACGGGAGAGCGTGGGGCGAGAGGGGAAACGACGACGAGCTCACGGCGGTTCCGATGGTGCTGTTGAGGGGCTCGGGGATGCGCCGGAGGGAGCGAATCAACGGGAGAGGTCCGGCAGCCGGAGGCGGAAGACGATGGCGTTGGGGGCGATGCAGAGCTCGGGGAAGCTTCGGCTTCTGCAGAGATGACCAGGGCGACGAGGCGGAGCTAACAGACTACTCGGAGGAGGGTTCCCATGGCTAGAGGTGCTGCGGCTCGAGCTCGAGCTCGGCTCCAATGGCGGCAGCAGGAAGGAGGAAGATATCCGAGAGGAGGGAGAGAGTTAGCGCTAGGAATGGATAGAGGAGGCCTCGGGGAGCTTATCCCCGGCCTTGCCAGCGTGAGGCGGCGGCCAGGCAAGCGCACAGGTGCGTGGCCGCGCCGGAGGAGGCAGCGGCCACCTCCTGCTCCTACTGGCGCGAGGGAGGGGACGAGCCAGGGAGATGGGCCGGGCCAGGCTAGGCGGCAGGTAAGAGTTTCCCATTTTTTTTTCTGTTTTTGTTTTTCTGTTTTGCTAACTATTGTTTTGCTATTTATTTCAGCTCCAAAACAAAAAGGAAAAACTATTTTAGACCTCCTGAAATATTGTTATAATATTTCCAACCATTTCCAAAGTTTTCAACATTTTTGAAAATTTATAGTTTCTGATTTCAAATTTAAAATTTGAAACCAGTGGTTTTTTGCATTAATTTAAAATGCTTAAAGTGTCAAGCAAATAGTTTTCTCCAATGCTCATTTAATTTCATGATTTATCAGAAAGTTTGAACATTTCTTGAGGCCATTTTGGGTTCATTGATTTGAACTAGTTTGAGATTTTCTTTATTTAAAGTAGTGGCTAGGGTTTTGAGTTTTTCCTTTGCCACTTTCTTGTTCTTGTTGAAAAATTCTTAGATGCAAATGCAAAGAAGACATGAGCACAAGACTAACTTGCTTAAAGTGTCAGGGATGTGACATAACAACACATGCAATTCATAAGTGACATGATATGGCCATCATCACGTGCTTCTTGATCTCCATCACCAAAGCACCGGCACAATCTTCTTGTCACCGGCGCCCCACCATGATCTCCATCAACGTGTCGCCATCGGGGTTGTCGTGCTACTCATGCAATTACTACTAAAGCTACATCCTAGCAAAATAGTAAACGCATCTGCAAGCACAAACGTTAGTTATAAAGACAACCCTATGGCTCCTGCTGGTTGCCGTACCATCGACGTGCAAGTCGATATTATCTATTACAACATGATCATCTCATACATCCAATATATCACATCACATCGTTGGCCATATCACATCAAAAGCATACCCTGCAAAAACAAGTTAGACGTCCTCTAATTTTGTTGTTGCATGTTTTACGTGGTAACCATGGGTATCTAGTAGGATCGCATCTTACTTACGCAAACACCACAATGGAGATATATGAGTTGCTATTTAACCTCATCCAAGGACCTCCTCGGTCAAATCCGATTCAACTAAAGTTGGAGAAAACGACACTTGCCAGTCATCTTTGACCAACGGGGTTACTCGTAGCGATGAAACCAGTCTCTCGTAAGCGTACAAGTAATGTCGGTCCAAGCCGCTTCAATCCAACAATACCGCGGAATCAAGAAAAGACTAAGGAGGGCATCAAAACGCACATCACCGCCCACAAAAACTTTTGTGTTCTACTCGAGAAGACATCTACGCATGAACCTGGCTCTGATACCACTGTTGAGGAACGTCGCATGGGAAACAAAAAAATTCCTACGCGCACGAAGACCTATCATGGTGATGTCCATCTACGAGAGGGGATGAGTGATCTACGTACCCTTGTAGATCGTACAGCAGAAGCGTTAGTGAACGCGGTTGATGTAGTGGAACGTCCTCACGTCCCTCGATCCACCCCGCGAACAATCCCGCGATCAGTCCCACGATCTAGTACCGAACGGACGACACCTCCGCGTTCAGCACACGTACAGCTCGACGATGATCTCGGCCTTCTTGATCCAGCAAGAGAGACGGAGAGGTAGAAGAGTTATCCGGCAGCGTGACGGCGCTCCGGAGGTTGGTGATGACCTTGTCTCAGCAGGGCTCCGCCCGAGCTCCGCAGAAACGCGATCTAGAGGAAAAACCGTGGAGGTATGTGGTCGGGCTGCCGTGGAAAGGTCGTCTCAAATCAGCCCTAAAACCTCCGTATATATAGGTGGGAGGGAGGGGACCTTGCCTTGGGGCTCAAGGAGCCCCAAGGGGGTCGGCCGAGTCCAAGGGGGAAGGCTCCCCCCCCAAACCGAGTTGGACTTGGTTTGGTGGGTGGGAGTCCTTCCTTCCCTTCCCACCTCCTCTTTTTTTTTCTTTTCTCTTTGATTTTCTTTCTTAGGCGCATAGGGCCCTTTTGGGCTGTCCCACCAGCCCACTAAGGGCTGGTGTGCCACCCTCAAGGCCTATGGGCTTCCCCGGGGTGGGTTGCCCCCCCCCCCCCCGGTGAACTCCCGGAACCCATTCGTCATTCCCGGTGCATTCCCGGTAACTCCGAAAACCTTCCGGTAATCAAATGAGGTCATCCTATACATCAATCTTCGTTTCTAGACCATTGTGGAAACCCTCGTGACGTCCGTGATCTCATCCGGGACTCCGAACAACATTCGGTAACCAACCATATAACTCAAATACGCATAAAACAACGTCGAACCTTAAGTGTGCAGACCCTGCGGGTTCGAGAACTATGTAGACATGACCCGAGAGACTCCTCAGTCAATATCCAATAGCGGGACCTGGATGCCCATATTGGATCCTACATATTCTACGAAGATCTTATCGTTTGAACCTCAGTGCCAAGGATTCATATAATCCCGTATGTCATTCCCTTTGTCCTTCGGTATGTTACTTGCCCGAGATTCGATCATCAGTATCCGCATACCTATTTCAATCTCGTTTACCGGCAAGTCTCTTTACTCGTTTTGTAATACAAGATCCCGTAACTTACACTAAGTCACATTGCTTTCAAGGCTTGTGTGTGATGTTGTATTATCGAGTGGGCCCCGAGATACCTCTCCGTTACATGGAGTGACAAATCCTAGTCTCGATCCATACTAACTCAACGAACACCTTCGGAGATACCTGTAGAGCATCTTTATAGTCACCCAGTTACGTTGCGATGTTTGATACACACAAAGCATTCCTCCGGTGTCCGTGAGTTATATGATCTCATGGTCATAGGAACAAATACTTGACACGCAGAAAACAGTAGCAACAAAATGACACGATCAACATGCTACGTCTATTAGTTTGGGTCTAGTCCATCACATGATTCTCCTAATGATGTGATCCCGTTATCAAGTGACAACACTTTCCTATGGCCAGGAATCCTTAACCATCTTTGATCAACGAGCTAGTCAACTAGAGGCTTACTAGGGACAGTGTTTTGTCTATGTATCCACACATGCACTGTGTTTCCAATCAATACAATTATAGCATGGATAATAAACAATTATCATGAACTAAGAAATATAATAATAACTAATTTATTATTGCCTCTAGGGCATATTTCCAACACACCGGCGTGCCGTCACGATGCCGGAGAACTCATCTATTTCCCCGCCCCTCTTGCTGGATCAAGAAGGCGGAGATCGTCATCGAGTTGTACGTGTGCGGGACGCGGAGGTGTCGTCTCTTTGGCACTTGATCGGGACGGATCGCGAGACGGTTCGTGGGAAGGATCATGGGACGGTTCGTGGGACGGATCGTGAAGACGTACCACTACATCAACCGCGTTTAATAACGCTTCCGCTTAGCGATCTACAAGGGTATGTGGATCCGATCTCCCTCTCGTAGATGAACAACACCATGATAGGTCTTCGTGTGCGTAGGAAATTTTTTGTTTCCCATGCAACGTTCCCCAACAGTGGCATCATGAGCTAGGTTCATGCGTAGATGTTATCTCGAGTAGAACACTAATGGTTTTGTGGGTGTCGATCTTCAATTTGCTGCCCTCCTTAGTCTTTTCTAGATTCGGCGGTATTGTTGGATTGAAGCGGCCCGGACCGACTTTACTTGTACGATTACGAGAGACTGGTTTCATCACCAACATGCAACTCGTTGCATAAAGATGACTGGCGGGTGCCTGTTTCTTCAACTTTAGTTGAATTGGTTTTGACCGAGGCGGTCCTTGGAGAGAGGTTAAATAGAAATTTGCACATCTCCATTGTGGTTTTTGCATAAGTAAGATGCGATCATACTAGATACCCATAGCATCCACGTAAAGCATGTAACAACAAATTAGAGGACGACTAACTTGTTTTGCAGGGTATGCTTGTGATGTGATATGGCCAAAGACATGATGTGATATATTGGATGTATGAGATGATCATGTTGTAATAGTTAATATCAACTTGCACGTCGATGCTACGGCAACCGGCAGGAGCCATAGGGTTGTCTTTAAACGAACGTTTGTGCTTGCAAATGCGTTTACTATATTTCTAGGTTGTAGCTTTAGTAGTAATAGCATAGATAGCACGACAACCTCGATGGCGGAACGATGATGGAGATCATGATGATGGGGATCATGGTGTGGCGCCGGTGACAAGAAGATCATGCCGGTGCTTTGGTGATGAAGATCAAGAAGCACAAGATCATGGCCATATCATTTCACTTATGAATTGCATGTGATGTTAATCCTTTTATGCACCTTATCTTGCTTCGAACGATGGTAGCATTATAAGGTGATCCCTCACTAAAATTTCAAGATAAAATTGTGTTCTCCCCGACTGTGCACCGTTGCGACAGTTCGTCGTTTTGAGACACCCCGTGATGATGGGGTGTGATAGACTCAACGTTCACATACAACGGGTGCAAAATAGTTGCACACGCGGAACACTCCAGTTAGACTTGACGAGCCTAGCATGTGCAGACATGGCCTCAGAACACAAGAGACCGAAAGGTCGAGCATGAATTGTATAGTCGATATGATTAGCATAGAGATGTTTACCACTGAAACTACACTCAACTCACGTGATGATCGGACTTGAGTTAGTGGATTTGGATCATGCGCCACTCAAATGACTAGAGGGATGTATTTTTTGAGTGGGAGTTCTTAAGTAATATGATTAATTGAACTAATTATCATGAACATAGTCAAAAGGTCTTTGCGAATTATGATGTAGCTTGCGCTATAGATCTACTATTTTTTGTATGTTCCTAGAGAAAATTTAGTTGAAAGATGGTAGTAGCAACTTTGCGGACTGGGTCCGTAAAAATGAGGATTGTCCTCATTGCTGTGCAGAAGGCTTATGTCCTTAATGCACCACTCGGTGTGCTGCACCTCGAGCATCGTCTGTGGATGTTGTGAACATCTGACATACACGTTTTTGATGACTACGTGATAGTTCAGTGCGTAATACTTAATGGCTTAGAAGCAAGGCACCTAAGACATTTTGAAATGTCACGGAACATAAGAGATGTTCTGAGAGATGAAATTGAGATTTCATGCTCATGCCCTTGTTGAGAGGTATGAGACCTGTGACAAGATTCTTTGTCTACAAAGTAAAGGAGAAAAGCTCGATCATTGAGCAGTTGCTCAGATTTTCTGAGTACAACAATCGCTTGAATCAACTGGGAGTTAATCTTCTAGATGAGATAGTGATGGTTCTCCAAAGTCACTGCCACCAAGTTGCTATAGATTCGTGATGAACTATAACATATCAAGTATAGATATGATGATCCTTGAGCGATTCGCAATGTTTTGACACTGCGAAAGTAGAAATCAAGAAGGAGCATCAATTGTTGATGGTTAGTAAAACCACTAGTTTCAAAAATGGGAAGGGCTAGAAGGGGTACTTCATGAAACGGCAAACCAATTGCTGCTCTAATGAAGAAACCCAAGATTGAACCCAAACGCGAGACTAAGTGCTTCTGTTATGACGGGAACGGTCACTCAGGCGGAGCTACCATAGATACTTGGTAGATAAGAAGGCTGGCGAAGTCGACACGAGTATATTTGATATACATGATATTGATGTGTATTTTACTAGTACTCCTAGTAGCACGTGGGTATTAGATACCGGTTCAGTTGCTAAGTGTTAGTCACTCGAAATAAAAGCTACGGAATAAACGGAGACTAGCTAAAGGCGAGGTGACGATATGTGTTGGAAGTGTTTCCAAGGTTGATGTGATCAAACATCGCACGCTCCCTCTACCATCGGGATTGGTGTTAAACCTGAATAATTGTTGTTTGGTGTTTGCGTTGAGCATGAACATGATTGGATCGTGTTTATTGCAATACGATTATTCATTTAAAGAGAATAATGGTTATTATATTTGCTTGAATAATTGCCTTCAATGGTTTATTGAATCTCGATCATAGTGCTACACATGTTCATAATATTGATGCCAAAAGATACAAAGCAATAATGATAGTACCACTTACTTGTGGCACTGCCACTTGAGTCGTGTTGGTGTAAAATGCATGAAGAAGCTCCATGCTGATGGATCTTTGTACACACTCATTTTTGAAACGTTTGAGACATGCAAACAATACTTGTTGGTATAAACGCGTGAAGAAACTCCATGCAGATGGATCGTTTGGACTCACTTGATTTTGAATCACTTGAGACATGCAAATAATACCACGTGGAACAAGAAAGTAACTTGTTGGAAGTAATACATTTTTGATGTGTGCAGTCCAATGAGTGTTGAGGCACGCCATGGATATCGTTTTGTTCTTACTTCACTGACAATTTAAGTGGATACTGGAGTATTTACTTGATGAATCACAAGTCTGAAATGTTGAAAAGTTCAAAGTTATTTCATAGTAAAGATCGTCGTGACAAGAGGATAAACTGTCTACGATATGATCATAGAGATGAATATATGAGTGACGATTTTTGGCACACAGTTAAGACAATGTTGAAATAGTTTTGCAATTCATACCACCTAGAACACCATACTGTGATGGTGTGTCCGAACGTCATAGCCGCGCCCTATTGGATATAGAGCATACTATGACGTCTCTTATCGAAATACCACTATCGTTTTGGTTTAGGCATTAGAGACAACTGCATTCACTTTGAATAGGGCACCGCGTATTCCCGTTGAGATGACATGGTATGAACTATGGTTTGGAGAATCCTGAGTTGTCGTTTCTTGAAAGTTTGGGGCTACGACGCATATGTGAAAAAGTTTCAGTCTGATAAGCTCAAACCCAAAGCGGATAAATGCATCTTCGTAGGATATCCAAAACAGTTGGGTACATCTCCTATCTCAGATCCGGAAGCAAAGTGTTTGTTTCTAGAAACGGGTCCTTTCTCGAGGAAAGGTTTCTCTCAAAAGAATTGAGTGGGAGGGTGGTGGAACTTGATGAGGTTAATTTAACCGTCACTTCAACTAGTGTGTAGCACGACGCAGGAAGTTGTTCCGGTGGTGCCTACACCAATTGAATTAGAAACTGATGATGGTGATCATTAAGCTTCGAATCAAGTTACTACAAACCTCGTAGGTCGACAAGGTCGCGTACTACTATAGAGTGGTATGGTAACCCTGTCTTGGAGGTCATGTTGTTGAACAACAATGAACCTACGAGCTCTGGAGAAGCGATGGTGGGCCCGGATTCCGGCAAATGGCTGGAGGCTATGAAATCCGAGAGAGAATCCATGTATGAAACCAGAGTGTAGACTTCAAGAACTACTTGATGGTCATAAGACTAGTAAGTAAAGATGAATCTTTAAAAGAAATACAGACGATGATGGTGAAAAGTCACCGTTAAGAAAAGCTCGAGTTATTGCAAAGATGTTTCCGACAAGTTCAAAGAGTTGACTATGATGGGACTTTCTCACTCATAGCGATGCTAAAATTTTGTTGGAATTATGTTAGCAGTTGATGCATAATTTATGAAATATTGCACAAAGGATGTCAAAACATTGTTTCCTCGACGGTTTCCTTGAGGAAAGGTTGTATGTGATACAACCAGAAGGTTTTGTCGATCCGAAGAATGCTAACAAAGTGTGCAAGCTCCAGCGATCAATTTATGGACTGGTGCAAGCATCTCGTAGTTGGAATATACGCTTTGATGAGATGATCAAAGCTTTTGGGTTTATACAAGGTTTATGAGAAACTTGTATTTCCAAAGAAGTGAGTGGGAGCACTATAGAATTTCTGATAAGTATATGTGGTTGACATATTGTTGATCGGAAGTTATATAGAATTTTTGTAAAGCATAAAAGGTTGTTTGAAAGGATTTTTTTCAAAGGAAGACGTGGAAAGAGCTAATTGAACATTGAGCATCAAGATCTATAGAGATAGATAAAAACGCTAAATAGAACTTTCAATGAAATGCATGCCTTGACAGGTTTTTGAAAGAGTTCAAAAATAGATCAGCAAAGAAGGAGTTCTTGGCTGTTTTGTAAGGTGTGAATTTGAGTAAGACTCAAAGCCCGACCACGGCAGAAGAAAGAGAAAGGACGAAGGTCGTCCCCTATGCCTTGGCCGTAGACTCTAAAGTATGCCATGCTGTGTACCGCACCTGATGTGTGCCTTGCCATGAATCTGTCAAGGGGTACAAAGAGTGATCCAAATTTGAATCACTGAACAGCGGTCAAAGATATCCTTAGTAACTAGTGGACTAAGGATTTTTTTTTATCGATTATGGAGGTGATTAAAGAGTTCGTCGTAAAGGGTTACGTTGATGCAAGCTTTGACACTAATCCGAATAACTCTGAGTAGTAAAATGGATTCGTATAGTAGAGTGGATATTTGGAATATGACGTAGTAGGAGCGTCTATAAGATGACATAAAGATTTGTAAAGCACACACAGATCTGAAAGGTTAAGAACCGTTGACTAAAACCTCACTCACAAGCAAGGCATGATCGGACCCCAGAACTGTATGGGTGTTAGGTTCATTACAATCACATACATGTGAACTAGATTATTGACTCTAGTGCAAGTGGGAGACTATTGGAAATATGCCCTAGAGGCAATAATAAATTAGTTATTATTATATTTCCTTGTTCATAACAATTGTTTATTATCCATGCTAGAATTGTATTGATTGGAAAGTCAAATACATGTGTGGATACATAGACAACACACTGTCCCTAGTGAGCTCTAGTTCACTAGTTCGTTGATCAAAGATGGTCAAAGTTTCCTGGCCATAGGCAAGTGTTGTCACTTGATAACGGGATCACATCATTGGGAGAATGATGTGATGGACAAGACCCAAACTATAAATGTAGTATATGATCGTGTCAGTTTATTGCTACTGTTTTCTGCATGTCAATGTATCTGTTCCTATGACCATGAGATCATGCAACCCCCGGACACCGGAGGAATACCTTGTGGGTTATCAAACGTCACAACGTAACTGGGTGACTATAAAGGTGCTCTACAGGTATCTCCAAAGGTGTTTGTTGGGTTGGAATGGATCAAGACTGGGATTTGTCACTCCGTGTGACGAAGAGGTATCTCGGGGGCCCACTCGGTAATACAACATCACAACAAGCCTTGCAAGCAATGTGACTAAAGAGTTAGTTACGGGATCTTGTATTACGGAACGAGTAAAGAGACTTGCCGGTAACGAGACTGGACTAGGTATAGAGATACTGACGATCGCATCTCAGGCAAGTAACATACCGAAGGACAAAGGGAATAGTATACGAGATTATATGAATCCTTGACATAGAGGTTAAACTGATAGAGATCTTCGTAGAATATGTGGGAGTCAATATGGACATCCAGGTACCGCTATTGGTTACCGGAGAGTGTCTCGGGTCATGTCTGCATAGTTCTCGAACCTGCACGGTCTACACACTTAAGGTTCGGTGATGTTTTAGTATAGTTGAGTTATATGTGTTGGTGACCGAAGGTTGTTCGGAGTCCCGGATGAGATCACCGACATCACGAGGGTTTCCGGAATGGTCCAAAAACGGAGATTGATATATAGGAAGTTGGTGTTTGGATTTCGGGCATTGCCGGCAGTGTACCAGGAGTGACAAATGGGTCCTGGAGGCCCACTGGGTGAGCCCACCACGTCCCAAGAGGACCACGTGGGTTTATTGGATGCACAATAAGGCATAATGGGCTGACAAAGTCATCCAAGCAAAGCCCATGTGGAAAAAGTGGAAAATCCAAAAGAGGTGGGAAATTAAGGAAGGAGTCCTAATCGAAGTGGAGTTGGAGGAGGACTCCTCCCTCCTCTAGTTCGGCCGACACAAGGGAGCCTCCCTTGTGGCGCCTAGGCTGCCCCTCCCTCCTCCTATATATACTAGAGGTTTAGGGCTTTTTGAGACACAACTTTTCCACGTGCAACTCAAACCTATACCTCATAGTTCTATCTCGAGATAGGTTTTCTACGGAGCTCGGGCGGAGCCCTGCAGGAATAGATCATCACCATCACCGGCGCGCCTTCACGCTGTCGGCGAACTCATCTACTTCCCCGCCCCTCTTGCTGGATCAAGAAGGCGGAGATCGTCCTCGAGCTGTACGTGTGCGGGACGCGAAGGTGTTGTCTGTTCGGCACTTGATCGGGACGGATCGCGAGACGGTTCGTGGGACGGATCATGGGATGGTTCGTGGGACGGATCATGAAGACGTACCACTACATCAACCGCATTTAATAACACTTCCTCTTAGCGTTCTAAACGGGTATGTGGATTCGATCTCCCTCTCATAGATGAACATCACCATGATAGGTCTTCGTATGCATAGGAAATTTTTTGTTTCCCATGCAACATTCCCCAACAGAACATTATATCTGATCTTGTTTATTGCGAGACGGTTACTCATTTAAGTCCGAGAATAATGGTTGTTCTTTTCTTACGAGTAATATCTTTTATGGTCATGCACCCAATGTGAGGGGTTTGTTCATATTGAATCTTGATTGTGATGACACATATACCCATAACATTGAGACCAAAAGATGTAGAGTTAACAATGATAGCGCCACCTTTTTGTGGCACTGCCGCTTAGGTCATATTGGTGTAAAGCGCATGAAGAAACTCCATGCTGATGGGATTTTGGAGTCACTTGATTTTGAATCACTTGACACCTGCGAACCATGCCTCATGGGCAAGATGACTAAGACTCCGTTCTCTGGAACAATGGAGCGTGCAAGTGACTTGTTGGAAATCATACATACTGATGTGTGCGGGCCAATGAGTGTGGAGGCACGCGGCGGATATCGTTATTTTCTCACCTTCACTGATGATTTGAGTAGGTATGGATATATCTGCTTCATGAAGCACAAGTCTGAAACATTTGAAAAGTTCAAACAATTTCAGAGTGAAGTTGAAAATCATCGTAACAAGAAGATCAAGTTCCTACGATCTGATCGAGGGGGCGAATATCTGAGTTTCGAGTTTCGTGCTCACTTAAGACAATGTGGAATCGTTTCACAGTTGACACTGCCTGAAACACCACAGCGTAATGGTGTGTCCAAACGTCGTAATCGTACTTTGTTAGATATGGTGCGATCTATGATGTCTCTTACCGATTTGCCATTATCGTTTTGGGGTTATGCATTAGAGACAACTGCATTCACTTTAAATAGGGCACCATCAAAATCTGTTGAGACGATACCATATGATCTATGGCATGGCAAGAGGCCAAACTTGTCGTTTCTTAAAGTTTGGGGATGCGATGCTTATGTTAAAAAGCTTCATCCTGAAAAGATGGAACCCAAAGCGGAAAAGTGTGTCTTCATAGTTTACACGAAAGAGACAGTTGGGTACACCTTCTATCTCAGATCCGAGGGCAAAGTGTTTGTTGCTAAGAACGTAGCTTTTCTTGAGAAAGAGTTTCTCTCGAAAGAATTTAGTGGGAGGAAGATAGAACTTGATGAGGTTGTGGAACCTCTGCTCCAACAGGATGGTGGCGCAGGGCACAAGGAAATCTCTGCCGAGGCAACACCAGTTGAGGAGGAAGCTAATGATGATGATCATGAAGCTTCGGATCAAGTTACTGTCGAACCTTGCAGGTCGACAAGATCACGTACTGCTCCTGAGTGGTACGGGAATCCTGTCTTATCTATCATGTTGTTAGACAACAATGAACCTGCGAATTATGAAGAAGCAATGGTGGGCCCAGATTCCAACAAATGGTTACAGGCCATGAAATCCGAGATAGGATCTATGTATGAAAACAAAGTGTGGACTTTGGAAGTATTACCTGAAGGTTGCAAGGCTATTCAGAACAAATGGATCTTTAAGAAGAAGACCGACGCGGGCGGTAATGTGAACGTTTATAAAGCTCGACTTGTGGCAAAGGTGTTTTCACAAGTTCAAGGAGTTGACTACGATGAGACATTCTCACCGATAGCGATGCTTAAGTCCGTCCGAATCATGTTAGCAATAGCTGCATTTTTTGATTATGAAATCTGGCAGATAGATGTAAAAACGACGTTCCTTAATGGTTTTCTTAAGGAAGAGTTGTATATGATGCAACCCGAAGGTTTTGTCGATCCAAAGAATGCTAACAAAGTATGCAAGCTCTAGCGATCGATTTATTGCCTGGTGCAAGCATCTCGGAGTTGGAATAAGCGCTTTGATGAGGTGATCAAGGCAATTGGGTTTATACAAGTTGTTGGAGAATCTTGTATATAGAAAGAAGTGAGTGGGACCTCTGGAGCGTTTCTAATATTATATGTGTATGACATATTGCTGATTGGAAACAATGTGGAGTTTTTAGAGAGCGTAAAGGATTACTTGAACAAATGTTTTTCAATGAAAGACCTAGGAGAAGTTGCTTACATATTAGGCATTAAGATCTATAGAGATAGATCGAGATGCCTGATAGGAATTTCACAAAGCACATACCTTGAGAAAGTTTTGAAGAAGTTCAAAATGGAGCAATCCAAGAAAGGGTTCTTGCCTGTGTTACAAGGTACAAAGTTGAGTAAGACTCAATGCCCAGTAACTGCAGAAGATAGAGAAAAGATGAGTACCATCCCCTATGCTTCGACCATAGGGTCTATCATGTATTCAATGTTGTGCACAAGACCGGACGTCGGCCTGGCCATAAGTATGGCAGGCAGGTTTCAAAGTGATCCATGAGTGGAACACTGGGCAGCAGTCAAGAATATTGTGAAGTACCTGAAAAAGACTAAGGAAATGTTTGTCGTTTACGGAGGTGACGAAGAGCTCGTCGTAAAGGGTTACGTCGATGCAAGCTTTGACACTGATCTGGATGACTCTAACTGTCAAACCGTATACGTATTTATTCTTAATGGGGGTGCAGTAAGCTCGTGCAGTTCCAAGCAAAGCGTCATAGCAGATTCTACATGTGAAGCAGAGTACATGGCTGCCTCGGAGGCGGCTAAGGAGGGTGTCTGGATGAAGTAGTTCATGACGGATCTTGGAGTTGTGCCGAGCGCACTAAATCCAATAACTCTGTTATGTGACAACACTCGTGCCATTGCCCTAGCCAAGGAACCAAGGTTTCACAAAAAGACCATACACATCAAATGACGCTTCAACCTCATCCGCGACTATGTCGAAGGCTAGGACGTAAATATTTTCAAAGTGCACACGGATCTGAATGTTGCAGATCCGCTGACTAAACCTCTTCCACGAGCGAAGCATGATCAACACCAGAACTGTATGGGTGTTAGATTCATTCCAATGTAAATCGCATAGCCATGTGAGACTAGATTACTGACCCTAGTGCAAGTGGGAGACTGTTGGAAATATGCCCTAGAGGCAATGGTAAAATAGTTATTATTATATTTCCTGTTTCAAGATAATCGTTTATTATCCATGCTATAATTGTATTGAATGAAAACATAGATGCATGTGTGGATATATAGACAAAATAATGTCCCTAGTAAGCCTCTAGTTGACTAGCCAGTTGATCAAGGATGGTTAAGGTTTTTTGACCATATGCAAGTGTTGTCACTTGATATCTCGATCACATCATTCGTAGAATGATGTGATGGACAAGACCCAAACTATAAACATAGCATGTGATCGTGTCATTTTGTTGCTATTGTTTTCTGCGTGTCAAGTATTCATTCCTATGACCATGAGATCATGTAACTCACTGACATCGGAGGAATACCTTGTGTGTATCAAACGTCGCAACGTTACGGGGTGACTATAAAGGTGCTCTACAGGTATCTCTGAAGGTGTCCGTTGAGTTAGCATGGATCAAGACTAGGATTTGTCACTCCGTGTGACGGAGAGATATCTCGGGGCCCACTCGGTAATACAACATCACTCATAAGCCTTTCAAGCAATGTGGCTAAAGTGTTAGTCACGGGGTCTTGTATTACGGAAAGAGTAAAGATACTTGTCGGTAAGGAGATTGAAATAGGTATAGGGATACCAATGATCAAATCTCTGGCAAGTAAGATACCGAAGGACAAAGGGAATGGTATACGGGATTATATGAATCCTTGGCACAGATGTTCAACCAATAAGATCTTCATAGAATATGTAGGATCCAATATGGACATCCAGGTGCCGTTGTTGGATATTGACCGGGGAGTGTCTCAGGTCATGTCTGCATAGTTCTCGAATCTGCAGCGTCTGCACACTAAGGTTCGGTGACGTTTCGGTTTAGTTGAGTTATAGGTGTTGGTGACTGGAGGTTTGTTTGGATTTCCGGATGAGATCATTGTCATCAGGAGGGTTTCCGGAATGGTCCAGAAACGAAGATTGATATATAGGATTGTTTCATTTGGCCTCCGGAAAGATTTTGGGCATTGCCGACAGTGTACCGGGAGTGACGAATGGGTTCTGGGTTTTTACCGGGAGGGGGGCACCCACCCAGGAGAGAACCTAATAGCCCATGGGTGGCGCACCAGCCCTTGGTGGTCATGTGAGGCCAGCCTAATAGGGCTATTTCGGCTAAGGGAAAATCAAAGGAGAAAAGAAAAAAAAGGGAGGTGGGAAGGAAGGAAGGGACTCCTCCTTCCCAAACCGAATTGGAGTGGGAGTCCCTCCTCCTCCACTCGGCTGACGCCCTAGGGGATCTCTTGATCCTCAAGTCTAGCCCCTCCCACCCTCTTATATATACTAGAGGTTTTAGGGTTTTTGAGACACAACTTTGCCACGTGCAACCACAAACCTCTACTTCGTAGTTCTTCCTCTAGATCGGTTTTCTGCGGAGCTCGGGCGGAGCCCTGCAGGAATATATCATCACCATCACCGACGCGCCGTCACGCTGCTGGAGAACTCATCTACTTCCCCGTCTCTCTTGCTGGATCAAGCAGGCGGAGATCGTCATCGAGATGTACGTGTGTTGAACGTGGAGGTCTCATTCGTTCGGTACTAGATCGGGACGGATCGTGGAACGACGGTGATTTGAATCACGAAGTTGTTCCACTACATCAACTCCGTTTCTTAACGCTTCCCGCTTAGCGATCTACAAGGGTATGTGGATCCGATCTCCCTCTCGTAGATAAACATCACCATGATAGGTCTTCGTGTGCGTAGGAAATTTTTTGTTTCCCATGCAACATTCACCAACACTTTAGTTGTACAACTAATTCTTGGTGTAGGATGTGTGCCGATCAAGATGCAACTTGGACACCTCCCCCCACTTAGGTTTGTAAAAAACACATCTCGATGGATGAGTACGAGCGCACAAATTAATATCATAGTTTGGTCCCAATACATATACATGGTTGTAAGCATCAAGACCTAATACCCATTCTTATTGTAAGTCTTTGTATTTAGGTTGTTTGATTTTGACCCGATCAACAGCTGGAATTGTTCTTTAACAAATGCTTGCTAGAGACCCTAGCTTCAAGGGGGACTTGCTTCTGTGGGTTCGATAACTCAGGGTAACCTCTAGGAAAATATATGAGAATAATTTCCGTTCCATTTCCAGATCACTAAGGGAAGTAATCAACCCTCAGCCACACTCTCACATTCTTATCTGTCCAAAACCCTAAAGCCAAACTCGGTCCCAACGAACCATATATCTAGGACACATCGAGTTACACTTGACACATACACTGCCTTAACCCGAGCACCTCTGTCTCACAAAGATGGCCCTTCGCTCCCTTTGAAGAGCACCTACCAATCTTCTATTACCTATTGGTTTCATCTCGAAGTTTCCGAGTGATTTGAATCGGTCCCACCAAAGTGTGGAAAGTGCTTAGGTCATTTCCCATCAGTCTCATCGAGTTGTTTCACCCGGTCTCACCGTAAAGCCTAAGTTCAGACCCCGTGCACTAGTCAGCTTCACCTAGTGGTTTCACCCGGTCCCACCGAGTTGTGCATAAAGGTGTGTAACGATGGATTTTGGTGCTAACAATATATAACCCCACTGACTCCACCATCCTAGAGAGAGCAACTAGAACGAAGCTACCACTTCCCATATCCATTTTCTGATAGAGAACCACCTACACTTATGTTGAAATAACGGGGATTCCATAGCAACCTTTGATCCTTGATTTTTAGCCTCCCAATTTATTTCCATTCCAATCCTTTTTCCTACCACATAGCCAAAACATGTGAGAAAGTGATTGAGTGTTGAGAATACTTTCTTTTGAAGCACAAAAGAAATGACTTCATTATCAACAATAACACCTATTACCTTTTGGAGAGTGGTGTCTCCTAGATTGGTTAGCTGTCACTTGGGAGCCTCCTAATCCTATGGAGTTGAACCAAGGAGTTTGTAAGGTTAAGGAGTTCGCCTACTTCGTGAAGATGTACCCCAAGTGAGGCTAGTCCTCTGTGCATGTAGGACATGATGGCAAAAACAATATTGCTTCTTCGTGGACCCTTCGTGGGTGGACCCCTCTATGGACTCGCACAACCATTACCCTTGGTGGGTTGAAGTCCCCATCAACGTGGGCATATGATAGCAGCCCCTATCGAAACCATGCTAAAAGCATTGTGTCTGCATTGCGTTTGATTTTCTATGGCTTGTTCCTTGTGTTCACGTGCAAAATCTTTGCTTTCCACTACTTACTATATTAGACTTCATGTGGCAGGTGTGACTAGACTTGCTAGTATTGCCCTAATTATGATTCTACACCCTTCATGAGAAACTAGTTTGTGTAACATTGGCCGTTGCGATTACGGAAAATAGGAAAATAAAACTAATTCTTTGGAAGTTCTTAAAAGAATTGATTTCAGCCTTACCTTTTCAAATTTGTATCTAGCGTGATGTATGGTTACCATCACAAACCAAACTATTGAGCAAGGAAGTTGCTTGTCGCTTTCACTATTGTGTTATTCTCTTGATCGCAACAACCTCCTACTAGCATTTATAGCCAATTGGGTTTGTCATTGCTTTACATGTTTAAATTCTCTTAATTTCATTGCGACCATTCCTATCTTTGCAAATTTGCATCGACCTCTCTGTGCTTGGTTAGCGATACCAACTTCGTTGGCTTGTCGTTTCGTTAGTGCATTACAGGTGCTTACGAAAACCTCATATTGCTTGTCATGGAAAACAAGGTTTTGTCATGCGTCATCTCCCGTAACTATGGGAACAATGAAAGCAATTATTTGGAAGACTCTTAAAGTCAATGCTATTGTTCTTATCCTCCCGAATTTGTATGTGGCACGACATGTTAGGTTCCCTTACCAACTAAGTAATGAAGTAGTTATCTTGTTGTCGATAGTAGTGCTTGTTATTGTGACCACATAAACCTCCTGGTGTTGTTTATGAAGAACTAGATTGGTCGCTTGCGTCATCTGAAATCTGGTCGGTCGCCTACTAAACTTCTATACTTCCTTCCAAATTATTCTTATGTGACCCTACACAATGCGGGCAGAAATTACATACATTGTTGAAGCTAGCACAATATCCCGTTGTTCACGTTCTTTTGTTGCTCTTGCGATCACGAAAACCTCTTAGTACCATATGTGATTAATCGGATTTTGTAACTTGCGCCATCTCAAATCCGATTGTCCGCCTACTAAATTGTATTATTTTCCTTCTAAAATATTCTTAACCATTTTTTGCCACCCTTCCCGCCGCGACTCGTGGGGCGAACATTATATGTTGTTGAACCTGGCTCGATACTTTGACTACCATTACTACACTTTTGCGATTGCCGGGTAATCGCCCGATCTTCTGTAACTCCGTTAATGTATCCGTTACAAAAACTTCCTAGCACAACTGTGTGACCTGCTTGCTATGCTTTTCTTAGTTGTTTCGTATCTTTGGCAACTCATTTTTCTCCTTGTTGGAAATATATATTCAAGTCTTCATCTACAAGTAATGAGTAACTAAAAGTGCAGCTTTGGGATGGCAATTGTTAGCCATATCCCCAAAGATAAACAAAGGATTTGAAGACCTGCTTGCGCTCAATATTTACTTATGTTTGGCATAAATAACGGTAGTATAAGTAGTAAATGCATGAGATGGATAGATATACATACCAATGTGATGAAAAGATGTGGGTATGCTAGGGTGTGCACATAGGGAGGATAAGCGTTCCGGTGGGCATTGCTATTGTTCTTATCCTCCCGAATTTGTATGTGGCACAATATGTTAGGTTCCCTTACAAACCAAGTAATGAAGTAGTTATGCTGTTGTCCACATGAGTGCTTATTGTTGTGACCACATGAACCTCCTAGTGTTATCTATGATGAATTAGATTTTGTCGCTTGCGTCATCTGAAATATGGTCGGTCGCCTAGTAAACTTTCTTACTTCCTTTCAAATTCTTTTTATGTGACCCTACCCAACATGGGAAGTCATTATATACATTGTTGAAGCTAGCACAATATCTTGTTGTTCTGGTTCTTTCGTTGGTCTTGTGATCATGAAAACCTCTTAGTGTCATATGTGACTAATTAGGTTTTGTCACTTGTGTCACCTGAAATCCGATTGTTTGCTTACTAAATTGTATTGTTATCCTTTTAAAATATTCTTAACCATGTTTCGCTACCCTTCCGACCGTGACTTGTGGGACGGACATTATATGTTGTTGAAACCGACTCGATATTTTGACTACAGTTATATACTACACTTATGTGAATGCTGGGTAATCGCGTGGTCTTGTGTAATTGTGTTCATGTCTGAGTTACAAAAACTTCCTAGCACAAGTGTGTGACCTGTTTGCTATGCTTTGCTTAGCTGTTTGGAATATTTGGCAACTCATTTTTCTCCTTATTGAAAATATATATTCAAATCTTAATCTGCTAGTAATGAGTAACCAAAGAGCAGCCTTGGGATGGCAATTGTTAGCCATATCTTCAAAGATAAACACAGGATATGAAGACCTGGTTTGCGCTCGATATTCACGTATATTGGACATAAATAACGGCAGCAGAAGTAGTAAATGCATGAGATGGATATTGATATGCATACCAATGCGATGAAAAAATGTGGGTATGCTAGGGGGTGCGCATAGGGAGAAGGATGGTTGGGGCGGGTTTGTCAAGGTAGCAAGGGACAGAGTTCCACCCCCGGCCCCTGGTAGTGGTTGGGATTGGACTCCCCAAACCCACACGAGTGGCCTCTGGAACCCAAAAAAGAATCCCCCTCTCTCTCTCTCTGCCCTTCTTTTCCAACCCTTTTGCCATCGGTCTCAAAGTAAGGGAAACCCCCAAACCCAACCAAACCGAGTACTACTACTACTAGTATGAGACCCAAAGCACCGAACAATACACAAAACAAGGTTACCACCGAAAAATAAAAGCCGGGAGAGAGAGATGATGATAAAGTTAAAGTTATAGGAGGCATTAATTGGGTTTCTTGTTTGGCATTTTGTTGCGGGTGTTGAAGCAAGAACAAGAGAAGGCGCGGCCTCCTCCTCCTCCTCCTCCTTCCTATATTAGAGAGGGACTCCCCTCGCAGCGGCATCAACAGCAAACAAGAAGCTGTCCCTTTCGCTCTCCTCTCTTGTTCCGTTACCACTCACCCTCCCGCTCCTCTCCTCTCCTTTTAATCCTCCTTAAGCCAGCCTTGAGAGAGAGAGAGAGGGGGGGAACGAGAATGGCTCGCGAGATGAATGGCTTCTTCAGCCACCCTCCGCCTCCTGCTCCGGCTCCGGCGCCGTACCAGGAGGAGCAGGAGGAGGCGGTCGCGGACGTGGACGAGGCGGAGGACGGCAGCGGCGGGCAGGGGAAGCTCTGCTCCAGGGGCCACTGGAGGCCCGCCGAGGACGCCAGGCTCAAGGAACTCGTCGGCCAGTACGGCCCCCAGAACTGGAACCTCATCGCCGAGAAGCTCGACGGCAGATCAGGTTTTCGTCTGATGCAAATGCAATGCACTTTCGTTTCGCCCATCTACTACTACTCCAGTATACGAGTAGTTGTTTCATTTCGGATTCGAAGATGCATTCAATGCGCAAACTGCTTTCTTTCTTTTACTTTCGTTCGTGTGGATGGATATAAATATAACCTCCTTTCTTTCCTTTTCTTGTGCTACTACTAGTGTAAAAGTGAAAAAATAAAAACATGCATTTTAGTTTTAGTTTGGAGTGTGTTGCGGTTAACGAACGCAAATGGCGGTTGTGTCTGATTCGTGGTTTGTTTTTGTGACGTGGGCGATCAGGGAAGAGCTGCCGCCTGCGGTGGTTCAACCAGCTGGACCCGCGGATCAACCGCCGGGCCTTCACGGAGGAGGAGGAGGACCGGCTCATGGCGGCGCACCGCGCCTACGGCAACAAGTGGGCCCTCATCGCCCGCCTCTTCCCCGGACGCACCGACAACGCCGTCAAGAACCACTGGCACGTCCTCATGGCCCGCAGGCAGCGGGAGCAGTCCGGCGCCTTCCGCCGCCGCAGCAAGCCCGCATCTTCCTCCTCCTCCTCCATCGCCCCGGCGCCGCACTACCCGGCCGTCGTCCTCCAGCACCAGCACCAGCACCAGTACCAGCTCCACGGCCACGGGGCATCTCCCATGCCGCTCCAGCCCTTCGCCATGGGGGTGGCGATAGCAAGCGGGGTGTACAGCAAGCCAGCCACGGCCAGCCGCGCCTACAGTGGCGGCGAGTCCGACGAGTCGGCGTCCACCTGCACCACCGACCTCTCCCTTAGCTCCGGCAGCGCCGCCGTCCCCTGCTTCTACCACCACCACCACCACCAGGGTACGTGCCTCACTGCATGCTTGCCCTCAAGGCTCAAGTCCCAAGCCCCAAGCCCCAAGTTATAGTTGTTTTGTTGCGTCGTCAGTCGTCAGTCGTCCACATGGACATGGACATGGACATGGACATGGACATGGACATGGACATGGCCAGGAGGCGGTTTGATCCGGCTCCGACTGACATGGTGGTCTGGTCTTTGCTGCAGGCTACGACATGTCTCCGCAAGCGCACGCGGTGGCCCAGGCGTTCGCGGCGAGCCCTCGCTCCGCCTTCTCCGCCCCGTCGTCGTCGTCGGCGCGGCAACAGCAGCGCAGACAGCAGCAGTACGAGGAGGAGGCTAGCGGCGCCGCCGGGCAGGATGGCGACAAGCTGAGCGTCCCCTTCTTCGACTTCCTGGGCGTGGGCTCGACATGACCGGGCTGGCGGTGCGGTGTACAGGTGGAGGCCGATATCATCATCGTCATCATCATCCTAAGCGGTAGCGGTAGCGGTGAATCCTTGCTAGCTAGTTAAGCTTAGAGTCTAGAAGAAGCAGACTAGGAGAAAATGAGGAGGAGTTTAAGTTGTTTATTATGGCGATTTAATTATGTGGGCATATGGGTATGGCGATGGATGTGACCTCTCTGGTCTCACTCCACTCCTCAGTTTTGCTGCTGATTACTTATTCAGATGGTAAACAAGTCGCATGTAATGTAATGTAGTGTAATGCATGTAATGGTGGCAACCCAAACTTTTAGTTTCATCTTGTCTTCTCTCTATTCCATTTGTACCGAAGAAGCAAGAAAATAACCAAAAATAGGCCGGTGCCCACCGAGCCGCCGGCGACGGCGACGGCGAGAGAGAAAACAAATTAAGGGCACACTCGCTCGGCAGGTTTACTAAGCCGGTGCACTAGGAGTAGGAGCAGGAGCGGACCGGCCGGCGTGATCGGTGCGTACGACGAGTATGTGAACGCAACGGCGAGCCTTTCTTTCTTTCTTGTTACATTCATCAACAAGAACGTCGTCGTTTCCATCTCTCTCTGTCTCTCATCTCCAGAACAAGACGGGTCATTTTCCCCTCTCTAGTCTCTGCTCTCTCTCTCTCTCTCTCTCTCTCTCTCTGAGGAGAGGGGCGGGGCGGGGCGGGGCGAGCGTGGTCTCGGGGGGATTCCGTTGGACTGTTGCGCGCATGGCCTGGTCGCGGCGCCTCATCCTCATCTCACGCTTGACGATTTCCTGCAAGCGAACGAAACTGCTGTTGCAACAGCATCCATCTCGTTGCTTCTTCCCTTCTGACTCAGTTACCAGTTGTGCTACTGCTGTGCCTCCGTCATCTCCCGCTCGCTTTCTGTAATTGCAACTGCCTGCTCGCCTCATCACCGTCTTAATTATGCCCGCGTCTGCCTCTGACTCTGCAACTGCAACCAACCCGCCCGGTCAATGCATGCTAAAACCAAAATCATCCCTTCATGCTTCTGTCTATTTTCTTCTTCTTTTGATTGAGGGATACTTTTCTGTGATCTTTTGTTGGCCAAGAAACCGCGCAGTGGGCGATCACTGCAATGTGAGTTTCTCACCAGTTTTTACCACCTACAGTGCCGGTTCTGGCCATGTTTGACTCGAGTTACTCTTTTATATATCTATTATACTCCAGACAGCACCCTGGGCCTGGGCCTGGGCCTGGCATGCATGGACACATACACACGAACGTGTACAGCAAAATATCGGAGTAGGAAACCTGTTCATCTGCTGAATGGATGGATGAAGACGTGGATGGAGCAGTCATCATGCATGTTTTATAGTTGCACCAAGGAGGACTCGACTGGGTAAGGCTATTGTGTGACCTGACACTTTCACGTCTGAATCCACTACAGCAAAATAAAATCTCAACTTATACTACATTTGGTAGTTCAGGTCAAGTCCTGTCGTAACACATGCTGCTCAGATATATGTATTTTTGTATCTCAACTAATATGACTTACTTGAACACAACTATTCGGGCCGGCCGGGCTTCCTTTTCTCTTGGTTAGTTGAATTCACCACAAATCTTTGCCCCGGTCTTGCTTCAGAGGGAAAGCATAAAACTGTTTTAGTAATCGGGATAGGTATGACATCAAACATATTACCCTTTTTGTTGAATATAGCTAGTATAGGCATCATTCTCTTCTGTCGATCGTCAGGATTATTGCATGGAAGGACTAGATAAGTTGATACAGTAGGCCCTCCTTTGATTATTACTACGGCGGCTACTGAAAACCCATCACGCTTTCACAATAATTTATCTGTTTATATCACCATTCAACTACGACATTGAGACTGTAGGTGTAAATTACATGTGCAAGTTGCATTTTTTTTTCTTTCCTTTTTTTAGAAAGAAAAATAACCTCCGTCCTTTGCATCGAGCGATGCACACACCAAGTTGACATAAAAGAAGCAATAATTTTACTTCAACAGGTCAAAACTGGCCTTTTAGTGTCTGCCTTCTTGCTAACGGAAAACACCGATGAAAGCAATCTGAAAACAACAAGAGATACCTCCTAGGGTGGAATATCTCCTTAGCTACCTAGATTTCGATCTCTTGCCTTGTTTCTTCCTATTCAGGGGAAGACAAAGACCAGGTTAAGACATGACATCATTGTCACAAACTTTGGGAGCAATTCGTCCTCCATCTTCGTCTGCACCGATGCAATTAAAAATAAACACTAAAATTATACATAGGAACACTGGAACAATCCTCAAGTTATGACTACATGTGCAAATAATATGTACTTCATTCAAATCGCAGGCATTCTCTCTAGCTTCTAGAAACAAGATCAAAATTCTGACATCACATGGTGGTACTCGTGCAGATTTAGAAATAACAAATCTCAAACTGATTGCCCTGCTTTGGAGTAGTTACTGGAGCAATATTATTGCAGGCTTGAGTCCATATCGATGGTGATATTTGTAAGCCCAACCAATCCGGTAGTTGAAAACGGATGACGAATTGAAGTATCAGTGGTATTTTTAACATTTAGTATAGGACACGCACGCAATGAGTTCGTTAGTTGTTGGTTGTAACACTGTGTAGATGCATGGACCAACTGGAGGGCTGAAAATGAGGTAGGAACGAGGATATAAATATGATTGAGGCTGTCTGCAGATGGATCAAATTAGCGCACGTTCAGGATTTGATTCTATTGACTTGAGAATATTTATTTTCTACCGGCGGACTTGAGAATTTGGATAGGGTAATAAAATGATGGATTGATGTCTAGAAGGAACTATTCCCTCCGTACCTAGTTCTCTCGGACTATAATTATTTAGATATAGAAGTAGTAGTTGTTAAGATTGAAAAATAGGAACACGCACCCTAAAGAGGACATGTAGGTAGCATGTGTGGGTGATATGACTCTTCATTCACTTGGTCCAGCCAACCAACCGAAGCCCATTCATCAGTTTGAAACAAATATAAAATGTGTAGTAAATTGCTCGCAATCATTTGGACCGTGCAATGCAGACGTATTTTGTCATCCAATGTCAGCTTGTATCTGTCTGTAGAACGATCACCGAGACAAAATGGGAGAGGGGCTTTGCATTTTTACCAAACGATTGAGACGTATTTGTACGCCCAAGAATAGGATTAGTTAAAATTGATCCGGGCGAATCATAGAAAACATATTATTGATTGAGATGTTGGGTTGCGCGGCACTTGAGGCTTGAGGGCAGGGCACTCAACTCAATGAAGCAGCACAAGACGTATGGTATGGCTCGGGAGCGGTAGCGGGAGCGCTTATGTGGGCAAATGTGAGGCAGCTGGTCCGTTGGAAGCTGTTACGCGGCTGTTGGGAAAGGGACGTGACGTGCATCCATCCACCCCTCGTCCATCTCCATGGCATGTCACGCATTTTTCCTCCTCCCGGGAAGCAAAGACCACATGCGTGAGGCCCGGCCGATTCCTTTGGGCCCCGGCACCGTCTATATCTCCATCTCCTGAGTGGGAGCCAAACAAACCCAACAACAACAAACCAACACCCAGAGGAGATGGACGTGCGCCTATGCTATCGCTATGCACGCACAGCACAGGGTGCATGCCCCCCCTCGAACAGCATCGGATTCTCTACCTAGCTAGCTACCATCTTGTCATGCATGCATGCTGCTCTAGTCTCTAGTGTGTGCCAGCTAAAACACCTACTACTAGTTAGAGTTAGTAGTACTCAAGTTTTTCCTTTTTCCATTCCTTTCGTTTGATAAACTGATTTGGGACGAGCCTGAGACGGAGAAAGAGCGTCCCAAGTGGTGATCCTCGCCCACGTATGACAACTGACCACATTTGGCATCACGGAAAGAAACGCCTACACATGGCTCGAATGAGCCATTGCATTCAGTGGCGCATACGCTCATATATGTGCGTGTACCACCCTATCCCTAGGAACTAGCTACACATGCAGGGCACACCCAGCTAGCTAGCTTAGCTAGCTATACCTGCCTAACTGGCCTAGCCTCTCTATTGGCTGCACTGCTACTCCACGTAATAGTGATAGCTGGCGCTACTGTTACAGTCACTGCACTGTGCTCACCTCACTTCACTTGTACTGCCTACGAATCCCAGCTGCACTGCATGCATGCCCAACTCTACACTGTGCTAGCTGTGCATGCAGAGCAAATGCAAATACAAAAGGACGATCGACAAAGACGCACGCACGCACGCAGCATTTTCACCGATCGATGACAGTCCCACCGGCGACGAGCAAAGCTAGGAATGAACCAACCCGGTCGGCCTCTCCACGACTCCAAGTCCAAAGTCCATAGACCATAGCTGCTTTTAGTTCTCTCTCTTGTACTGCCCTAGTTGGTACGTACGTGCGCTTGCTGTGCATGCATGCATGCATGCACACGGACACGGACGAGCCGTACGCGTGCGAGTGGATTTTTTTGCTGGGTTCGCAGTCGCCAATCGCCATCTCCAATCGTGGTGGCGGTGATGGAGATTTCGTAGTTTTACTGCATGGTGGCTGTGTCCCGATGCGAAGCATTGGTGCTACGTACGGTGGTGTCTGTGGAACAGCACGTACGTACGGTACGCTGGCGTGTAGTAAATGTGAAAGATCATGGCAGCGTGTGATGCATTCACGGCAACAGTACAATAGTACGTACGTCTTGATCGCCCCACGCTCTCTTCTCGTCTCTTCTCTTGGACTTGAAGCATGCAGTAGTATCTTCCTCGATCAAAACTTTTTGCAGCTCTAGCCTCCGGCGACGCAGAAATCCGCCGACCGACAGGGTTAACTGCTGGTTATCAAACCGACGTCCGGGCCTGGTCTCCGTGTCCATGACATGTACCGGTCTGTATACGTACGTATATGGATTTATTAATTATGTTTGTATGTACTTTGACTGCAGACCGGAACGTACGTCTTGTCGTGTGGTGAGCCATCACGTACGTTTGGATGCACTATGGAAAACAAATACTACTACAGTCGCAGAAAGGATCATCCTGACTTTATTTTTCTTTGGCGAGCCTGGCAGATGGTGTTGGTGGCGTCCATTGTCTCTCCTGTCTCACGCCATGCCGTCGTTGCGTGACAGACGTCCCAGCGGGCCCCGCTGGAGCCTTGAGATGAAACAGAAAGCCCATTTTCACGGGCGAAAGCAAAGCTATTTCCTTGCAGCAGGGCCAGGGGAGGAACTCTTTTTTCTTTTTCTATTTTTTTTTGCGGGGGAGGAATTCTTTTTTCATTTGAAATGAACAAAAGCTGCGGGGAGGGGCTTTAATTCGTGCGTACGTACCTGTGTACACATCCGTATATATATATATCTCCCTAATAATAAAGCAGCCAGTGCTTCTGCCGTACGTTGTGGTTTGTTTGCAAAAAAATCTCTCGCTTTTCAGGTAATTAACCCGCCGTCCCTCTTTAAGTGACTAAACAGGAAAACGTTTCGTTCTTATAAATTGCTCCTGAAGTTGCCATAAATTATCCACCATGCCATCCATAAGTGAGAAAAAATAATTCGTGTTTCTTTTTCAAAAAAAGCTGTGCCGTGATTGGTTTTTCAACAGGCGAGCCGTTAAACTGCAAACAACGTCGGAGTGGTGCACTGGTTCGGGTTCCATACTTCTACCCCTAAGACCCAGGTTCGAGTCTTGCTATCTCAATTTTTTTTACTTGTACTTAAATATAAGTACATGGATTGGAACTCACGACCAACAAGAACGGTGTGGTCGGCGCTAACTAAACTAGGCAGCCTGACGCACACGATGCTCCTGTGTAGAAAAAAAGGAGGGTTCGTATGCATAGTGCCACATTGATGCCTTACACACAAATCCATCTATTTATATAGGTCTGCAAATTAAACTCAATAAACCTCCTCGTGAATCAGTAAGAAAAACGAGTACACTTCTCACAAAGATTTTGCCAAACTAATGCAAGAAGAGATCTGAAATCCATAGCGGCCCTTGATTTTGGTGATCATGCACACAGCCATGTATGGGTTGCTAATTTAGGCATGGTTCCCTTAATAATATGTAAACCCCCTCCGTATCAAATATAAGGCTTTTTTCCTTTGCCCTATAGTTCAAAACATTTGACGACTAATTTAGTGTCGATCCCTTCCCTAATAATGGAACCTGTCAAATTTTTTTGTTGTTGCAAATTAATCCCCGATAAATGAAAATGCGGAAAATATGTATGCAGACTCGACGCCGCGTGATAATACTGAACAAACGGAGTATAATATAAGATGTGATGTCTCTGCCTAAAGACAGATTGAATAAAGAAAAAAGAGTAGGTTATTCAAATGCTAAACAAAGTAGCCTAGCAATCTATTCTTAGTCCTTCCACATTTGTAATGCGAGGGTTGTCGATACAAATCCGATAGTCGGCATTCTTTTTGTCTATCGATTATACGAACAAGAATTTCATTTCTCTCTCAAATTAAATGGAGAATCCAGGCAATTGAATAGAGCAAGCAAGTTCAAATTGACGTAATATAAAACATGTTAGTGCAAAAGCTACATGGAGAGCGTAAAAGCCTATAGTCCGTCTAATTGTTCAAAAAGTTATTCATACTTGAATGAAGTTTTCTCTATGTCTTCATTTCATAGGAGTCGCCAAGTAACATTAAGTTGCTAAAATCAAGAAAACATGACATCTTTCTCATGAATGATAAAGTTTTCCTTCCATTTTTTTATCTAGATACTTGTAGTTTTACTTTTTTGTAAACAACTTTAGTTTCACAAAGTTTCTAAGGATGAGAATAATCTTATTTGTGATGCTTTTCGGAGTTGGATACAAAAGACGACACGTAATGTCAAAAGATGCATCTTTTTGTTGTTTTTCATCCGTCGCAACGCAGGGGCATATGTACTAGTTTATTATTAAAAATGCAGAAGATGCTACGTGGAGTACGTTGCGTACTTATCTGTAAAAAGGAATCCGGTCCATGGAAAGATAACAGAAAGCTTCAGGCTAACAAAAAGAAAAAGAAAAAAAAAAGGATAACAGAAAGCAAGAGGGTGGTGGGTGCACGTACGAGTGTGCTGTGTGTGTGAGGCAGGGGAGCAACGAAACGGCAACGGAAAGGTGGAGCACAGCACGTATTGTGTAGGGTCACCCACCCCATCCCATGACAGCAGTAGCACAGTGCTCCATCTCCATTCTCCAAGACCAACCCAACAGAAAGTGGTCGCCGGTGGACGGGGGGCATGCAGTGTACGTACGACCGAGACCAAAAGGGGCGGGGATGGATTTCATTTCTCAACGGTACCGCGGAGAAGGAGACGGATACGGGTACGGGGTACGCGCACGCAGATATCGTGCGTATCTGCCCTGAGCTCATGCGTCCGGGCAGGGAGCCAGTAGAATCCCTCCCCAACGCCATCCATCCATTCCGTCTTGGCCTCTTGCTCCCTGATTCCAGGGACAGAATCCCCCAACGGCCACCCATATACGTACTCCACCTTTGCTTTGCTTTGCTTTGCTAGCTCCAGCTGCTTCACATGCGTGCATGGCCTCCCTCTTGCATGTATTTCATGTCCCACTACTGTGTGAGTTCGCATAGCTACGGTGCGTTTGCTTACATGGACCGATTCCCCTCTCCATTTGCACATGTCATTCATGTGGGGCTGCCTCAAGTAAGTAAGAGCAATTTTAACGGGTCGACCCAAACGAACGATGAATTTGTCCTTTTTTGTCCGTTTGGGTCGGCCGCCCGTCCGGCGTCCGCCCTGTTTTAGATTGGGATCGACAGTGCGTTCAATGCGTCGACCCATTTCATGTCCGCAATCAACATCTAAAAAAAAGACCCACGGCCGATCATGCCAGCGAACATGCCTCATGCCGGCATCATCCCAGCGTCGGCATACAATGCCGGCTTCAAAAAATAGCACCACAGTTCATGATGGCGCACTCGCCAGCTGACCGACACACATGCTAGCACACAAAAAGGGTGGGACTTGTGTTCGACCACGCCATTGCGGCCCCATGGTCATGCCAGCACACTTGCTGGCATCCAAAAAAGATGGCGCTCACCGCCATAGATCACTCCTTGTCGAACTTGAGCATGTCAGCCTGCATCTTCTCGAACCACAACCTCTTCCTTGGCGACACGGTATTGCGATCCACCTTCATGATCTCCACCACGGCCATCATGCTTGCGAGAGCCACTTCTTTGGACTTGGTCTTGGCGTTGTCGGCCTCGATCTCTAGCATCTTGGCTTGCTTCTCCGCCTCCATCTCAAGTATCCGTGCTTGTTTCTCCGCCTCCATGTCAAGCCTCCTCCTTTGGATCTCCAAGAAGGCGTTCATTTGCTTTTCTGTTTCTTGCCGGCGCTTCTCCTCCCTTGAGTCCTTGGTGATCATGCCCTCCACGGTTGTGATCAAGGTGATCGATGCCGCATCCCGCTTGTCCTCCTTCTTGGAGTTGGTCTTCCTCCTCGGCCGAGCCTTCTCGCCATCCCCAACCTCCTCCACGGCTTGCTTCCCACCACGCGACTTGAGGCCGACATATTGCGCCTTGAACTTCTCCTTGTCTTTGATCACCCTAAAGCAATGGGAGATGTTGAAGCACTTGCCATTGTGTTGGACCTTGAATGCCTCCAAAGCTTGAAATGCCTACAAATGTATTTCATGCAAGCATATTGGCAAAATGATATGCAAACGAACACCCCAAAGCATAAACTTGATGACACAAAAGAGGGCGGCTTGCTAGCATACGATGTCTTGCACGCCGATGCCGCTCACGGGGCGGGCCTTGACGCTCTCAAGAGTGGCACAAAATTTGTTGCACTCTTGTTGGATCACCCTCCAACGCTTCGAAATGGACACCAACCCGCACACGCTTGCTATTTGGTACGGCGGAAACTTCTTGCGCTCATGTAACTCACGGTGAACACGAATCCAAAAGGTTGAATGATTTTGTTCGGCGCCCGTCTTGGGGTCTTGCCCAATGTCTCTCCAACACTCGCAAAGAAGCTTGTCCTCGGCCGCCGTGTATGCCTTGGTCTGCTTGCTCTTGCGCTTCGGTGCCGTCCCGTCGGCTTGGTTGGCGAGCTCGTCCTCAAATAAAGGCTCCGCTTCGATGTCGCACTCGTCCTCTTCCTCTAGCCCATAGTCCTCCAGGAAATCATGGTCAAGAGGGAAGCCGTCCAGGTCCAGGCTGACCTGATCACGCACGAAGGCGGCCTGATCTTCATTGTAGCCTCAGCCATCCTGGCTTTGTGTCTCGTCGGGATCGAAGTCAGCGGCGTGCGCACCACCCTCGAAGATCATGTTCTGCATGTAGTCGTCGTCGCCGGCGGCCGGCATTCCGCCGAACAGGTTGCGCGCGCCCGACAGCTGGTCGGCTGGCGTGTGCCGCGCGCGTTTCCTTGTGATGACCCACAAGTATAGGGGATCTATCGTAGTCCTTTTGATAAGTAAGAGTGTCGAACCCAATGAGGAGTAGAAATATTTGACAAGTGGTTTTCAGCAAGGTAATCTCTCCAAGCACTGAAATTATCGGTAACAAGTAGTTGTGTGATAAGATGATTCGTAGCAAGTAGCAAGTAACAAGAGTAACAACGATGCAACAAAGTGGCCCAATCCCTTTTGTAGCAAGGGACAAGCCTGAACAAACTCTTATAGGAGGTAAAACGCTCCCGAGGACACATGGGAATTTCTTTCAAGCTAGTTTTCATCATGTTCATATGATTCGCGTTCGCTACTTTGATAGTTTGATATGTGGGTGGACCGGTGCTTGGGTGCTTCCCTTACTTGGACAAACCTCCCACTTATGATTAACCCCTCTCGCAAGCATCTGCAACTAAGAAAGAAGAATTAAGACAAAGTCTAACCATAACATTAAACTAGTGGATCCAAATCAGCCCCTTACGAAGCAACGCATAAACTAGGGTTCAAGCTTCTGTCACTCTAGCAACCCATCATCTACTTACTAGTTCCCAATGCCTTCCTCTAGGCCCAAATAATGATGAAGTGTTATGTAGTCGACGTTCACATAACATCACTAGAGGAAAAACAACATACAACACATCAAAATATCGAACGAATACCAAATTCACATGACTACTTATAGCATGACTTATCCCATGTCCTCGGGAACAAAAGTAACTACTCACAAAGCATAATCATATTCATGACCAGAGAGGTAATGAATAGCATCAAAGATCTGAAAATATAATCTTCCACCAAGTAATCCAACTAGCATCAACTACAAAGAGTAATTAACACTACTAGCAACCTTACAAGTACCAATCGGAGTCGCGAGACGGAGATTGGTTACAAGAGATGAACTAGGGTTTGGAGATGAGATGGTGCTGATGAAGATGTTGTTGGTGACGAGTCCCCTCCGATGAGAGGAGTGTTGGTGATGACGATGGCGACGATTTCCCCCTTCGAGAGTGAAGTTTCCACGGCAGGATCGTCCTGCCGGAGCTCTAGATTGGTTCTGCTCAAGTTCCGCCTCGTGGCGGCGACGACTCCTCCCGAAAGCCTCCTCTTGATTTTTTCTAGAACGAAACCCTTCTTTTAACAAAAGAGGGGGCCAGAGGGCCAACAGGGAGCCCACAAGCCCCCTAGGCGCGACCAGGGGGCGCCTAGCAGGCTTGTGGCCTCCTGCTGGCTCCCCTCTGGTACTTCTTCGGCCCAGTATTTTTTTATAAATTCCAAAATAAATCCTCGTTGATTTTCACAGCTTTTGGAGTTGCGCAGAATAGGTATCTCAAACTTGCTCCTTTTTCAGGCCAGAATTCCAGCTGCTGGCATTCTCCCTCTTCATGTAAACCTTGCAAAATAAGAGAGAAAAGGCATAAGTATTGTACCGCGAAGTGTAATAATAGCCCAAAAAGCGGTAAATATCAACATGAAAGCATGATGCAAAATGGACGTATCAACTCCCCCAAGCTTAGACCTCGCTTGTCCTCAAGCGAAAGCCGAGATCAATAAACATGCCCACATGTTTAGAGAGAGAGGTGTCGACAAAACAAGATAAGGACATGCATGCATCAAGATCATAGTCAGAACAACAATACCATCATATAATCTCTCATGCTAAAGTGATAATTCCTTCACAAAGTAAAGTAAGGATCAAGAACCTTTTCGAGAATTAACAACCGATAGCCTTTAGTCATTGAAGCAATTGCAATTTATCACAACATCGGAAAGAGTCAAATAAGAGCTTGTAAAGCAAATCCACATACTCAATCATCCTTTTGTCTTCTGCAATTGCTACAACTCACGTGGTACTCATGAGATCAAAGTTTCAGTCGGACACAGAGAAAGATAGGGGCTTATAGTTTTGCCTCCCAACTATTTACCTCAAGGGCAATGTCAACAATAATAGTTCGTGAATACTTACTTCCAAGTTGACATATGAATATAGATCTTTCCCTAGCATATGAGGTTAGCCAAGAAAAAGGCGAAATAAGGAATTGGTGTAGATCACCATGACTCTTTCAAGGGAAAAAAGTAAAGGTACAAGATAGGCTCTTCGTAGAGGGAAGGAGAGGTTGTCATGCGCTTTTGATGTTTGGATGAGCGACCTCTTAGTGTAAAGGAACGTCACTTTATATTGCCTCCTGTGATAAAGAACTTTATTATGCAGTGTATTGCTTTTATGTCTTCCTCATGACAAGTTCGTACAAAGCTTATTTTCCACACACTAATAGATCATACATATTTAGGGAGCAATTTTTATTGCTTGCACCAATGACAACTTACTTGAGGGATCTTATTCAATCCATAGGTAGGTATGGTGGACTCTCATGGAAAAACTAGGTTGAAGGTTTATGGATGCACAAGTAGTATCTCTACTTAGTGCGGAAGTTTTGGCTGATAAGAGGTGGAAGCAATCGTCACATGCTAAAGGTATCTCTAATCATATATCGTCATTATGTTTGGAACCAAGAAAACATAATTCATTATGTTGTCTTCCTTGTCCAACATCTACTTCTCAGCATGTAATAGTTTAGCGAGTGTTCACAATCATAGATGGTGCCCAAGATGATATATTTATATGTGAACCTCTCCTTCTTTATCACTTCCTATTAATTGCAACAATGACCAAGGTCTACGTTTGTCCACCCTCAACAAGTTTCAATCAACATTCTTTTTATATGTGAAGCCATCACTTTCCATAAGATCACAACATGATCTTTCATGCTTTTGTTCTTTTCTCATTCTCTTGATCATGGCATGAGGCAAGGCCATTAACTAAGACACTCTTTATTATATGGCTCACGAGCTCGAATACATCGGGGGAGACACAAAGCAAAACTCAAGCCTAAAACACTAAGGAATTTATTCTACTAGAGAAAGATAAAACTGAAAAGGAACGAACTAAGAAAAGGTAAAGGCAAAAGATGTGATGGTGATACGATACCGGGGCAACTCCCCCAAGATTGGCACAAGCCAAGGGGATTGCCCATACCCGTGCTTAGTTGTCTTCATTTGGAGGTGATGGTGGTGGAGTTGTTGCAACATGGGTTTGATCCTCCGTCTTCCAAGGCATAGGTGCTCCATCATGGAAAGATGACCGAGTCTCCGGAATCCTCAAATCTGCAGCCAACCGTATTGATTTAAATCTCTTCTCATACTCACAGTTTTGGTTCTGCAGGTCATAGATCTGGGCTTGGAGGTGATCAATTCTGTCATGGAGCCTGGAGAGGTGCTTCCCGATGTCATTGGCATCGATCTTGTGCTTGTTGGTGAAGTCCGTGATCATCATGTGGTTGGCGTTGAGTCCACGCTCCACCATCCTTTGGCACTTGAAGACTTGTTGCTCCATTGCTTCTGTAGCGACCCGACTCAAGACGAGTCAAGCCTCTGGTGTTTCCGTACCATCCCAAGATCATGCTAGTACACACACAGTACATAATGTATATATTCAAGAGTTCAATCACACAGCTTTATTAATCGAAATCTCATAAAGAGTACTTTATTACAATAAAGGATTACAATAAAGTGGCTGAAGGCCATCTCTTGAGATATCTAACGAAGACTAGCGGAAGCATCAGGTAGACGAGTCCATCCGACTCCAAGGGCATGTCGCTGAGCGTAGATCGCAGCCTCACTCCTGGTCGGAAAAGTACTCTGCAACATGATACGTTGCAGCCGTGTAGGTCAGCATATTGAATATGCCGGCAAGTCATCAAAGAGAGGAATAAAAATGATAATCAACTATCTCTACATGCATATTTGGCCAGTGGGGCTAAGTTTTGCATAAAGCCAGTTGTATCCTACAACAAAAGGGTTTGAAAGCAAAATATTACTACAATGTTTGTTGTTAACGAGATGGTTCCGCCAACCAATTCTCGTACCCGAATAGTTGTTAACACCCACATCATTATTAAGTTGTGTCGAGAGTTCAGGGGAATTTCAATGCCTTCGGCTCAGGTTGTCCATGACCGTGGACACGGCTAATCGATTAGGTTGGGCACTCTGCAGAGTTTTGCACACGTTCCCCACAAGATTTGATCACCTCCGTGTATGTCCTCGTACTTCAGGGTATTTGAAAACCGGATGATCAAAACATGGTCTTTCAACGGGTCCCTCTGAATCCCTGTCGGTGCCCATCCAATCCTACCGTTCTTCTACATCTGCTAGCACCGCCTATCCAGAGTCGCCGCGTTGTCCAACCAAGCCAGAGCCCATAATGACTTGTGGCTGTGCAGGTAAGCCTTGAGTCTTGAAGTATCCGTCCGTCTCTTTGAGCCTGGGTGAAGCTTTCCGCAGGATGACATGGCCTCTCGAGCATCCCGGGCATCCACTGGGTTCTCCAGGGAGCCGATCAACCGTCCTTCACCCAGAGTTGCATTGCATCCGAGGTCTTGAAAATCTTGTCTTAGCAGGTCTTGATTATTATATCAACCTCGCATCGCTCGTGATATACACTCAACCGATAACCCGTCTACTCAAGCATAGCATTAAGAAATTGTCGTCCCGGGGCCATGTATCGGGGTTGTTGTGTGCCTACCACATGATACTACAACTTACACTAAAGTTTCCAAGTACCTAGGCAACATGCAATTGGGCAACGAAGGGTGATCTACCATGCATCGAAAAATAGGAAAAATAACATGATCAAAATGACTTGCCTTGATGATAGTTGTCTTGCTCGAGCGCTTCTAAGTAACACACTTCGCACTCCTGATGATCTACCGATACAAACACAAAGCACACCATAAGCACTTCAATCAAGCCACAAGTAAAAATAACATCACAGGTAAGGATTTGCTAAAGCCTAAGCAAAAGAATTCATCACGCGCCGGTATGGCAGAAACTTGTTTCTGTTGAAAACACCAGTAAAAATACTTTAAAATTTTGAAACTTCTATCACAGTAAGATTTTATCACTAGGAAGCAGTAGCAAAAAAGAATCAACTCAAAATCATTTTTAAACTCCTGGAATAGGCAAAACAAGGTTTAAACTAAATCTGATCTAACTTATATTTGAAAATTTCAAACATAGACAAATTATATGGTTTTAAAAACTACAGGAAATTTGGAGTCTACTGGAAAAAGAATCAATGTCATTGGACTTCGGGATAAAAAGTTGTGGCCAAAACAAAACAGAAACTTTCTGTTTTTGCAAACAGGCAGAAAAAAATAAAACTAACTAGTAGCTAACAGAGGGGTACACGTGGCAAGTTGCTATAGGCCGTGGGAGCGTTTGTTGCAATGCTTTGGGCAAACGGCCGAGGCTAAGCAAAACTCGCTGGTTAAATGATAAGTGAAACTAAAAACCGCTGGTTTTCTAATATAGACCGAAGAGGTACTCTGGGATCTAATCTAGGCCATTGAGTAAAGATCTAATGGCTATAAAACAAAAAAAAAGAAATAACAGAGAAGGGAGGAGAAGTCTACCGTGGCTGGGGCAGTACTCTGGCGAGGGGCGTTGCCGGCGAGGGGGGGGGGGAGGGGGCTCCGGGGCATTGGAGGAGTCGGGGCGGCGGCGGGGCAGTCCTCCTCCTCGGGGAGGCGCTCGGGGGGGAGAGGGGCGGCTGACGGGGTGGCGCTCCAGGGGATGTCGAAGTGGCAGCAGCTCGGGCTACTCCGACGAGCGGTGGCAGGGGCTAGGGGCGGCGGCTCGACGGGGAAAGGGTGGGAACGGGGGCGGCTCGGGGGCGGGGTTTATATAGGTCAGGGGGGAGCTAAGGAAGGGAGAGAGAGGACTCGGGGAAGGAAATCCCGAGGTACTGGTGCTGCTTGGTTTCGGTCTGGGAAGAAAATAGGAAGGAGGAAGAAGAAGCTGGCCGCTGGGAGGGAGAGCTCGGCCGCGGGGCCCGCTGGGCAGTGAGGGAGACGCTGGGAGGGAAGGGGCGGTCGGCCTACATTTAAGGGATTGGATCCCTGGGGCTGCGGGATTCGGCCCAGGCTTATAAGGCGCTCGGGGCGGCGGCAAAAAGAAAAAAAAGTTTTCCTATTTATAACTTTTTCCGAGACAGAAAAATAAAAGCGAAATAAGAGGAAGCAAATCAAAATATTAATATATGGTATTATATACCAAAAAAATCAGAAAAATATCCTCTACCCGAATAACATTTTTTCAAAGCAAAAATAAAAACTTTAAAAAAATGATTTTTTCAGAAATTCCCAAATTTGCTTTATTTCTTTTTGCAATTATTTTTGCAAATGATCCTTGGGTTTCTTGGCTCAAATATTTCAGAAATGTGCCCGCACTTTGGAGGGTCATTTTCCTCCGCTCTCTCTCTTGCGTGCAAGAGAGTATTTCTCCGGGCTTTTTCTCGCGCGAGGAAAAATGGAAATGCAAAACAAAAGACAAAAGAATTTCACGTGCTAAATTTATTTCAAGCAATATGAATAGATGCTTAGCTACAATCTAAAACATTCCCAATTAGGAAAATTGGGATGTTACAAACCTACCCACCTTAAGATGAATCTCGCCCTCGAGATTCGGGTTGGCTAGAAAACAGGTGCGGGTGGTCTCAACGAAGATCCTCTTCTCGTTCCTAGGTGGCCTCTTCCTCGGTGTGGTGGCTCCACAACACCTTGCAGAACTTGATGATCTTGCTGCGGGTAACTCTGTTGGCAGTCTCGAGAATCCTGACGGGTTTCTCTTCATACGTCAGATCACTGTCAAGCTGTATGGCCTCTAGGGGTACTGTATCTCTCAACGGAACATCGGCCATCTCAGCGTGGCATTTCTTCAACTGGGAAACATGGAAGACATCATGAACTCCGGACAATCCTTCCGGCAGTTCCAGTTTGTATGCAACTTCGCCTCTACGTTCAAGAATTTTGTACGGGCCAATGAAACGAGGTGCTAATTGTCCTTTCACACCGAACCTCTTGATTCCTCGAAGTGGAGACACCCGAAGATATGCTTGGTCTCCTACTTCGTACGTTACTTCCTTGTGTTTGCTATCAGCATAACTCTCCTGCCTGGACTGAGCTATCTTGAGTCGGTCACGAATAAGCTTGACCTTCCTTCAGAATCTCGGATAAGGTCGGGACCAAAAAGCTGTCGGTCTCCAACTCCATCCCACATCAACGGTGTTCTGCACCTCCTTCCGTATAGAGCTTCGAAAGGGGCCATCTTCAGACTGGTCTGGTAGCTGTTGTTGTATGAGAACTCGGCATACGGTAAATTGTCATCCCAACTAGACCCATAGTCTAGTGCGCAAGCTCTCAACATGTCCTCCAGAATCTGATTGACTCTCTCGGTCTGTCCATCTGTCTGCGGGTGAAAAGCTGTACTGAACTCCAATCTCGTTCCCAAGGTTTCATGCAGTTGGTGCCAAAATTTTGATGTGAACTGAGTCCCTCTATCGGACACAATGCTCTTCGGTACTCCGTGCAGACATACGATCCTCGTCATATATATCTTGACCAGCTTGGCACTCGTGTAAGTAGTCTTCACCGGAATGAAGTGAGCTACCTTGGTCAAACGATCGACCACAACCCAAATAGAATCATAGCCAGAACGGGTCCGAGGTAATCCTGTGATGAAGTCCATACCAAGCTTTTCCCATTTCCACTCGGGTATTGGCAGAGGTTGGAGTAAACCTGCTGGCTTCTGATGCTCGGCTTTTACTCGCTGACAAACATCGCATATTGCTACGAACTCAACAATGTCTTTCTTCAATCCTGTCCACCAGAAACTTTCTTTCAGATCCAGATACATCTTGGTGTTGCCGGGGTGTATTGAGTACGGTGAATCATGGGCCTCCTGAAGTATCAACTTCCTGAGTTTGGGATCATTGGGCATGTAGATGCGATTCTCAAACCATAAAGTTCCATGTTCATCCTCACGAAAACCTTTAGCCTTCCCGTCTTCCATTTTCTGCTTAATCTCAGCTATCTCGTTGTCTGATTTTTGTGCTTCGCGGATCTTTTCTGTCAAAGTAGACTGAATTTCCAGAGTGGCAAAAAAATCCTCTTGGAATTATTTCCAATTTGAGCTCTCGGAGGTCATCGACTAACTCCTGGGGTAATCCTCCAGCTGTGAGCGTGTTCACATAACTCTTGCGGCTCAACGCATCGGCTACAACATTTGCCTTGCCTGGGTGATAATGCAATCTCATGTCATAGTCCTTGATCAACTCTAGCCATCGCCTCTGTCTGAGGTTCAACTCCTTCTGCGTGAAGATATATTTCAGGCTCTTGTGATCAGTGTAAACATCACAACTATTTCCGATCAGGAAATGTCTCCAGGTCTTGAGAGCGTGCACTACGGCTGCTAGCTCCAAGTCATGTGTGGCATAATTCAACTCATGGGGTCTGAGCTGTCTGGATGCATAGGCTACAACTTTGCTTTCTTGCATGAGCACTCCCCCAAGTCCTTGACGAGAAGCGTCACAGTAAACCTGGAAATCCTTCCGAATGTTCGGCAATATCAGCACTGGGGCTGTAACAAGACGTTTCTTCAGCTCTTGAAAACTGGTTTCACATTCCTCAGTCCAAATATACTTGGATTCCTTCTTCAACAACTCTGTCATGGGCTTGGCAATCTTTGAGAAATTCTCAATGAACCTCCGGTAATATCCGGCAAGTCCGAGGAAACTGCGGATCTCCTTGACTGAAGTGGGTGCTACCCATTCGGTGACTGCTACGACCTTGGCAGGGTCCACTGCTATTCCTTCTCCTGAGATGACGTGTCCGAGAAATCTGACTTCCTTCAACCAAAACTCACATTTGCTAAACTTTGCATATAGCTTATGCTCTCGAAGCTTCTCCAGAACTAGACGCAGATGTTCCTTGTGTTCCTCTTCGTTCTTGGAGAATATCAGTATGTCATCGATGAACACCACGACAAACTTGTCCAACTATTCCATAAATACCTTGTTCATCAGATTCATAAAATACGCCGGAGCATTAGTCAGTCCAAATGACATGACCGTGTACTCATACAAGCCGTACCGAGTGGTGAAGGCTGTCTTGGGTATATGCTGTTCACGAATTTTCAACTGATGATACCCGGATCGAAGATCGATCTTTGAGAATACGTGAGCTCCAACTAACTGATCAAACAGATCATTGGTCATCGGCAAGGGGTACTTGTTCTTGATGGTCACATCGTTCAATGCACAATAATCGACAACCATTCTCAAGGACTTGTCCTTCTTTTCAACCAAGAGTACTGGGGCTCCCCAAGGTGAAGAACTTGGGCGAATATACCCTTTGTCCAATAACTCCTTAATTTGCTTCTTGATTTCTATCAAGTCATTTGCGGGCATCCGATAGGGTCTCTTGGATATCGGGGCTGTTCCGGGCAATAGCTCAATCAGGAACTCAATCTCTCTATCGGGTGGCATGCCCGGCAATTCCTCCGGAAATACATCTGGGTACTCCTGTGCAATCGGTACTTCCTCCTGGACTACTCCCGTGAGAGAGTTTACTCGCTTACTCCGTGTCGGGCGCTGAGACACGTACTTAATCCGCTTCTACTCGGGGGTGGTGAGCAAAATAGACTTAAGAGCACAGTCGATATTCCCTTCATACTTGGCCAACCAACCCATGCCTAGGATTACATCCAATCCCTGGGACTCTAATACGATGAGGTTGGTGGAAAAATTATGGTTCCCGATGTTGAGACTGAAAGCATGGCATCCTATCCCGACTGTCATCATGCCTCCTGGGGAACTGACCTTAATAGGTTTGGCTGAGGGTTCTAGTTGGCAAACTATACTTTTCCACAACTACCCTTGATATGAATGAATGTGTTGCACCAGAATCAAAAAGTACCAATACTGGACGTGAATTTAGCAAAAACTTACCAACCACAGTATCGGGGTGATCATAGACCTCTTCAACATCAATGTGGTTCACCTGAGCTCGAGGAAAAGGATTGGGCTTCTTTGCTGCAGAGTTGCCGTTACCATTTCCATTCCCCTGTTTGTTCTGGGGACATTCAGTGGCATAGTGTCCCGTCTTCTGACACTTGAAGCAGGTGATGTGAGTCAGATCCTTCTGAGCTGGAGCTGAATGCTGCTGAGTGCCAGTACCACCATTCTTGAAGTTGCTGTTGTTGCGGTGGTTCCCATTTCCTCCATGGTTGTGGCCTCCATGGTTGTGCACCGGGTGGTTATGCTGAACGTGTCCTCCAAACTTACCGGATCCATTCCCGGCATTCCCTCGATAAGGGGTGTAGCGAGGCTTCTGCTGAGTGCCGGAGTTGAACTTTCCAACCCCATACTTTCGCTTGCGGTTCTCCATCTGTTGGTGTTTCCCCTCCAAGATGAGGGCCTTATCAACAAGCTCCTGGTAGTTGTTGAAGGTGGCTACCGTCAACTGAATGCTCAGCTCATCATTGAGTCCTTCCAAGAACTTTTCCTGCTTGGCCGCATCATCGGCCACATCTCCAGGTGCATAACGGGCGAGCATGCTGAATTCATCGACATACTGGGCCACAGAGCGATTCCCCTGGCGTAAGTTGCGAAACTCACGCTTCTTCAAACTCATTGCACCAGCTGAGACATGTGCGGTGCGGAAGGCTTGCTTGAATTGCTCCCAAGTGACTCCAGCAATGGGATAAGTGGTGGTGTAGTTCTCCCACCAAGCAGCTGCAGGGCCTTCAAGTTGATGCGCGGCAAAGCGCACCTTCTTAGCTTCAGTACAACCAGCAGTGATAAGTTCATGCTCCATCTTGCGGAGCCAATTATCTGCCACAATGTGCTCAATGCTGCTGGAGAAAGTTGGAGGGTTCAACCTCAAGAAACGGGTGAGATTGTCGGCCTGGGGTGGGTGACGGTTGTTGTTATTGCTCTGGTTCTGGATGATCAGCTGCATCAGGGTGTTTTGTTGCTGGATCAACTGGGTGAGTTCCGGCGGAAAGTTGGACTCAGGGGCGGGTCTCGGAGGCATCTGATGTTTGTGAAGGGGTGAGATTAGCATAGAACCATGGTCTAGGAGTAATTACACTACCCATATGAATGCAACACACAAGTATCACACCACACATTTTATTCAATACCATCACAAAGGTTCACACGGGGATACAAAATTCGATAATCCTAAACATCGGCCTAAAACGTATAACGATAAAGTAAATTTGGTGGTCTAGTCTAAGTGTCCTCCTCAGAAAAGCATGGTGACGGGTCCTTCGGTGGAACTTTCTTCATAGTCCTTGTCGTTGCTGATCAAGGGGGCTACGTCTCCTTCGGGATGAAGGTTCTCGCCCATGTCCAGTTCCTCCTCCAGGTATGCAACTCGAGTCTTCAGCTTCTCGATCCGCTCCAGAAAGTCCTTCGCCTCCAGTTCATGTTCATAGTGGGCTTCCCGGGCTGCTTCTTCAAGTTCAAGCTCGCGGAGTGACAGTAGCTTGATCTTCCTGGCGTCCTTGATCACGTGATGCTCCAGAGTCCCGCTGTACTTCTCCAAGGTCTGAGCATAAGACAAGAGAGCGTCCTTGGTCTAGCTTGAGATGATTTCTCCGTCTTTGTTTCTCCGGGATACGGTGAATAAGTCTGGAGAAATAGGGCAGCCTTTGTATTCTTCCTTGATACGTCCGAGTGCACAATGGATCGCCATGTCCCTTCCGAGAATCCAGTTGGGTGCGATGAACTTGAAATCCATCGGCTCAGTGCGCGGCTGGAATGTACTTCCGGGAATATGCACCTCGATCATGTAGCGTGAATCCTCCGGGTAAGACGAAGTTGGCTTCCCTGTGATAGTCGGCAGAGCAATCCTCAAATCCTCGGTGATCTGCACCAGCTCCTTGCCGAACGGCATAGTGGTGTCGGGCTGGCAAAACTCCGTGAACTTAACAGGGATGAAGGTGGCCATCTAAACATTGGAAAATCGGAGAGAAGTCAAAAATGATCAGAAGAGGAAATAGAAGATTTATAGACATAAGAGAAAATAGTTTTCTTCCTAAGGCTTTTCCATTCCTAGAGGTTACATCCTAAGGTCAGCGTGTGCTCTGATACCATTTCTGTAGTGACCCGACTCAAGACGAGTCAAGCCTCTGGTGTTTCCGTACCATCCCAAGATCATGCTGGTACACACACACAGTACATAATGTATATATTCAAGAGTTCAATCACACAACTTTATTAATCGAAATCTCATAAAGAGTACTTTATTACAATAAAGGATTACAATAAAGTGGCTGAAGGCCATCTCTTGAGATATCTAACGAAGACTAGCGGAAGCATCAGGTAGACGAGTCCATCCGACTCCAAGGGCATGTCGCTGAGCGTAGATCGTAGCCTCACTCCTGGTCGAAAAAGTACTCTACAACATGATACGTTGCATCCGTGTAGGTCAGCATATTGAATATGCCGGCAAGTCATCAAAGAGAGGAATAAAAATGATAATCAACTATCTCGACATGCATATTTGGCCAGTGGGGCTATGTTTTGCATAAAGCCAGTTTTATCCTACAACAAAAGGGGTTGAAAGCAAAATATTACTACAATGTTTGTTGTTAACGAGATGGTTCCGCCAACCAATTCTCGTACCCGAATAATTGTTAACACCCACATCATTATTAAGTTGTGTCGAGAGTTCAGGGGAATTTCAATGCCTTCGGCTCAGGTTGTCCATGCCGTGGACACGGCTAATCGATTAGGTTGGGCACTCTGCAGAGTTTTGCACACGTTCCCCACAAGATTTGATCGCCTCCGTGTATGTCCTCGTACTTTAGGGTGTTTGAAGACCGGATGATCAAAACATGGTCTTTCAACGGGTCCCTTTGAATTCCTGTCGGTGCCCATCCAATCCTACCGTTCTTCTACATCTGCTAGCACCGCCTGTCTAGAGTCGCCGCATTGTCCAACCAAGCCAGAGCCCATAATGACTTGTGGCTGTGTAGGTAAGCCTTGAGTCTTGAAGTATCCGTCCGTCTCTTCGAGCCTGGGTGAAGCTTTCCGCAGGATGACATGGCCTCTCGAGCATCCCGGGCATCCACTGGGTTCTCCAAGGAGCCGATCAACCGTCCTTCACCCAGAGTTGCATTGCGTCCGAGGTCTTGAAAATCTTGTCTTAGCAGGTCTTGATTATTATATCAACCTCGCATCGCTCGTGATATACACTCAATCGATAACCCGTCTACTCAAGCATAGCATTAAGAATATGTCGTCCCGAGGCCAAGTATCGGGGTTGTTGTGTGCCTACCACATGATACTAAAACTTACACTAAAGTTTCCAAGTACCTAGGCAGCATGCAATTGGGCAACGAAGGGTGATCTACCATGCATCGAAAATATAGGAAAATAACATGATCAAAATGACTTGCCTTGATGATAGTTGTCTTGCTCGATCGCTTCTAAGTAACACGCTTCGCACTCCGGATGATCTAGCGATACAAACACAAAGCACACCATAAGCACTTCAATCAAGCCACAAGTAAAAATAACATCACAGGTAAGGATTTGCTAAAGCCTAAGCAAAAGAATTCATCACGCGCCGGTATGGCAGAAACTTGTTTCTGTTGAAAACACCAGTAAAAATACTTTAAAATTTTGAAACTTCTACCACAGTAAGATCTTATCACTAGGAAGCATTAGCAAAAAGAATTAACTCAAAATCATTTTTTAAACTCCTGGAATAGGCAAAACAAGGTATAAACTAAATCTGATCTAACTTATATTTGAAAATTTCAAACATAGACAAATTATATGTTTTTAAAAACTACAGGAAATTTGGAGTCTACTGGAAAAAGAATCAATGTCATTGGACTTCGGGATAAAAAGTTGTGGCGAAAACAAAACAGAAACTTTCTGTTTTTGCAAACAGGCAGAAAAAAATAAAACTAACTAGTAACTAACAGAGGGGTACACGTGGCAAGTTGCTATAGGCCGTGGGAGCGTTTGTTGCAATGCTTTGGGCAAACGGCGAAGGATAAGCAAAACTCGCTGGTTAAATGATAAGTGAAACTAAAAACCGCTGGTTTTCTAATATAGACCGAAGAGGTACTCTGGGATCTAATCTAGGCCATTGAGTAAAGATCTAATGGCTATAAAACAAAAAAAATAAATAACAGAGAAGGGAGGAGAAGTCTACCGTGGCTAGGGTAGTACTCCGGCGAGGGGGGGGGGGGAGGGAGGGGGCTCCGGGGCGTTGGAGGAGTCGGGGCGGCGGCGGCGGGGCAGTCCTCCTCCTCGGGGAGGCGCTCGGGGGGGAGAGGGGCGGCTGACGGGGTGGCGCTCCAGGGGCTGCCGAAGTGACAGCAGCTCGGGCTGCTCCGGCGAGCGGTGGCAGGGGCTAGGGGCGGTGGCTCGACGGGGAAAGGGTGGGAACGGGGGCGGCTCGGGGGCGGGGTTTATATAGGTCAGGGGGGGAGCTAAGGAAGGGAGAGAGAGGACTCGGGGAAGGAAATCCTGAGGTACTGGTGCTGCTCGGTTTCGGTCTGGGAAGAAAATAGGAAGGAGGAAGAAGAAGCTGGCCGCTGGGAGGGAGAGCTCGGCCGCGGGGCCCACTGGGCAGTGAGGGAGAGGCTGGGAGGGAAGGGGCGGTCGGCCTACATTTAAGGGATTGGATCCCTGGGGCTGCGGGATTCGGCCCAGGCTTATAAGGCGCTCGGGGCGGTGGCAAAAAGAAAAAAAAGTTTTCCTATTTATAACTTTTTCCGAGACAGAAAAATAAAAGCGAAATAAGAGGAAGCAAATCAAAATATTAATATATGGTATTATATACCAAAAAAATCAGAAAAATATCCTCTACCCGAATAACATTTTTTCAAAGCAAAAATAAAAATTTTAAAAAATGTTTTTTTCTAGAAATTCCCAAATTTGCTTTATTTATTTTTGCAATTATTTTTGCAAATGATCCTTGGGTTTCTTGGCTCAAATATTTCAGAAATGTGCCCGCACTTTGGAGGGTCATTTTCCTCCGCTCTCTCTCTTGCGTGCAAGAGAGTATTTCTCCGGGCTTTTTCTCGCGCGAGGAAAAATGGAAATGCAAAACAAAAGACAAAAGAATTTCACGTGCTAAATTTATTTCAAGCAATATGCATAGATGCTTAGCTACAATGTAAAACATTCCCAATTAGGAAAATTGGGATGTTACAGCTTCGAACCTTGCCTCCATGCTTCCGGTCTTCTTGGGCCCCTCAACATCACGGATGTGCAACATCCCCTCACGCATCTCAATAGATGGAGGGTGTTGCAGCACTCCCGCGAGGTAGGGATTGATGACCTTCTCGAAGATCTTGTCCTTCAGAGCTTTTAGGGACGCCATAGCGATCTAGATCTGCAGCTGAAACAGGCTCGAAACAAAAACAGAAGAAAAATGCATGATATGAGGCTCAGACCTTTCGGGAGAATATATAATGATTTTTTGCAGACCAGAAGGAGTACTCCGCAAGAGAACGGAGTCCGGGAGGCACACGAGGTGGTCACAAGCCCCCCAAGCACGGCCAGGGGGGTGGCCCACGCCTGGCAGGCTTGTCGCTTCCTCGTGCGCTTTCCAGACTACTTTAAATTTTTCTATTTTTTCTAAAATTCCAAAACGGAGAAAAATTCCTACTGGAAAAGTTTTGGAGTCTGTTCACTTACCGAATCACACTGATAAACTAATAAATATCCCTTAAGTACTCCTCCGGAGTTATGGTGTTGATAATATTGCTTTCAACATTTATGGGAGTACCTGAGATATAATGCTTGATTCTTTGCCCATTTACCACTCTCAGAAAATTACCTTCCGTGTTGTTGATCTTGATGGCACCGGAACGATATACTTCCTCCACAATGTAAGGACCTTCCCACATGGAGAGAAGCTTGCGTGCAAAAAATCTTAAACGAGAATTATATAGCAAGACATAATCACCTACATTGAACTCACGCTTTTGTATCCTTTTATCGTGCCACCTCTTAACCTTTTCTTTGAACAACTTGACATTCTCATATGCCTGAGCTCTCCATTCATCAAGTGAGCTAATATCAAATAACCTCTTCTCGCCAGCAAGTTTTAAATCAAAGTTGAGCTCTTTGATTTCCCAATAAGCCTTGTGCTCTGGCTCAAGAGGTGAATGACATGTTTTGCCGTAGACCATTTTGTACGGAGACATGCCCATGGGATTCTTATAGTCAGTTCTATAAGCCCATAGTGCATCATCGAGCTTCTTAGACCAATTCTTTCTAGACCTATTGACAGTCTTTTGCAGAATTAGTTTAATCTCTCTATTGCTTAGCTCTACTTGACCACTGGACTGAGGATGATAGGGAGATGCAATTCTATGATTGACATCGTACTTAGCAAGCGTCTTACGAAAAGCACCATGAATGAAATGTGAATCACCGTCGGTCATTAGATATCTAGGGACTCCAAACCTAGGGAAAATAACTTCTTTAAGCAACCTGATAGAGGTGTTAAGATCAACACTACTAGTTGGGATAGCTTCTACCCACTTAGTGACGTAATCAACAACAACTAGGATATGAGTATACCCGTTGGATTTTGGAAAAGGTCCCATGTAATCAAAGCCCCAAACATCAAATGGTTCAATGACAAGTGAGTAATTCATAGGCATTTCCTGACGTTTACTGATATTACCTATTCTTCGACATTCGTCATAAGATAAGACAAACTTACGGGCATCCTTGAAGAGAGTGGGCTAATAGAAACCTGATTGCAATACCTTATGTGCAGTTCTATCTCCCTCATGGTGTCCTCCGTAAGCCTCGGAGTGACACTTCTGTAGGATCTGTCCCTGTTCATGTTCAGGTACACAACGTCTAATAACACCATCTACGCCTTCCTTATAAATGTGAGGACCATCCTAGAAGTAGTGTCTCAAATCAAAGTAGAATTTCTTATTTTGCAGGTATGTGAAACTAGGTGGTATATATTTGGCAACGATATAATTTGCATAATCGGCATGCCACGATGCACTACGTGAAGTATTGATGACATTCAACTGCTCATCAGGAAAGCTGTCATCAATAGGTTGTGGGTCATCAAGAACATTCTCCAACCTAGACAAGTTATCTGCTACGGGGTTCTCAGCACCCTTCCTATCGACAACATGCAAATCAAATTCTTGTAGCAAGAGAACCCATCTGATAAGTCTAGGTTGAGCGTATTTCTTCTCCATGAGGTACTTAATAGCAGCATGATCAGTGTGAATAGTGACTTTGGAATCAACAGTGTAAGACCTGAACTTTTCACATGCAAACACGACTTCTAAAAATTCCTTCTCCGTAGTAGCATAGCTTCTTTGGGCATTGTCTAGAGTTTTACTAGCATAGTGAATAACATTCAATTTCTTATCAACTATTTGTCCTAGAACAACACCAACAGCATAATCACTGGAATCACACATGATTTCAAAAGGTAAGTTCCAATTAGGTGGTTGAACAATAGGCCCAGTTATCAAAGCCTTCTATAGAAACCAGCATGACCAATGAAACTTATTATACCTTTGATATCTGTGGGGCATGGCATTTTCTCGATCGCATCAACCTTACCTTATCGACTTCAATACCTCTTTCTGTAATTTTATGTCCTAAGACGTTGCCTTCATTAACCATAAAGTGGCACTTCTCCCAATGCAAGACAAGGTTTGTGTCTTTACATCTCTGCAAGACTCGATCAAGGTTGCTGAGGCAATCATCAAAAGAAGACCCGTAAACGGAGAAGTCATCCATGAAAACCTCAACAATCTTTTCACAAAATTTAGAGAATATAGCCATCATACATCTTTGAAAGGTGGCAGGTGCATTACATAAGCCAAAAGGCATACGTCTGTAAGCAAAGGTACCGAAAGGGTAGGTGAAAGTGGTTTTCTCCTGATCAGATTGTGCAACAGGTATTTGGGAGAAACCAGAATAACCATCTAGAAAGCAGAAGTGTGTGTGTTTAGACACTCTTTCTAGCATTTGGTCGATAAAAGGCAAAGGGTAATGATCTTTCCTAGTGGCTTTATTCAATTTCCTAAAATCGATCACCATCCTATAGCTAGTAATAATCCTCTGTGGGATCAATTCATCCTTATCATTAGGGACAACGATAATACCTCCCTTCTTAGGGATGCAATGCACCAGACTCACCCAATCGCTATGAGCAACAAGATAGATAATACCTGCTTCCAGCAGCTTTAGTATTTCTTTTCTCACTAGCTCTTTCATCTTAGGATTTAATCTCCGTTGATGATCAGCAACTGGTTTGGAATCAAGATCGGTTTTAATCTTGTGCTGGCATAGAGTGGGACTAATGCCCTTAAGATCATCAAGAGTATATCCAATAGCTATTGGGGAACGTCGCATGGGAAACAAAAACTTTCCTACGCGCACGAAGACCTATCATGGTGATGTCCATCTACGAGAGGGGATTTCCAATCTACGTACCCTTGTAGATCGCACAACAGAAGCGTTAAGAAACGCGGTTGATGTAGTGGAACGTCCTCACGTCCCTCGATCCGCCCCGCGAACTGTCCCACGAACCGTCCTGCGATCCGTCTCACGATCCGCTCCGATCTAGTGCCGAACGAACGACACCTCCGCGTTCAGCACACGTACAGCTCGACGATGATCTCGGCCTTCTTGATCCAGCAAGAGAGACGGAGAGGTAGATGAGTTCTCCGGCAGCGTGACGGTGCTCTGGAGGTTGGTGGTGATCTAATCTCAGCAGGGCTCCGCCCGAGCTCCGCAGAAACGCGATCTAGAGGTAAAATCGTGGAGGTATGTGGTCGGGCTGCCGTGGCAAAGTTGTCTCAAATCAGTCCTAAAACCTCCGTATATATAGGGGGAAGAGGGGGAGCCTTGCCTTGGGTTCCAAGGACCCTCAAGGGATTCGGCCGAGCCAAGGGGGGGAGTCCTCCCCTTCCAAACCGAATTCAACTAGGTTTGGAAGGAGGAGTCCTTCCCCCTTTTCCCACCTCCTCCCTCTTTTTTCTTCTTTTCTCTTTGATTTTCTTCCTATGGCGCATAGGGCCTTCTTGGGCTGTCCCACAAGCCCACTAAGGGCTGGTGCACCACCCCCAAGGCCTAAGTGCTTCCCCGGGGTGGGTTGCCCCCCCGGTGAACACCCGGAACACATTCGTCATTACCGGTACATTCCCGGTAACTCCGAGAACCTTCCGGTAATCAAATGAGGTCATCCTATATATCAATCTTCGTTTCCGGACCATTCCAGAAACCCTCGTGATGTCCGTGATCTCATCCGGTGTCGTGGGTATAAGCCTGACAGTAGATGTGTAGGGTACGAAAAGGATGGGCAGAGCCTTAGCTACGGCGAGGTTGTATGAGTTCAGGCCCCTCTGCGGTGGAGGTAATAGCCCTACGTCTTAGTTCTCGGGGAGCTTGTTGTCGAGTGGAAATATAGAATACAGTGAGTTGCTAACCCCTCTACGAGTGGGGGAGGGTGGCTTATATAGAGTGCGCTGCCCTCCACAACGGTTCCGGTACAGGGGTGGAGTAGTGCTGATTGAATGCGTACATTACAGGTAACGTATGCTCTAAATGCTAATAAATGCACCCGGAAACGTGCGACCGTTTCCCTCCAGAGAGGTTACGATGTACCGAGTGTAGCCAGTCGGTTAGCTTGGTATCCTCCGAATGCTAGTCTCCGACTGGATGGTCGAGGACCTATTACCGACTGGATTATGGGGACTCCTTAATTCAGTCGGGACTAACTAAGGGCCTTGTCCTTTGTGAGGGGTAGTCCTTATGTAGGACCTACATGGCAGGCCTATGACCCTACCCTAGTTCTATGACCCCATCATTAGTCCCCGAATGGATTGGGGTTGGAACGACGAAGCGTTGCTTGAAGTTTGGATCTGACTAGAACAGATTTGGCTTGGGCGTTGCTTGCCTCAATCCTTTTTATCTCTTCTGACCAACAATACGAGTGGAAGTACTCGCGAAACAGACTGTTGGAAGCCGAGTGCTTCTGTGGCATCTTTTGACACGCCCGGTCAACTGACAGAGGCGGATTTTCCGGGATCTCAAATTTCGGTTTTCGCACGCTCAGTGGGGATGACGCCATCGCGCTCAAGTAGCGCCTGACGCCTCGATTCTCGCGCCTTCAACCTCTCCACTAATATCGCCGCGGTGGGTCGGGGGGATAAGGTTTCGGGGCCACCTGCCAGCGACCCAGTCGAAACCCTACTTAAATCTCGGCGGCGAGGCTTCTTCGTTACGCTCGCCGAATCTCTTGCCTTTGCCTGCTCCGTCTCTCTCGCCACCTCCAGCGCCTCTACACTCTTCCCTCTCCCTTCCTCCCGCGGGCTCGCAGTTTCCGCCATGACCAAGGGTCAGACGAGCAAGATGGAGGCGAGGAAGAAGAAGGGGAAGGCGGCGGCTCCTGCTCAGCGGCGGCAGCGGCTGCTGCCGGCGGGGTGGATTCAAGGCGACTTCCTCCCCTCCACGGTGACGGAGGGGGATCTGCTGCAGCTGGTCGAGCACGGGATGATCGTGCACAAGACTTGGAGGCTGCCGACGGAGAACGAGGTCGAGCCGGCTCCCCGGGAGGGGGAGCGCGTCTTGCTTCTCAGCCACGTCTATCGAGGTTTCTCCTTGCCTCCGCATCCTTTCTTCAAGGGCATCATGAATCACTTTGGGGCACAACTTCACCACTTTCCCCCGAACGCCATCGCCCATCTCTCCGCCTTTATAGTTTTGTGCGAGTGTTTCATTGGCTGTCCTCCCCATTGGGGGCTGTTCAAGCACATATTTTCTGCTAGATCCCAGACCATCAAACGACTTAGCCAGTCGGATGATAAAACACATCTTCTCCAGCTCTGCGGGGGTCTAGGTTTCCAGAAAAAGAGTCGGAGCAGTTATCCTGCCCTCTAGCTAAGTGAGTCGGTCAGGAACTGGCAGTCGACGTGGTTCTACTGCCAGGATATCGCCTGCCCGAATGCTTCGACAGGGCTGCCTCCCTTTAGCTTAGATCGGCCCGCCCCACCTAAGCAGCTCGCGCTCACGAGGGCGGAGAAGAACGACATCCAGCCTCTGGTCGGGGCGCTCGTAGATGTCGTCAGGAGGGGGGTCACTGGCATAGACTTGCTGGAGGTCTTCCTTGGTCGGCGTATCCAGCCCCTGCAGGCTCGTGACCACGCCATGTGGCATAATACGGGGCCCGAGGATTCCACTCGGACCAACGTTGTGGGCCTGACAAAGGAGAGGGTGACCTCGTGGGTGCTCCAGATCACAGGCCCCTGCGAGAATCCCAAAGGATCTCGGCGAGTGAAGCCCTTCTGCACGGATAATCCTCCTCCAAATCAGGTGAGTGGCACTTGTCGAGTGCTCCTAACTGTCTTGATCTTATCGTTTGCTTGAATCTCTGTGCGACGTCTGATGTCGCCGACTGAATTTTATGCAGGAGTGGACCAACTGGTTTTCTCCCGTCTCGAACGGGAACCCGACCGAGGAGGAGGAAGGCAGCCAGGAGGGCAGCGTGGAGAGCGCTGAATATGTCTTCGACAGCGGGGAGTCGGAGGAAGAGACCAGCGAGGAAGAGGAGGAAGACGAAGAGCAGGACTCTCCGCCTCCGCAAACAGAGCATCAGACCAAGCACCGACACGAGCCTGCCGTTCCCTTGGCCCCTCCAGCATCTTCGAGTGCTCCGCCCACTGCCCCGGTGGTCCCGAGTGTTCGGAGCACTAAAAGGGCTAGGGATGCTGCCGCTGAACCTGCGGGTCAGTCTTCCAAGGCGGCCAAACCGAGTGAGTCCAAACCTCGGAAGGCTCTGCCGCGGACGAGGGTTGCTGTCCCCGTCACCTCCACGTAAGTGTATCGATCTTCTAATTTCTTCTGATATCCGAGTGAATTCTTGTTCATTGGTCGAATGGATTTCACTCGACAGAGTTGCTACTTCTGCCACCTCTCCGGCGCGCCAAGAAGACGACCTCATGGACACGGACAACGTTGTCTCGTCCCAGCCAGGTGTGTTGTAGTGACCTTGAGTGTTTTTTTCTATCATAGGTTTCGCCTCTTTCTTTTTCTGAGATCTTGCGTCGTTCGGTTTATCAGGGGCGATTTGCATGGACGAGGGCGATCAGGGGAGAACTGAACAGGTTGTGGAGCCCGTTCTTGAGGCTGCTCCGCCTGTTGCTGCTCTCGCCGCCGACGAGCCGCCGACTGAGGCGCTTCCGCCGACTGAACCGGCGCTGGTGGTTGAGGTGCCGACTGGAACGGACCTCGGGATGCCTCAGGAACTTCCGACGATGCCAGGCTCGTCGAATGTTGAGTTCAACATCCAGCGTCTCCCGGAGGAGCAGGTGGGAGCGGCCAAGGGAGCCATGGTGCAGGCGGAGCTGATGGCTGGGGAAGCCAAGAGGGCCTACGACTCCGTCGCGTCCTTGTACCAGCGGAGCTTGGAGCTGCGGGATGATATCCGAGTAAGTGGGCTAGTAAGTATTTATTTTCTCTTGTAACCCACTGGGTGTTTTTGGATAGCAGCTGTTGTTTGCAATGGGTTCACTCTGAGTGAACCCAGTGGGTGTAGTCCCCGAGACTTTTGTCGAGTGCTTGCACCGGCAGTTGTCTTTATACATATTGTCTTTGCTTTGGTCAGGTCTGTAAATAACATGACCGACTGCTAGCAGTTGTGGCACTTGGAGTGCACTTTCTGTAAGAGTCTCCGAGAGTAAGTTGTACTCAGGTCGGGTAGTATTGGCCTCGTAGGCGTAGGTGGTAACATGCAGCTCAATAGGGCGGGCCTGCTTGAGTTGCATGCCAGTGGGGTCACTCTTAGTGAACCCACTGGGTGTAGTCCCCAAGACCGCTGTCGACTGCTTGCGTCGGCAGGGGTCTGAAGAACTTAGACTTTTATTGTTGAATTTTCTGATTGTCCCTTGGTGTTTGGTGGCAGAAAACCTGTGAAATTTGAACAGCCTATGAGACTCTGAAGGCGGAGAGGAATCAGCTCGCTGGTGAGCTTGATGCGGCCATGCTCGCAATGGCTGGCATGAAGGATGCTCTGGAGGGACGAGAGAAGTCATTGGAGCAGGCTCGGGAAGCGAACAAGGTGTTGACTGAGGAAGTGGAAAAGATGGGGAAACACAGGAATGCTCTGATGGGTCAGATGGACGTGCTGAACAAACGTTGCAGAGCACAGGAGAAATATGTCAGCGACTGGGCTCGGCAGATGATGATGCGTCTGGCTGGTAAGTCCTGCTTTTACCGAGTGGTTGTGTTATGCGCGTCACACTCGACACTTATTGTCTGTTTGTCCTGTTGTCGCAGATTTTTGCTTTGACGCCGAAGCTGAAGCAGCTGACGTGGAGCGGTCGATTCTTGAGAACGTTCCACTCGGCGAGGACGCCAATCGGGATCTACTCCGAGCACACATCCACGTGGGAAAAGTTGGTCCTTTCATCGGTCGACTGAGAGAAGTCGTCGGCCGAATCGACAAGGAGCTTTGGCCAGAAGATGAGTCGCGGCAGGAGATGGAGAACCTGATGACTCGACTGGAGGAGATTCCCAACCGAGTGCAGTCGTGGAAGAAATCTGCAGCTCGTTGTGGTGCATATGTTGCTCTGTCCCTGGTCCGAGTCCATTGCAAGGAGGTGCGCGAGGAGAAGTTGAAGACGTTGAAGGTGGCCAACATGAAGAAACTTCGATTCGAAGACTTCATGGAAACCTTCCTTGAAAGCACCACCCGCATCGCCGACGGTATTGATCTGGACACGTTCGTGGAGCCCTCTAGTCCTGGTGTTAATCCAGATGAAGCGTAAAAACACTTATATCCTCGGTATGCCGAGTGCGGATCTGTAAGAAACTTTGGACACTACTGTTGGCCTTCACATTCTTCGTTCGGTGTGGGTAAGCTTGATCCACACCGAGCCACTATCTTTGGTTGAACTTTGAATTGATTATTTTGCTCTTCTCTTGCAATGTTGACTCGAGTTTTTGTTTGGCGTTTCTTGGTGAAGCCAAAGGCAAACATTCGGAACATGTCAGCTGTTTTGACATCTGCATGAGCCTCATTGAGGGTCCGTGGAATTCCCTAAGTCTCCGAGTGTGACGTTAGGAGTACACTCGGAGAAGGTTAATACTTAGGCGATTCTGGACCGCAGCTAAGTCTCCGAGTGTGGCGTTAAGTGCACACTCGGAAAAAGTTAGTGCCTAGGCGATTCTGGATCGCAGCTAAGCTCCCGAGTGTACCGTGAAGTGCACACTCGGAGAAGGTTAATACTTAGGCGATTCTGGATCGCAGCTAAGCCCCCGAGTGTGACGTAAAGTGCACACTCGGAGAAGGTTAAAACTTAGGCGATTTTGGATTGCAGCTAAGCTCCCCCGAGTGTGACGTGTAGTGCACACTCGGAGAAGGTTAATACTTAGGCGATTCTGGATCGCAGCTAAGCCTCCGAGTGTGACGTGTAGTGCATACTCGGAGAAGGTTAATACTTAGGCGATTCTGGATCGCAGCTAAGCCTCCGAGTGTGACGTGTAGTGCATAGTCGGAGAAGGTTAATAGTTAGGCGATTCTGGATCGCAGCTAAGCCCCCGAGTGTGACGTGTAGTGCACACTCGGAGAAGGTTAATACTTAGGCGATTCTGGACCGCAACTAAGCCTCCGAGTGTGACGTGTAGTGCACACTCGGAGAAGGTTAATACTTAGGCGATTCTGGATCGCAGCTAAGCCCCCGAGTGTGACGTGTAGTGCACACTCGGAGAAGGTTAATACTTAGGCGATTCTGGATCGCAGCTAAGCCCCCGAGTGTGACGTGTAGTGCACACTCGGAGAAGGTTAATACTTAGGCGATTCTGGATCGCAGCTAAGCCCCCGAGTGTGACGTGTAGTGCACACTCGGAGAAGGTTAATACTTAGGCGATTCTGGATTGCAGCTAAGCCTCCGAGTGTGTCGTGTAGTGCAAACTCGGAGAAGGTTAACACTTAGGCGATTCTGGATCGCAGCTAAGCCCCCGAGTGTGGCGTGTAGTGCACACTGGGAGAAGGTTAATACTTAGGCGATTCTGGATCGTAGCTAAGCCCCCGAGTCTGACGTATAGTGCACACTCGGAGAAGGTTAATACTTAGGCGATTCCGGATCGCAGCTAAGCCCCCGAGTGTGACGTGTAGTGCACACTCGGAGAAGGTTAATACTTAGGCGATGCTGGATCGCAGCTAAGCCCCCGAGTGTGACGTGTAGTGCACACTCGGAGAAGGTTAATACTTAGGCGATGCTGGATCGCAGCTAAGCCCCCGAGTGTGACGTGTAGTGCACACTCGGAGAAGGTTAATACTTAGGCGATTCTGGATCGCAGCTAAGTTTTTTTCTTGTTGAGACCGGAGTCTGCGACCACGGAAGAACTTTGAACCTGCAAAAAACTCAATCTGCGTTATATTATTTCACCAATACTTGTTCCTTACATTGCTTCAGTCGACGGTCACGCGTAGAAGCGCTTCAGGAGATCTCCGTTCCATGCACGCGGCTCGTCCGTCTCTCTCTCAATGTTGTAAAGTCTGTATGCTCCGTTGTTCAGCACCTTGGAGATGATGAAGGGTCCTTCCCAGGCCGGAGCCAACTTGTGAGGTCTTTGCTGATCCACTCGGAGCACCAGGTCGCCTGCTTGGAACGTGCGACTTCTGACATGGCGTGCATGGAAACGCCGCAGATTTTGTTGATAAATGGTTGAGCGAGTTAGTGCCATCTCGCGCTCCTCCTTCAGAAGATCCACTCCGTCTTGCCTTGCTTGTTCTGCTTTGGCTTCGGAGAAGAGTTCGACTCGTGGCGCATTGTGAAGCAAGTGACTCGGAAGGACTGCTTCTGCTCCATAAACGAGGAAGAACGGTGACCGCCCTATAGATCTGTTCGGGGTTGTGCAAATTCCCCAAAGGACTGAAGGTAGCTCGGTAACCCAAGCGCCAGCGGCATGTCCTATCTCTCGCAGGAGTCGGGGCTTCAAACCTTGCAAAATAAGTCCGTTTGCCTGCTCTGCTTGTCCATTGGACCGAGGATGCGCTAAGGAAGCAAAATCCACTCGGATGCCTTGGCTTGTACAGAAACCTTTGAATCTGTCCGAGTCAAAGTTTGTCCCGTTGTCCGTGATTATGCTGTGAGGTACACCGAATATGAAGATGATGTCCGTGACAAACTTGACGGCTGTTGAGGCGTCGAGCTTCTTGATGGGCTTCGCTTCGATCCATTTCGTGAACTTGTCGACTGCCACCAACAGATGTGTGTATCCACCTTGGCCTGTCTTGAATGGTCCGACTGTATCTAATCCCCAAACAGCAAACGGCCACACAAGAGGGATCGTCTTCAACGCAGACGTCGGCTTGTGGGACTTGTTGGAGTAGAACTCGCAGCCCTCACATCGGTCAACCATATCTTTAGCCATCTCGTTAGCTTGCACCCAGAAGAAACCAGCCCTGAATGCCTTGGCGACGATTGCTCTCGAAGAAGCGTCATGACCGCAGGTCCCCGAGTGGATATCCTCCAGAATCAGCTGCCCCTCCTCTGGGGAGATGCATCGTTGAAGAACGCCTGAGATACTTTCTTTGTACAATTGGCAATCAATGACAGTGAACGACTTTGACCAGCGGACTATCTGCCTGGCCTGGACTTCGTCTTCCGGTAGTTCCTGCCTCAGGATATATGCAATGATCGGCACAGTCCAATCGGGGATGACGGCAAGAATCTCCATGACGAGGTCAACCACAGCAGGTACATCGACTTCAGTCGGATCCGTTGAACTCTTTGGTTGTGCCGGCTCCTGTGTGAAAGGAACTTCTTTGACTGAGGGAAGGTGGAGGTGCTCGAGGCAGACGTCACTCGGGACTGTTCTCCGAGTGGATCCGAGTTTTGCCAACTCATCAGCTGCTTGGTTCTTCAGTCTTGGAACATGGTGAAGTTCTAGACCTTCAAACTTCTTCTCAAGCTTCCTCACTGCATTGTAGTATGTAGTCATGGTGGGGTTCCTGACGTCCCACTCTTTCATCACTTGATTGACCACCAAATCCCAATCGCCGTAGACCATCAGGCGACGGACGCAGAGTGAGATGGCCATACGCAACCCGTAGAGGAGAGCTTCATACTCTACCTCGTTGTTGGAGGAATCGAAGTGTATCTATAGCACGTACTTGAGCTTGTTGCCCTTTGGTGATATGATCACAACGCCAGCGCCGGAGCCATTCAACATCTTGGACCCATCGAAGAACATTGTCCAATGGGCCGAGCAGATTAGGGTCGGTTGCTGTTGTTCTACCCATTCTGCTATGAAGTCAGCCAGAGCTTGAGACTTAATAGCTTTCTTGGCCTCGAACTTGATATCACAGTACACCATCTCTATCGCCCACTTCGCCACTCGGCCTGACGCGTCTCGATTGTGGAGAATTTCCGACAATGGAGCATCAGAAACAACAGATACCGAGTGGTCTTGGAAATAATGGGCCACCTTCTTCGCAGTCATGTAAATCCCGTAGATAAGTTTTTGATAGTGGGGATACCTCTGCTTGGAAGGAGTCAGGACTTCGGAGACGTAGTACACTGGCCGCTGAACTTTGTATGCTTTGCCTTCTTCTTCTCGTTCCACTGTAAGAACAGTGCTGACGACTTGATTTGTAGCCGCAATATACAGAAGAAGGGGCTCTTTACTGAGCGGAGCAGTAAGAACCGGCTGGGTGGAAAGTAGGATTTTGAGGTCGTCGAATGCGACTTGGGCTTCGTCTGTCCACTCGAAGGTATCTGATTTCTTCATGAGTCGGTACAGAGGAAGCGCTTTCTCGCCGAGTCGACTGATGAACCTGCTCAAAGCCGCTAGGCAACCTGTGAGCCGTTGGACGTCGTGTATTCTGACCGGCCTCTCCATTCGGACGATGGTCCCGATCTTTTCGGGGTTGACATCGATCCCTCGTTCGGAAACGAAGAAACCGAGTAACTTTCCGCTGGGAACGCCGAATGAACATTTGGCGGGGTTGAGTTTCATATCGTACCTACGAAGGTTGGCGAATGTTTCTGCCAAGTCAGTCAGCAAGTCGGAACCTTTGCGTGACTTGACTACAATATCATCCATATACGCCTCCACATTCCGACCGATCTGGTCAAGGAGACATTTTTGGATAATGCGCATAAAGGTAGCTCCTGCATTCTTCAGACCGAATGGCATAGTGATGTAGCAGAAGCACCCGAATGGGGTGATGAAGGCTATTTTTAACTCATCGGGACCATACAGACGGATCTCATGATAGCCCGAGTAGGCATCAAGAAATGATAGACGCTCGCCACCCGCAGTCGAATCGACAATCTGATCTATGCGGGGGAGCGGAAAATGGTCTTTCGGGCAGACCTTATTGAGATGCTTGAAGTCGATGCACATTCGGAGTGAGTTGTCCTTCTTGGGCACCATGACAACATTGGCGAGCCACTCGGAGTGGTGAACCTCGCGAATGAAGTTGGCTACCAGCAGCTTGGCCACCTCTTCCCCGATTGCCTTCCTCTTGTGCGCGGCGGATCGGCGCAGGCGCTCTCGGACGGGCCGAGAAGCAGGATCCACATGCAGTCGGTGCTCAGCCAACTCCCTGGGTACACGTGGCATGTCAGAGGGTTTCCATGCGAAGATGTCCCAATTCTCACGGAGGAATTGGGTGAGCTCAGCTTCCTATTTAGGATCAAGGCTGGTGGAGATGTTCGTCGGGGCAGCAGCGGCGTCCGTCGGGTGGATGCTGACCTTCTTCGTCTCTCCTGCCGACTGAAATGCAGACTCCGAAGCTTGTTTCTTCGAGCACATCAGGTCGGCGGGGTCGACTGTTTTCTTGTACTCGTCCAGCTCGAGGACGACCATCTGCTGGTCGGTGATTCTTGATCCCTGCTATAGACACTCTTCAGCCCGCTGCCGATTGCCTGTGATGGTGATCACACCCTTCGGGCCTGGCATCTTCAGCTTCAGGTATACGTAACGTGGACGGGCCATGAAACACGCATACGCTGGGCGACCCAGAATTGCGTGATAACCGCTGTGGAAGTCGACCACTTCGAACGTCAGCTTTTCCTTGCGGAAGTTCTTGTCGGAGCCGAAAACGACGTCCAACGCGATCTGGCCTAGTGACTTGGCCTTCCGTCCAGGGACGACTCCATGGAACTGCATGCTGCTCTAGCTGAGTTTGGACATCGGGATGCCGATCCCCTTGAGTGTGTCGGCGTACATGATGTTCAAGCCGCTGCCGCCATCCATGAGGACTTTGCGCAGTCGGACTCCTTCTACCACCGGGTCGACGAACAGAGCCTGTCTCCCCGGGGTGGGTACATGTGCCGGATGATCCGACTGGTCAAAGGTGATTGCAGTCTGAGACCATTTGAGGAACTTGGGGCTGGCAGGGGTGGCCATGTTCACCTCTCTGTTCACCAGCTTCAGCCGACTCTTGCTCTCGACGTCAGCAAAAATCATCAGGGTTGCGTGGACTTGGGGTAACGGATCCTCCTTATCCTCCTCATCCTGTTCATGGTCCTTCTCACTCGGTTGCCCTTCGCTGAACCCCTGGATCAGGAGGCGACACTGCCGAGTGGTATGCTTCGCATATATGGGGTTGCCCTCTTCGTCCATCTTCGTATGAACCTGACATGGCTGGTCCAGGATGGGGTTATTGAACTGCTTCTTCTTGGGGGTGAACTGAGCCTTCCCTTTGCCCTTGAAGTTGGCATTGGTTACGGCTGCAGCTTCTGCTTGCGGAGCGGTCGGAGCTTTCTGCTTCTGCTTCCGAGTGTTGCCCCCGTCTCCTTCAGCGACTGTTTTGTGCTTGCCGCTTCGGATGCGGTCCTGTACTTCGCCATTTGCATAGCGTGTCGCTATCTCCATCATCTTACTCATGGAGATGTCGCCTGTTCGGCCAAACTTAAGGTACAAATCCCTGTACCGCACTCCTGCCTTGAAGGCGCAGACTGCTTGATGCTCGGTGACGTTCTCCACCGTGTGGTAGAGAGTTGTCCAACGTTGGATGAAGTCGCGCAGGGGCTCATTCTGCTTCTGGACGCAGTGCTGGAGCTCTTCGAGGCCAGCAGGGCCCTTGCACATCCCTTCGAAGGTCATGATGAACACCCGGGCCAGATCTGCCCAGCTGTAGATGCTCGAGGGGGCCAACTGATTCAGCCACGCTCGCGCCAAGCCGTCGAGCATCAGAGGGAGGTGCTTCATGGCGACATGGTCGTCTCCTCCCCCGATCTGGACTGCCACTCGGTAATCATCCAGCCACGTTTCTGGCTTGGACTCCCCTGTAAACTTGTTAATTCCCGTCGCCAATCGGAAGTTGGGAGGGATGTCAGCCGAACGGATGGCTCGACTGAAACACTCGGGACCAGAAACGATGGCCCTGCTTCCACTCGGACGATCAATATCGCGACCATCGCGGTTGGCTCGTCCCCTGTCGACCCTCCGCTGGGCGATATGCCCTCTTGCGTCGGGCCTTGGGTCGTAAGTGTCACCGAATGAACGCCGATCATCATGATGTCGGGGCCCGTAGGGCCCACCCCGCGGAGGGGTGCGTGAACGGCGGCGATCTTCATGATTTATGGAACGGCTGCCTCCTCTGTGCCGCTGATGGGAACCTGGGCTGTGAACTGACCGATGTGTATTCACATGAACATAACTATTATAGATCTTGTTGTGCAACTGGGAGACCGCCGAATTCTGCTGCTGAGCCGTGTGCAACAGTGCTCGGATCTGCTCGATCCCTCTACCAGCCTCTGAATCAGTCGGCTGGAGGGAATCGGCTATCTTGGCAGCCGCAACCAAGTTGAGGAGGGGTGTGCGGAACAGCTCCACGTTGCTCCGCCGAGTGTGCCGACTGGCAGAACGGCATGGTGGACGACGCGCGCCGGACGCTTCGCCGATCTCGTGCTCGTTCCGGCCAGCTTGACGGGGATCTTCATGGAACTTGGCCATGTGTACTTCTGCTGCAGGCCCGCGACCCGCGTACTCGGAAGGAAGCTCAGTCGGAACCGAGCCCGAGCACTGGGACGGCGGGGCAACCACAACTGACTCTAGGACTGCAACTTGGGAAGATGCGCTCTGGCGTGCCTGGGCGTGTTGCACCCAACGCTGGAGCCGCGGACGGCGGGACCGCTTGTTGCGGCGCATGACGGCCGTGTAGGTCGACGACGGAGCCGACTGCTGGAGAAGAAGAATGCCGCGGGCGCTGGCACGGAAGTGCGTAGCCCCGCGATGGGGAAGCGCCTCGACATTGAGGGGCGCATCCCAAAGCCACGCCGAATCGTCGACGACGAAGGAGAGAGCGCCGAAAAAGATCTGGTGACCCATGCTCGAATCTCTGCCGGACGACATGACGAAAGGAAGTAGTCGCAAACTCGCCGGAAGTCGCTTAGATGCCTGCCCCACGGTGGGCGCCAACTATCGTGGGTATAAGCCTGACAGTAGATGTGTAGGGTACGAAAAGGATGGGGAGAGCCTTAGCTACGGCGAGGTTGTATGAGTTCAGGCCCCTCCGCGGTGGAGGTAATAGCCCTACGTCTCAGTGCTCAGGGAGCTTGTTGTGAGTGGAAATATAGAATACAGTGAGTTGCTAACCCCTCTACCAGTGGGGGAGGGTGGCTTATATAGAGTGCGCTGCCCTCCACAACGGTTCCGGTACAGGGGTGGAGTACTGTGGATTGAATGCATACGTTACAGGTAACATATTCTCTAAATGCTAACAAATGCACCCGGAAACGTGCGACCATTTCCCTCCAGAGAGGTTACGATGTACCGAGTGTAGCCAGTCGGTTAGCTTGGTATCCTCCGAATGCTAGTCTCCGACTGGATGGTCGAGGACCTGTTACTGACTGGATGATGGGGACTCCTTAATTCAGTCGGGACTGACTAAGGGCCTTGTCCTTTGTGAGGGGTAGTCCTTGGGTAGGACCTACATGGCAGGCCTATGACCCTACCCTAGGACTATGACCCCATCATTCGGGACTCCGAACAACATTCGGTAACCAACCATATAACTCAAATACGCATAAAACAACGTCGAACCTTAAGTGTGCAGACCCTGCGGGTTCGAGAACTATGCAGACATGACCCGAGTGACTCCTCGGTCAATATCCAATAGCGGGACCTGGATGCCCATATTCGATCCGACATATTCTACGAAGATCTTATCATTTGAACCTCAGTGCCAAGGATTCATATAATCCCGTATGTCATTCCCTTTGTCCTTCGGTATGTTACTTGCCCGAGATTCGATCGTCAGTATCCGCATACCTATTTCAATCTCGTTTACCAGCAAGTCTCTTTACTCGTTCCGTAATACAAGATCCCGCAACTTACACTAAGTCACATTGCTTGCAAGGCTTGTGTGTGATGTTGTATTACCGAGTGGGCCCCGATATACCTCTCCGTCACACGGAGTGACAAATCCCAGTCTCGATCCATAATAACTCAACGAGCACCTTCGGAGATACCTGTAGAGCATCTTTATAGTCACCCAGTTACGTTACGACGTTTGATACACACAAAGCATTCCTCCGGTGTCAGTGAGTTATATGATCTCATGGTCATAGGAACAAATACTTGACACGCAGAAAACAGTAGCAACAAAATGACACGATCAATATGCTACGTCTATTAGTTTGGGTCTAGTCCATCACATGATTCTCCTAATGATGTGATCCCGTTATCAAGTGACAACACTTGCCTATGGTCAGGAAACCTTGACCATCTTTGATCAACGAGCTAGTCAACTAGAGGCTTACTAGGGACAGTGTTTTGTCTATGTATCCACACATGCATTGTGTTTACAATCAATACAATTATAGCATGGATAATAAACGATTATCGTGAACAAAGAAATATAATAATAACTAATTTATTATTGCCTCTAGGGCATATTTCCAACAGTCTCCCACTTGCACTAGAGTCAATAATCTAGTTCACATCACCATGTGATTCCAACGAATCCAACACCCATATAGTTATGGGGTCTAATCACGTCTTGCTCATGAGAGAGGTTTTTAGTCAACGGTTCTGAAACTTTCAGATCCGTGTGTTCTTTAAAAATCTTTATGTCATCTTATAGATGCTGCTACTATGTGCTATTCGGAAATACTCCAAATATCTACTCTACTATAAGAATCCGTTTCACTACTCATAGTTATTCGGATTAGTGTCAACGCTTGCATCGACATAACCCTTTACGACGAACTCTTTAACCACCTCCATAATCGAGAAATAATCCTTAGTCTATTTAGTTACTAAGGATAAATTTGACCGCTGATCAGTGATTCAATCCTGGATCACTCTGTGTACCTCTTAACAGACTTGCTGCAAGGCACACATCAGGTGCGGTACTCAGCATGGCATACTTTAGAGTCTAAGGCTAAGGCATAGAAGACGACCTTCGTCTATTCAAGAAACAACAGTTTAGATTTCTCTAAACCTCAGTCTATACTGTGTCATCTCAACGGAAATACGCGGTGCCCTATTTAAAGTGAATGCGGTTGTCTCTAATGCATAACCCATAAACGATAGTGGTAATTCGATAAGAGACATCATATCATGCACCATACCAAATAGTGCGTGGCTATGACATTCAGACACATCATCACACTATGATGTTCCAGGTGGCATGAACTGCGAAACAATTTCCACATTGTCTTAACTGCGTACCAAAACTCGTAACTCAGATATTCATTTCTATGATCATATCATAGACAGTTTATCCTCTTGTTACGACGAACTTCACTCAGAAACAGAATTGAACTTTTCAATATTTCAGACTTGTGATTCATTAAGTAAATACTCTTGTATCCACTCAAATCATCATTGAAGTAAGAACATAATGATATCCACTGCGTGCCTTAGCACCCATTGGACTGCAAACATCAAAATGTATCACTTCCAACAAGTTACTATCTTGTTTCATCTCAATGAAAACAAGGCCTTGCTCATGTGGTATGATTTGCATGTCACTAGTGATTCAAAATCAAGTGAGTATAAAGATCCATCAGCATGGATCCTCTTCATGCAATTTATACCAACATGACTCAAGCGGCAGTGCCACAAGTAAGTGGTACTATCATCATTACCTCGTATCTTTTGGCACCAATATCATGAACATGCGTAACACTACGATCGAGATTCGATAAACCATTGAAGGTGATTATTCAAGAAAATAGAGTAACCATTATTCTCTTTAAATGAATAATCGTATTGCAATAAAAACGATCCAATCATGTTCATGCTTAACGCAAGCACCAAATAACAATTATTTAGGTTTAACACCAATCCCGATGGTAGTGGGAGTGTGCGACGTTTGATCATATCAACCTTGGAAACACTTCCAACACGTATCGTCACCTTGCCTTTAGCTAGTCTCCGTTTATGCCGTAGCTTTCATTTCGTGTTACTAATCATTTAGCAACCGAACCGGTATCCAATACCCTCGTGCTACTAGGAGTACTAGTAAAGTACACATCAACATCATGTATATCAAATATACTTCTTTCGACTCTTGCCAGCCTTCTTATCTACCAAGTATCTAGAGTTGCTCCACCTCAGTGACCGTTCCCCTCATAACAGAAGCACTTAGTCCCGGGCTTGGGTTTAATCCGGGGTCTCTTCATTAGTGCAGCAACTGCTTTGCCGTTTCATGAAGTATCCCTTCTAGCCCTTGCCTTTGTCGAAACTTAGTGGTTTTACTAACCATCAACTATTGATGCTCCTTCTTGATTTCTACTTTCGTAGTGTCAAACATCGCGAATCGATCAAGGATCATTGTATCTATCCTTGATATGTTATAGTTCATCACGAAGCTCTCACAGCTTGGTGGCAGTGACTTTGGAGAATCATCACTATCTTATCTGGAAGATCAACTCCCACTTGATTCAAGCGATTGTCGTACTGAGACAATCTGAGCACATGCTCAACGATTGAGCTTTTTTCCTTTACTTTGTGGACAAAGAATCTTGTCGGAGGTCTCATACCTCTTAACAAGGGCACAATCATGAAATCACAATTAAATCTCTTTAGAACATCACTTATGTTCCGTGACGTTTCAAAACGTCTTCGGCGCCTTGCTTCTAAGCCATTAAGTATTTTGCACTGAACTATCGTGTAGTCATCAGAAACGTGTATGTCGGATGTTCACAGCATCCACAGACGACGCTCGAGGTGCAGCACACCGAGTGGTGCATTAAGGACATAAGCCTTCTGCGCAGCAACGAGGACAATCCTCTGCAAAGTTTGCTACTATCAACTTTCAACTAAATTTTCTCTAGGAACATACAAAAACAGTAGAGCTATAGTGCAAGCTACATCGTAATTCGCAAAGACCATTAGACTATGTTCATGACAATTAGTTCAATTAATCATATTACTTAAGAACTCCCACTCAAAAAGTACATCTCTCTAGTCATTTGAGTGGTACATGATCCAAATCCACTATCTCAAGTCCGATCATCACGTGAGTCGAGAATAGTTTCAGTGGTAAGCATCTCTATGCTAATTATATCAACTATACGATTCATGCTCGACCTTTCGGTCTCATGTGTTCCGAGGCCATGTCTGCACATGCTAGGCTCGTCAAGCTTAACCCGAGTGTTCCGCGTGTGCAACTGTTTTGCACCCGTTCTATGTGATGTCTCACATGGTGTCTCGAAACGAAGAACTGTCGCAACGGTGCACAGTCGGGGAGAACACAATTTCATCTTGAAATTTTAGTGAGAGATCACCTCATAATACTACCGTCGTTCTAAGCAAGATAAGGTGCATAAAGGATTAACATCACATGCAATTCATAAGTGACATGATATGGCCATCATCATGTGCTTCTTGATCTCCATCACCGCAGCACCGGCACGATCTTCTTGTCACCGGCGTCACACCATGATCTCCATCATCGTGATCTCCATCAACATGTCGCCATCGGGGTTGTCGCGCTACTCATGCTATTACTACTAAAGCTACGTCCTAGCAATATAGTAAACGTATCTGCAAGCACAAACGTTAGTTTAAAGACAACCCTATGGCTCCTGCCAGTTGCCGTACCATCGACGTGCAAGTCGATATTAACTATTACAACATGATCATCTCATATATCCAATATATCACATCACATCGTTGGCCATATCACATCAAAAGCATACTCTGCAAAAACAAGTTAGACGTCCTCTAATTGTTGTTGCATGTTTTACGTGGTGACCATGGGTATCTAGTAGGATCGCATCTTACTTACATAAACACCACAACGGAGATATATGAATTGATATTTAACCTCATCCAAGGACCTCCTCGGTCAAATCGGATTCAACTAAAGCTGGAGAAACCGACACTCGCCGGTCATCTTTGAGCAACAGAGTTACTCGTAGCGATGAAACCAGTCTCTCGTAAGCGTACGAGTAATGTTGGTCCGAGTCGCTTCGATCCAACAATACCGCGGAATCAAGAAAAGACTAAGGAGGGTAGCAAAACGCACATCGCCACCCACAAAAACTTTTGTGTTCTACTCGAGAAGACATCTACGCATGAACCTAGCTCATGATGCCACTGTTGGGGAACGTCGCATGGGAAACAAAATTTTTCCTACGCGCGCGAAGACCTATCATGGTGATGTCCATCTATGAGAGGGGATTTCCAATCTACGTACCCTTGTAGATCACACAGCAGAAGCGTTAAGAAACGCGGTTGATGTAGTGGAACGTCCTCACGTCCCTCGATCCGCCCCGCGAACTGTCCCACGAACCGTCCCGCGATCCGTCTCACGATCCGCTCCGATCTAGTGCCGAACGGACGACACCTCCACGTTCAGCACACGTACAGCTCGACGATGATCTTGGCCTTCTTGATCCAGCAAGAGAGACAGAGAGGTAGATGAGTTGTCCGGCAGCGTGACAGCGCTCCGGAGGTTGGTTGTGATCTAATCTCAGTAGGGCTCCGCCCGAGCTCCGTAGAAACGCGATCTAGAGGTAAAACCGTGGAGGTATGTGGTTGGGCTGCCGTGGTAAAGTTGTCTCAAATCAGCCCTAAAACATCCGTATATATAGGGGGAAGAGGGGGGAGCCTTGCCTTGGGGTCCAAGGACCCTCAAGGGGTTCGGCCGAGCCAAGGGGGAGTCCTCCCCTTCCAAACCGAATTCAACTAGGTTTGGAAGGAGGAGTCCTTCCCCCTTTTCCCACCTCCTCTCTTGTTTTTTCTTTTCTCTTTGATTTTCTTCCTATGGCGCATAGGGCCTTCTTGGGCTGTCCCACCAGCCCACTAAGGGCTGGTGCGCCACCCCCAAGGCCTATGGGCTTCCCCGAGGTGGGTTGCCCCCCGGTGAACACCCGGAACCCATTCGTCATTCCCGGTACATTCCCGGTAACTCCGAAAACCTTCCGGTAATCAAATGAGGTCATCCTATATATCAATCTTCGTTTCCGGACCATTCCAGAAACCCTCGTGACGTCCGTAATCTCATCCGGGACTCCGAACAACATACGGTAACCAACCATATAACTCAAATACGCATAAAACAATGTCGAACCTTAAGTGTGCAGACCCTGCGGGTTCGAGAACTATGCAGACATGACCCGAGTGACTCCTCGGTCAATATCCAATAGCGGGACCTAGATGCCCATATTGGATCCCACATATTCTACGAAGATCTTATCGTTTGAACCTCAGTGCCAAGGATTCATATAATCTCGTATGTCATTCCCTTTGTCCTTCGGTATGTTACTTGCCCGAGATTCGATCATCAGTATCCGCATACCTATTTCAACCTCGTTTACCGGCAAGTCTCTTTACTCGTTCCGTAATACAAGATCCCACAACTTACACTAAGTCACATTGCTTGCAAGGCTTGTGTGTGATGTTGTATTACCGAGTGGACCCCGAGATACCTCTCCGTCATACGGAGTGACAAATTCCCAGTCTCGATCCATACTAACTCAACGAACACCTTCGGAGATACCTGTAGAGCATCTTTATAGTCACCCAGTTACGTTGCGACGTTTGATACGCACAAAGCATTCCTCCGGTGTCAGTGAGTTATATGATATCATGGTCATAGGAACAAATACTTGACACGCAGAAAACAGTAGCAACAAAATGACACGATCAATATGCTACGTCTATTAGTTTGGGTCTAGTCCATCACATGATTCTCCTAATGATGTGATCCTGTTATCAAGTGACAATACTTGCCTATGGTCAGGAAACCTTGACCATCTTTGATCAACGAGCTAGTCAATAGAGGCTTACTAGGGACAGTGTTTTGTCTATGTATCCACACATGCACTGTGTTTCCAATCAATACAATTATAGCATGGATAATAAACGATTATCATGAACAAAGAAATATAATAATAACTAATTTATTATTGCCTCTAGGGCATATTTCCAACAATAGAAGCACGGTGCTTCCTCAGAATTTTTAGTAACTTCTTTTCTTCATGCTCTGAGAGGCTAGCACTAATAATAACAGGATATATCTCTTTTTTATCTAGATAAGCATACTGAAGAGTATTAGGCAACTGTTTAAGCTCGAACACAGGATCACCCTTTGGTGGGGGTGGATCTCCAAGCAGTTCAAGAGGCAAATTATTCTCATGGATAGGATATTGTTCAAAGATAACTCTATCTATCTCATCCCTTTCATCCATATGCATATCATTTTCATGCTCAAGCAAGTATTGCTCTAAAGGATCAGTAGGAGGCATGGCAATAGAAGCTAGGGCAATAGTTTCATCCTTACTAGACAACTCTTTTTCATGAGGTTGTCTACCAAACTTGGAGTAATTGAACTCATGCGACACACCTTCAAAGCCAACAGTGACAGTTTGCTTCTCACAGTCAATATGAGCATTGACAGTATTCAGAAAAGGTCTGCCAAATATGATGGGACAAAAGCTATCTTGTGTGGTAGCAAGAACAAGGAAATCAGCAGGATACTTCATTTTACCACACAAGACTTCAACATCTCTAACAATTCCCAAAGGGCAGATAGTATCTCTATTGGCAAGCTGAATAGTGACATCAATGGGTTCTATCTCGAGAGGTGCAATCTCGTCTTTGATTTCATCATATAAGGATCAAGGTATTGCACTAACACTAGCACCCACATCACATAAACCATGACAACAATGATATCCTATGTTAACAGAAACAACATGCATGTCAACAACATGCCTATGTTTGTCTCTAGCATGAGGTTTAGCAATTCTAGCAGCATCTTCACAGAAGTGAATATCATGGCCATCAACATTGTCGGACATGAGGTCTTTGATAATAGCAATGCTAGGTTCAACTCTAATTTGCTCTGGGGGTGTAGGTGTTCTAATGTAGCCTCTACGTATCACAGTTGAAGCTTTAGAATGATCCATTATCCTAACAGGAAAATGTGGTTTCTCAATGTAAGAACTAGGAACAATAGGATCATTATAGGCAACGACATTCTCTTCAACTGGATTAGGTTTAAGTACATTGACTTCTAAGGGAGGATGATATTTAAGCCACTTCTCTTTGGGGAGATTGATATGAGCAGCAAATGATTCACACAATGAAGCTACTATCTCAGAGTCAAGTCCATACTTAGCGCTAAAATCACAAAAAGTATTTGTTTCGACAAAGGATTTAATGCAATCAAACTTGAAATTCATACCTGACTCCTTACCTTCATCAAGCTCCCAATCTTCAGAGTTGCGTTTAACTCTTTCCAATAAATTCCATTTGAAGTCAATATCTCTCTTCATAAAAGAACTGGTACAAGAAGTGTCAAGCATCGCGCGATCATCATGAGAAAGCCGAGCATAGAAGTTCTGAATGATAATTTCTCTCGAGAGCTCATGGTTGGGGCATGAATATAACATTGATTTAAGCCTCCCCAAGCTTGAGCGATGCTTTCTCTGTCACGAGGCCAAAAATTATAAATATAATTCCGATCACGATGTACTAGATGCATAGGATAAAACTTTTGATGAAATTACAATTTCAACCGGTTGTAGTTCCATGATCCAGTATCATCACATAGCCTACACCATGTCAATGCTTTATCCCTCAAAGATAAGGGAAAGATCTTATTCTTGACCTCATCCTTGGGCAAACCTGCAAGCTTAAATAAACCAAAAACTTCATCTACATAGATTAGATGCAAGTCTGGATGTGATGTTCCATCTCCTGTAAAAGGATTAGCCAGCAGTTTCGCAAGCATACCTGAAGGAAATTCATAGCAAATATTTTCAGTAGTGCAGCAGGTTGAGGAGAAACTCCTTGTGCTTCCGTTCGAGGTGAAGATAGCCCGAACAAGCTCCTCAAAGGATTAGTTTCCATAGTGACAAGTGACAATAAATTTCAGCACACTATATAAATGTTTCCTTACCAAATTCCACTTACCAAAGGCGCTTCACTCCTCGGCAACGGCGCCAGAAAAGAGTCTTGATGACCCACAAGTATAGGGGATCTATCGTAGTCCTTTCGATAAGTAAGAGTGTCAAACCCAACGAGGAGCAGAAGGATTTGACAAGTGGTTTTCAACAAGGTAATCTCTGCAAGCACTGAAATTATTAGTAACAATTAGTTGTGTGAGAAGATGATTCGTAGCAAGTAGCAAGTAACAAGAGTAACAACGGTGCAGCAAAGTGGCCCAATCCCTTTTGTAGCAAGGGACAAGCCTGAACAAATTCTTATAGGAGGTAAAACGCTCCCGAGGACACATGGGAATTTCTGTCAAGCTAGTTTTCATCATGTTCATATGATTCGCGTTCGCTACTTTGATAGTTTGATATGTGGGTGGACCAGTGCTTGGGTGCTTCCCTTACTTGGACAAACCTCCCACTTATGATTAACCCCTCTCGCAAGCATCCGCAACTACGAAAGAAGAATTAAGACAAAGTCTATCCATAGCATTAAACTAGTGGATCCAAATCAGCCCCTTACGAAGCAATGCATAAACAAGGGTTTAAGCTTCTGTCACTCTAGCAACCCATCATGTACTTACTACTTCCCAATGCATTCCTCTAGGCCCAAATAATGGTGAAGTGTTATGTAGTCGACGTTCACATAATACCACTAGAGGAAAAACAACATACAACACATCAAAATATCGAACGAATACCAAATTCACATGACTACTTATAGCATGACTTATCCCATGTCCTCGGGAACAAAAGTAACTACTCACAAAGCATAATCATATTCATGAACATAGAGGTAATGAATAGCATCAAAGATCTGAACATATAATCTTCCACCAAGTAATCCAACTAGCATCAACTACAAAGTGTAATTAACACTACTAGCAACCTTACAAGTACCAATCGGAGTCGCGAGATGGAGATTGGTTACAAGAGATGAACTAGGGGTTGGAGATGAGATGGTGTTGATGAAGATGTTGATGGTGATGAGTCCCCTCCGATGAGAGGAGTGTTGATGATGACGATGGCGACGATTTCCCCCTCCGGGAGGGAAGTTTCCCCGGTAGGATCATCCTGCCGGAGCTCTAGATTGGTTCTGCTGAAGTTCCGCCTCGTGGCGGCGGTGACTCCTCCCGAAATCCTCCTCTTGATTGTTTCTGGAACGAAACCCTTCTTGTAGCAAAAGAGGGGGGCCAGAGGGCCACCAGGGAGCCCACAAGCCCCCTAGGCACGGCCAGGGGGCGCCTAGCAGGCTTGTGGCCTCGTGCTGGCTCCCCTCTGTTACTTCTTCGGCCCAGTATTTTTTATAAATTCCAAAATAAATCCTCGTTGATTTTCACGGCTTTTGGAGTTTCGCAGAATAGGTATCTCAAACTTGCTCCTTTTTCAGGCCAGAATTTCAGCTGCCGACATTCTCCCTCTTCATGTAAACCTTGCAAAATAAGAGAGAAAATGCATAAGTATTGTACCACGAAGTGTAATAACAGCCCAAAAAGCGATAAATATCAACATGAGAGCATGATGCAAAATGGACGTATCACCTCGCGCCTCCGGCTAACGAATCAGCAGCCATCGGTGTGGCATTGAGGTCGATGGTCGCACGCGCGGGCGTGGAAGGCGCGAGCACCCCCACCTCGGGCGAGCACTCCCCCAAGAGGCTGGAGGCCTGTGGGTAGGCATGGAAGCCAGGCAGCGGGTTGCAAGCCGACGCGCCGGGTGAGTCGGGAAACACCGTCCGAGGGAAGGCAGATGGGCTGGTGCTGACCGCGGCGGCGACGACCGTGTTGACGAGGCTGTGCTGGCTAGGGTTTAACCCGAGCATGGAGAGCACCTCCCTCGTTTCTGCCGTGACGCGGGTGTTGGTGACCTGCTGGTGTGGGGCGGCCGCCGTGATGGCTTCATCCCTCGCGCTCATTGCGTGCCTCCGGTCCTTCATCTTGGCGGACTCCTTTGCCCGCTATTCGGGCGCCAGCACCTTCTTCGTCTTCGGCATGGCGGCCTTCCGGGAGGCGCGAGGCTTGCCTTTGTCGGATGAGGCGAGGGAGGCGAGGCTGGCAGCAGCATCGAGGTTGAGGTCGTCGTCCATGGCGGACGTGGGGCGGGAGTGCGCGCGGTTGTGAGTGTTTTTGGGGGAAATGGTGGTGGATGCCACCGACCGATAGGCCCGGGGAGAGGAGGAGGCACATGCGTGCGTCCGTCTCGTGCCGTGCCGACGCAAATCCAAGCCAAAATTGGGCCGGGAATGGCTCGCCAGGCAGACGCCAAGCAGACGCGCGTCCGTTTGGGTCGGCGCGTTGGGCGGACTTTTGTGTCCGCGCCGACCCAAACGGATGGCGTCGGACGAAATGGGTTGCCCCATTGAAGTTTTTCTAATGCACACACAAAACCATGTTTTACACATTATTTGGTTGCCTTCATATTGCCTTCCCTCCGTCTAGGCAACAACTTATGCCCAATGTTAGGTTGCTTGCATATGGGTGTTCTGATGCAAAGTAAGTTATTTGGTTGCACACATAGAATGGTTCTAGTAATGATGAGGACATCAATACCATAGTTACATACACAACCCTTGTTACTATACATACTCAATCAATTACTAGAGTTCGCGCACGCCCAATTAAATTATTAGGTAATTTAATTTCTTGGAAATAATTCTAATGTTCATGTGAATATGATGTTGTCTAAAATAGATACATTTGTGTTCATTACTACTGAAGGGCCTAGCATGGACAAGAGGGATGAACACCGGAGCACGATCAAACATGGAGCTGAAGGTGCGCGTAAAGGGAACGAGAACAACGTTTATAGTGGAGTTTTCAGCAGTTTGAAGCCCCGAGGATGACATACAAGGACATGGGTGAATATACATGATGTCCTTTCATAAATTTCGTCCATAACTTATTATAGCTGTCGCGTCACCTTATTTTTGGGCCAAGCCCATGTAATTTCGAAATACAAGTTCATAGGCTGGTTTTAGAGTCCGTACTATAGAGGAAACGACTCATGAAGTGTCTTAGTCTTACCTTGCCAAGGGTAGACGAAATCCCCTCCCTTTTCCCCTATAAATACATCCCATAAGACATTGTTCAGACTTGGCATTTGTTTACTCACTAGTTAGCCATTGTAATTTCGTGTACTTCATTTTTGCCCAACGACCAGATGAACACCGATTTCTGATCCTCACTTTTATCAATACTTCATTTATATCTGCAATATTCACATTGCTTTATCATATTCTTGCTTGTTCTTTGATTGCTTGCAGGAATATACCTTTGTAGTCAGGTTGATTGTGTTTCTGACATCATCAGTAACCTCGTGAGATTGGTTTAGCGATTACTAAGGTGCAACGTCGTGCACATTTGTAGTCTGATCGTCAAAGTCATATCCACCAAATCGATAGTTATCATCTCAATGAAAGATCAGGACCCTCACCTCTATCAAGTGGTACTAGTTTTCAGGTTGCTCGGTGAGAATTTCCAGTTGTCCCTAGATTAGATTTATTTTTCTTACCTATTGTCTAAGAAAAAGCCACACACAAAAATTTAGATATATTCATCCTTTGTCCGAGCTAGTCTGACCCTTTGCAATTTCCTTTTCAGTGCTTGCATAGTTAAGTTATCGGTTGCATCATCGTGTCGAGTTGCTTGTCTTAGTGTCTACTTCCTTTCAGAATTTCAAGTTTTGTTCACATTAGTCACGCCACCGCTGCATCATCATCCCTTCCGCCGTCACCTACCACCATCCATCAATTTCCACCACGTGCTTCCGATCATTCATTGTCATTATCATACTTAAAGTCATTGTCATTCTCTGTTCACAAGTTATCACGTTTTTGTTGCACCATCTTCATCGCCGTCGCTATATACCACCACCACATCATCGTCATCGTCTCTGCCATATACCACCACCACACCATCGTCATCGTCGCTTCCATATACCACCACCACACCATAGTCATCAATGCTGTCATATACCGCCACCACGGATCCGCCATCAATTCAAGTCCATATATACCACCGCCTACCCGCCAACAATCTGAGTCCATCTACACCACTGCTTATCCACCACCAATCTGAGTCCATCACATATTCGGTTTGTTTTCGAGATTCATTTGTTTCCAGATTCATGTTGTCTTGTCTCAGTAGGTTTCAGATTTCATCAATCTTTTCCCATCCATAGAAATGGTGTTTTCCAATATAAGAGTCTCGAAACCCCTCAGACATTTTTCCCACAAAATTTTAGCGGGTGAAAATATGTTTTCCATATGCCTTACCGGGCATTTTGAGACACTCTCCATCATCGTGATTCTTTTGTTGTACTTTTTGCTCATCGCTCCCCTAATTTCGGCAAATGACTCAAAAAATTCGTGCATATCCCGTTTTTACATATTGGAGAGTTTTGAGAAACTTGCCATTATGGTGATTTTTTGAAGAAAAAAAGGCGCACAAAGAAAGTGCCAAAAAGGAAAACAATGAGAGTGTGCTCTTACCGAGATGACATGCCGTGCGGTGATTTTGTTGGTGTTCTAGGATCGCGTCTCTAGTACAGTCTAGCCTAGGACCGGCACGATACCATTGTTGAGTGTTTCTTCAACTTTGCATCTGTGAACTGATTATTGCTGATTTTTGCTACCATATTGTATGCCACCCAGCTCCACATACTACTACTCGGTGTGTTTGACACACCTTGGAATTGCTCTATCCGAGTTTTGAGAGTTTGACTACAATGGTTGCTGATCTTTTCTTGCTGCTGGGTATCAACTGGTAAGAATTTGAGATTTGCTTGATAGATTTGTGACACACCATCAGCACTTCTGAGTAGTTTGTAGGTTCATATTCTTGTGCATTCCTATTGCGGATAACCATGACAGGGTCACGAGCCGGCAAGATAGATTGGGAGAGCATGACGAACAAGGAGATACGTGATAAGTTTTAGCAATTGATGGGTGAACAGGTGCACGATCTGATGAACAACATTGGAGAGGTCATGGACAAGCTAGATGGTTTGGAGAAGTTGTTCGATACCAAGATGGAGGCCAAGTTCAATGAAGTGCTCGCACGTCTACCACCACCGGATCCACTTGTCGTGCCACTACTACAACAACAATGACGTTGCCTTCTGAATCACGTGGGATGAGCACAACATATGACTCTCGAGGAAGGACAAAATTCTGCTACCGTTGCTACATCTGCTACTGTCATTGTGCAGAACAATGACTATGATGGTGCTAATGATGAAGAGGAAGGGGTTGCTCCAAATAAGAATTATGGGTAACCACCATAACAAGCACCAAGTCGTCCACATGCATTACATCACAACAGTAGGGCTGGACCACCCCCTTAATTATGAGATCATGACTATATGCCTAAACTAAAACTGAATATTTCACCATTTAAGGGTAGATACATTCCTGATGTATATCTTACTTGGGAGTTAGAAACTGCAGAACGTTTTACATGCTTACAATATCCCGAGGTTAGACGTGTTGCTGTTGCTGTTTATGCATTCACTAGTTTTGCTTTTGTTTGGTGGTCTGGACATTGTAAAGTATTTCATGACAATATTCCAACAACTTGGGCTGCCTTGAAAAATGTTATGCATACTCATTGGATTCCACCATATTATCAATGTGAATTACTTCAAAATTAGCAGCGTTTAAGACAAGGAAAAACTTATGTAGAGGAATATTACTAGGAATTACAAATTGGTATAAATAGATGTGGTGTTGTTGACGAGACTTAAGCTATGCTTGCACGTTTTATATGTGGGTCAAATAGACAGATTCATACCATTTTACATGACAAGGAGTATAACACTCTCACTTGTTTATTCCATCTTGCTTGCGAAGATGAAAATGAAGTGCAGGATCGACACACAATAGCGAGAGCTATTTTTTCGTAGGTCGACCTTCATCATGGACACCACGTACATCCTCTACTTCCACAAGTCCTACTGCAGCATGTCCTACTTAAGCCGCCAACTCCAACAGAGATACAAGAAAACATGCACCTGCACCACCCTCCGCCAAGGGCACACCTTCTGGGCCTGCACAAAGCTCTTCTTCATCCATGGCATCAACACGGTAAACACATGATGTTATATGTTGTCGTTGCAAGGGTGGAGCTCATTATGCAAGAGAATGTCCATCCAAGCATGTGACGATTGTTACTGAGGATGGTGGATATGAGTCCGCTAGTGACTATGACGAGGAGACTTTGGCTCTTATTGCAAGTGAAGAACATGGTATCAATAATATTGAACAAGAGACACAATACATGCCTGCTGACTACGCTGACAGGTCTGAATGTTTATCTCCTCAACATGTTTTGAGTGTGCAGGTAACACAAGTTGAGCAACATTAGAGACATCATTTGTTCCATACAAAGGGAGTGGTGAAGGAACGTTGTGTCCGCGTCATCATCGATGGAGGGTGTTGCAACAACTTGGCTAGCATGGAGATGGTCGAGAAGCTGTCTCTCACGACCAAACCACATCCTCATCCTTATTACATCAAATGGTTCAAAAATAGTGGAAAGGTTAAGGTAACACATGTTGTTCGTGTTCATTTTAGCATTGCTACATATTCTGATTATGTTGATTGTGATGCGGTACCGATGCAAGTATGCTCCGTTTTACTTGGTAGACCATGGTTATTTTGATAAAACAATGAGTACACAATGGTAGGACAAATCAATATACTCTTGTTCATAAGTATAAAATATTACTTTGCTTCCTACGCCTCCTCATGAAATTTTCAAAGATGACACTACTAGAGCTAGGAAAGCAAAACAAGAGCAAAATAAGAGTGAAAATTAGATTGTGGCAAAGAAGTGGAGCAACACAATAAGTATAATAAACCATCATCTAGTGTTGCATGTGGAATAAAATTGAAAAGTGGATGTTTACTTGCCACCAAATCTGATATTAATGATCCAGATTTTACTAAATCTATTTGTTATGGTTTTGCACGCAAATAGGTATTATTTTCAATCGAGGATGTGCCTCCCTCTTTGCCTCCTGCTGACACCAATATTTTGCAGGAGTTCGCTGACGTCTTTACGCAAGACATGCCACCGGGATTACCACCTATTAGAGGGATTGAGCATGAGATTAACTTAATTCCCGGTGCATCGTTATCCAACCTTGCGCCATACCGTACTAATCCACACGAGACGAAGGACATTATGCATCAAGTACAAGAGCTGCCCGACAAAGGTTAAATACGTGAATCCCTTAGCCATTGTGATGTTTGTGTTATTCTAGTGCCGAAAAAGGATTGTACATAGCATACGTGTGTTGATTGTAGAGGCATTAATAATATTACTATTCGTTATCGTCATGCTATTCCTAGGCTAGATGATATGCTTGACGAATTAAGGGGCTCTACCATTTTATCCAAAGTTGATTTGCATAGTGGATATCATCAAATTCGTACGAAACTGGGAGATGAATGGAAAACAACATATACAAATATGTTTGGATTATGTGAGTGGTTAGTCATGTCTTTTGGGTTAACTAATGCACCTAGTAATTTCATGAGATTAATGGCTGAAGTTTTACGTGCTTTCACTAGACTATTTGTGGTAGTCTATGTGGATGATACACTAATTTATAACAGATCTTTGGATGAATACTTGGAACATTTATGCGTTGTTTTTATTACTTTACGTGATGCACGTTTGTTTGGCAACCTTGGGAAGGGCACCTTTTGCACCGACCGGGTATCTTTACTTGGCTATGTTGTTACTCCATAGGGAGTTGAAGTTGATAAAACCAATATTGAAGCAGTTGAGAGTTGGCCGAAACCAAAAATGGTCACACAAGTGAGGAGTTTTCTTGGCCTCGCTAGTTTTTATAGGCATTTTGTGAGAGATTTCAGCACCATTACTGCACCTCTCAATGAGCTTACAAAGAAGGATGTGCCTTTTGTTTGGGGTACCACATAGAAAGAAGCCTTCACCGCATTGAAAAGATGAGTTAACGCATGCTCCTTTACTCCAACTTCCTAATTTTAATAAGACTTTTGAGATTCAGTATGATGCTTGTCAAACTAGATTAGGAGGTGTGCTATTACAAGATGGTAAACCTGCTACATACTGTTTTGAAAAATTGAGTGGACCTAGTTTAAATTACTCTACTAATCATAAGGAATTATATACTCTTGTTCGGACTTTGGAAACATGACAACATTATTTATGGCCCAAAGAATTTTTTATACATTCTGATAATGATTCTTTGAAACACATTAAAAGTCAAGCAAAAATGAACATAGGTATGCTAAATGGGTTGAATTCATTGAGACTTTACCTTATGTCATTAAACACAAGAAGGGTAAAGAAAATATTATTGTTATTGTTGATGCATTGTCTCATCGTTATACCATGCTTTCACAACTTGACTTTAAAATATTTAGTTTGGAGACCATCAAAGATTAATATGTGCACGATGTTGATACGTCTCGAACATATCTATAATCTTTTATTGTTTCATGCTATAATATTATTATTCTAGGATACTTTTTGTGTGTTTATTTACCAATTACTTTTACTTTTGAGCAATAACCTATTAACCCAGTGTCCAGTGCCAGTTGTTGTTTTATGCATGTTTTTGGCTTTTTAGGTTTACAGTACCAAACAAAGTCCAATTGTCCCGAACTTTTTGGTGATATTTTTGGAGCAAAATAAGACGTGGAACCTTCGGGAGGAGACGAGAGGCTGCATGAGAGAGGCAACACACAACACGGCGCGCCCAGGGGGTGGCCGCACCCTGATGTGTCCTAGCCTCTCTTGGTGCCTCGTGATGTCCCTCTCTTGCCTATAAATTCATGAATACACCCAAAACCCCAGGGAGCAACCTGAAACACTTGTTTCGCCACCTCTAGTCTCTGTTCTGCTGTGTGCCCATCTGGAGCCCTATTCCAGTGCCCTGTCGGAGAGCCTCAACATCAACCTTGCCACTCCCATGGTGATGTGTGAGTAGTTCACCATAGATCTACGGGTCCGTAGTTATTACCTAGATGGATCTCTCTCTCTCTCTCTTGATATTCAATACAATGATCATCACATGTTCGCTTTGATCTATCTAATGTAATTCTTTTGTATGGTGCATTTGTTGGAATCCGATGAATTGTGGGTTTATGTTCAGATTATTCATTATAAAAGATTTGAGTCTTCTCTGAATTCTATATTTGATTCTTATTTGCACGATTATTGTAGCTTCGTAAATCTCTCTGATCTATTGATTTGGTTTGGCCAACTAGATTGATCTTTCTTCGGTGGAAGGTGTGTGTTGTAGTGGGTTTAATCTGCGCGTGCTCAATATCCCAGTGACATAGTAGGGTAAAAGACATGTCTTTGCATTGTTGCCACTGATGATAAAACGGTGCGGTTAATTCATATTAATTGAGTTCTTTTTGTCTACATCATGTCATTGTTCTCGAAGAATTACTCTATTTTACTTAATACTCTAGATGCATGCTGGATAGCGGTCGATGGGTGGAGTAATAGTAATAGGTGCATGTAGGAGTCGGCCTATTTTCTTATGGACGTGATGCATATATACACATGACCATTGCTGTGAATATCACATAACTATGCACTTTTATATCAATTGCAACAGTAATTTGTTTACCCGCCGTATGCTTAGCACATGAGAGATGCCACTAGGGAAAACTATGCCCCCAGGTCTATTCCCTTATATATTTACAAACGCTACAATTACCTTGCTGCCTTTATTTACTTTTTATTTATTTTGTAACTATCAAGTATCATCAACACACTTCATTTGCTTGCAAATAACGAGTCTTGACAACCCACTAGTCCATGTTGGGTGCAAGTGTTTTGCTTCTTTGTGTGCAGCCGTTGAAGACGGGGGTTGCTTATTATTCCAATTGGTTAGATAACCTTGTTTCTCATTGAGGGAAATACTTATATAAACTATGTTGCATCACCCGTTCCTCTTAACGGAAAACCCAAAGCGGATCACTAGTATGAGGAAGGATTTCGAGCGCCGTTGTGGGGGAGTATCACCAACCTACTATCAAGTACCTTCTCACAAATTATCATTCACTTTTCTTCTTTTTATTTGTTGTTATATTTTGTTTGCTTCATAAAAATCAAAAATACAAAAATATTTACCTTTAATAGTTTACTTATTTGCTTGTCGCTATGGCTAGTGCTTCTTTTGTTCCCTTTACTCTCGATAATGAGGTGCTCATTTTTAAACAAAGGGGAGGAGAAAGCTTAAAACATGCATGGTATAGGATTTGCAATGCTCAAAATAAATAAATTCATAAGCAATGCCTCCAACATCTTGCTTCATAATTTCTATGCTGGTATTACTACTTGGTATAGATTTGTACTTGATACGATCATCAGTGGTAATTTATTAATGAGCCAGACCCCATATGCTTCGAAAGCTATGGAAAATTTAGTTGGTCCACCACCTATTGACATTAACGAAACTATTTTGATCTTGGAACATGTTATGCAAAATCTTGATGATATGAAAAATAAAATAACCACTGAAGAACAAATTGAGGAGTTGGATAAGAAGTTTCATAATCATGTCACTCAATTTTGGTGAGGGGTAGGAATTACTTTGAAAGATTTAAAGGAGAAAGACACAACTATTGATGAAAGGGTGGAACAAAGCTTGAATATGATTGATATGAAAGAAGGAAAAATACGGTTTTTATCCCCATTGAATAAAGGGATGGAACATTTCCCTAGAAAGAAAATGAAACCACCTTATGAATCTACCAAGAGGGCTACTTATGGGTGGAGTGTCAAAGATGACAACACTTGAATCATACACATTATGCCTAACTAAGGGCGTAAAAGAACAATGCTAGTTGGGAGGCAACCTAATAGTTATGTTAAGATTTTTGTTTTTTACTTTATGTTTGTGTGTTATAACATGATCATTGCATCTATAATGATTGTCTTTTTATGTTTAAATTAGTGTTAGTACCAAGTAAAGCCTTTGGGATGACTTGCATGATAAGTAGAATTGACACGGTGCAAAAACATAAACTTTAGCGTCTAGTGCATAATTTCTGTGATTTTACTGAAACATATTTTGGATCTGAATTTTTTTACACAATATTTCTATACAAATTCCTCAGGTCTTTCTAATTTTTCTGAATTGTTGGATTTACATAAGTATGGTACTTAACTATATCATTACATACTGTTCTGTTTTAGACATATTCTATTTTTTCTTGCATAGTTTGGTTGTTTTGATGATGCCATGGATTGTATTGGGGGTATAAGGCCCTGTTTGGAACCACTCAGATTATATAATCTGGTTTTTATAATCTATTATGTCTCCAAACATGACAGATCATATTGCAGGTTATAAAAACTAGATGGTCAGATTATTAAAAACTCATAATCTACTCTATCCCAGCTAAAATCAGATTATGGATTACTAATGACCCATTACCCTTGGAAACTTGGGAGATAATTACCTACTGCCACCGCCACCGTCCTCCAAACATGCCCACCTAGATGATTACATTTGCAGCTAAAACACAAAGGACACACATGTCATTGTACAATATAAAACCTGGATTATAGTTTATATAATGTGACGTCCAAACATGGACTCCTAGATTATTTTATAAACCAGATTATATAATCTATCTTCATAATCCAGATTATTATAATCTATTATTGTTCCAAACAGGACCTAAGTCATGGAGAAGTTATAATACATTACCTTATACAATACTAAAGTATGAATCAGTTTATAACACTTTCTAAAGTGTTTGATATGTTTACTATACTAAGGGATCTCACAAAGTTGCTGTTGAGTTTTGTGTGCTGAACTTTTTAAGTTTTCGGTGCTATCACAATGGATGAAGGAATAAGGAGCGGCAAGAGTGATACGTCTCAAATGTATCGATAATTTATGAAGTATTCATGCCATGTTTGCCCGTGTTTACAATACCCTTATATGGTTTTGATGCACTTTATATGATTTATTTACAACTAACTCGGACTGATGTTATTTTCAATAGAATTACCATGGTGTTGTTTTTGTGCAAAAAATCCAAGTTCTCGGAATCGCCCGAAACTTTTTTATATTTTTTTTGGAGGAAATAAGCAATACTGGAGCAAAGAACCACTAGAGGGGGGCCACCTGTGGGCCACAAGCCAACAGGGTGCGCCCCCTAGGTCGCACCCTCATGGCTTGCGGGGCCAGCGTGGCTCCGTCTGGCGTGATTCCAATGTTGAAAAATGATATATATACCAGAAACCCCGAAAATAAAGAGAGAAATTCGGCTCTGCCGCCACACCTCTGTGTATCAACGAAAAAGCCATCTCGAGCCTTTCTAGTACCCCATCGGAGAGGGAAAATCATCTCCGGTGTTCATCTTCATCATCCGAGCGAAGGCCATGACAAGGAGGGAGTAGTTCACCCTTGGGGCTGAGGGTATGTACCAGTAGCTATGTGTTCGATCTCTCTCTCCCTCTCTCTCGTGTTCTTCAGATGGTATGATCTTGATGTATCACGGGCCTTGTTAATCTAGTTGGATCATATGATGTTATTCCCTTGCTACCTTGTTGGTGATGAATTATATCTTTCCCTTTAAGATCTCATTATGTTGGATTGATTATTTAGGTTTGAGAACACTTGATGCATGCCTTGTATGCGGGTACCCGTAGTGACGTTGGGGTATTCAAGTGATTCACATGATATATGTTATGGCATCAACTTGCTGATTCCAGTGACCTTGGGGGTCTATGCATAGGGGTTGATTGCACGTTTTCATACTATGTTCTACGATAGAAATCTTGTGGTGCTCCTTGAAGTTCTTTGTGTTGGATTGAATATGGTAGATCTGAAATTGTTTGATGCATCTCGCATAATTTACCCACGGATACTTGAGGTGACATTGGAGTATCTAGGTGACACTAGGGTTGATTGATATGTATCATGGGTGTAAGTCTAGTACGAACTCTAGGGATGTTTGGGACACTTACAGGAATATCTCAAAAGATTTATCAGAAATCATAACTTTGAGGTGGTTCTAGTACCTACATCAATTTCATCTTATTGTTCTCCGCTAGATAGGAACTTTGGAGTGATTCTTTGTTGCACATTGAGGGATGATCATATGATTCTAATATGTTTGCATTGTTGAGAGATTGCACTAGTAAAAGTATGAACCCTAGGCCTTATTACCAAGCATTTATACTACGTTTTGCTTCCTGTTTTACACTTGCTACCTTGTTGTTTTTATATTACGATATTACAGAAACCTATATCTATGTCACTCTGATCTGCGTTGGGTTTTCTATGAAGAGGAATGGGTTATTGCAGCACAAAGTGGGCAAGTATTTCCCTCAGTTATGAAACCAAGGTTTATCGAAACAACGGGAATATCAAACACAATCGTCTTCATTAGTTGCACACAAAAGAACAAACAATTTGCACCCAACATGGGAAAGGGGGTTGCCAATCCTCTTGTCTTGTTATTTGTAAGCAAGTGAGGTGTGTAGATAATTGTAGATAGCAAGATAAAATAAAAATAAGTAAATAACAGCAATGTTATAAAGGTTTTATCAATATGTTGTGAATAGACTTAGGGGCCATAGCTTTCCCTAATGTCATCTCTCATGAAAAATAGCATACGATGGGTAAACAAATTACTGTTGGGCAATTGACAAAGAAGCGGATAGTTATGCGATATTTGTTGGGGTACGTTGCATGGGAAACAAAAAATTTCCTATGCACAAGTAAGATATATCCATGGTGATGACCATCTACAATAGGGGAGATCGGATGCACATACCCTTGTAGATCGCTAAGCGGGAAGCGTTAAGAAATGGGGTTGATGTAGTCGAATGTCTTCGCGATCCAAATCGCAAGCCGTTCCACGATCCAATCATGATCTTGCGCCAAACGGATTGCACCTCCGTGTTCAGCACACGTACAACTCGATGGTGATATCTGCCTTCTTGATCCAGCAAGAGAGACGAAGAGGTAGCTGAATTCTCCGGCAACACGACAACGTGATGATGATGATGGTAGAGCTACTCGGGCAGGGCTTCATCGTGCTGTATCGAAATAACTACGGGGTGTCACGAGGTGGTGGAGGGAGAGAGGGTTGCGCGTGTCTTGTGGTCAAAAAGCCTCTCTACCCTCCACTATATATAGGAGGGGAGGGAGGGGATGCGCCCTAGGGACTTGCCCTAGGGTTCGACCGGCACAAGGAGGAGGGAGGAGCCCTCCTCGAAGTCAGTTTGGTGGAGGAGAACTCCTTTCCCTAGTCAGTTTGGCCCCACCTCTCTTTCCTTCTCCACTTCGGCCCTCTTGGGCTGTCCGCCCTCTTGGGCTGTCCGCCCAGCTCACCAGGGGCTGGCGCGCCACCCTCGAGCCTATTTGGTCCCCTCCCGGGTGGGTGGCCCCTCCCGGTGGAACTCCAGAACCCATTCGTCACTCCTGATACTTTATCGACAATGCCTAAAATGATTCCGGAAGCCAAATGGATACTTCCTATATATCAATATTCGTCTCCGTACCATTGCGGAACTGTTCGTGACGTCCGAAATATCATCCGGGACTCCGAACAACATTCAGTTACCAACATCAATAATTCAATTATACTAAAAACGTCACCGAACCTTAAGTGTGTTGATCCCGCGGGTCCAAAAACTATGTAGACATGACAGAGACACTCTCTGGTCAATATACAATAGCGGGAACTGGATGTCCATATTGTATCCTACAGATTCTATGAAGATCTTAATCGGTTAAACATCTATGTCAAGGATTGAGTTAATCCCGTATAACATCCCATTTGTCCTTCGGTATGTTACTTGCCCGGGATTCGATCGTTGGTATCTCTATACCTATTTGAATCTCATTACCGGCAAGTCTATTTACTTGTTCGGTAATACAAAATCCCGTGGCTAACTCTTTAGTCACAATGCTTGCAAGGCTTGTTGTAATGTTGTATTACCGAGTGGGCCCCAAGATACCTCTCCATCATACGGAGTGACAAATCCGAGTCTTGACCCATGCTAACTAAACAGACACCTTCGGAGATACATGTAGAGCACCTTTATAGTCACTCAGTTACGTTGTGATGTTTGATACACACAAGGTATTCTTCCGGTGTCAATGAGTTACATGATCTCATGGTCATAGGAACATATACTTGACATGCATAAAAACTGTAGCAATAAAATGACATGATCACATGATACGTTCATAGTTTGGGTCTTGTCCATCACATCATTCTCCTAATCATGTGATCCCATTATCAAGTGACAACACTTGCCTATGGCTAGGAAACGTTAACCATCATTGATCAGCGAGCTAGTTAACTAGAGGCCTACTAGGGACAATATGTTGTCTATATATCCACACATGTATATGTGTTTCCATTCAATACAATTCTAGCATGGATAATAAAAGATTATCTCGAACAAGGAAATATAATAATAACTATTTTATTATTACCTCTAGGGCATATTTCCAACAGTTTCCCACTTGCACTAGATTCAATAATCTAGCTCACATCACTATGTGATTTACAATGTAACGAATCTAACACCCATACAGTTCTGGTGTTGATCATGTTTTTCTCGTGGAAGAGGCTTAGTCAAGGGTCTGCAACATTCAAATCCGTGTGCTCTTTGGAAATATTTATGTTCTCCTCCTTGATGTAATCGCGGATGGAATTGAAGCGTCCTGTTGTGTGTCTGATCCTCTTGTGAGACCTTGGTTCCTTGGCTACAGCAATGGCACTAGTGTTGTCACATAACAAAGTCATTGGATCCAGTGCACTTGGCACAACTCCAAGATGTGTCATGAACTGCTTCATCAAATACCTTATTTAGCCGCCTCCGAGGTAGCTATGTACCGCGCTTCACATGTAGAATCAGCTACCACGCTCTGCTTGGGACTGCACCAGCTTACTGCACCCTCATTAAGAATAAATATGTATTCGGTTTGTGACTTAGATTCACCCGGATCAGTTTCAAAGCTTACATCGACTAAACCCTTTACGACGAGCTCTTTGTCACCTCCATAAACGAAAAACATTTCCTTAGTCCTTTTCAGGTACTTCAGAATATTCTTGACCACTGTCTAGTGCTCCATTCCTGGATTACTTTGAAACCTTCTCGCCATACTTATGGCAAGGCTGACATCAGGTCTTGTGCATAGCATTGCATACATGATATACCCAATGGCCGAATCATAGGAGACGACACTCATCTCTTATCTATTTTCTGAAGTTATTGGGCATTGAGTCTTACTCAACATTATACCTTGTAACACAGGCAAGAACCCTTTCTTGGACTGTTCCATTTTGAATTTCTTCAAAACTTTATCAAGGTATGTGCTCTCTGAAAGTTCTATCACGCGTCTTCATCTATCTCTATAGATCTTGATGCCCAGTACGTAAGCAACTTCTCCCAGGTCCTTCATTGAAAAACTTCTATTCAAGTAATCCTTTATGCTTCCCAAAAGTTCTATATCATTTCCAATCAGTAATATGTCATCCACATATAATATTAGAAATGCTATAGAGCTCCCACTCACTTTCTTGTAAATACAAGCTTCTCCATAAACTTGTATAAACCCAAATGCCTTGATCACCTCATCAAAGCGTTCATTCCAACTCCGAGATGCTTGCACCAGTCCATAAATGGATCGCTCTAGTTTGCATACTTTGTCAGCATTCTGTGGATCCACAAAACCTTCCGGTTGCATCATATACAACTCTTCCTTAAGATAATCGTTAAGGAATGCTTTTTTGACATCCATCTGCCAAATTTCATAATAAAAAAATGGAGCTATTGCTAACATGATTCTCACGGACTTAAGCATCACTACGGGTGAGAAAGTCTCATAGTAGTCAACTCCTTGAACTTGTGACAAAACCTTTGCCACAAGTCGAGCTTTATAGACGGTGACATTACCGTCCGGGTCCGTCTTATTCTTAAAGATCCATTTATTCTTAATAGCCTTTTGCCCTTCAGGTAATACTTCCAAAGTCCACACTTTGTTTTCATACATGGATCCTATCTCAAATTTCACGGCCTCTAACCATTTGTTGGAATCCTGGCCCACCATTGCTTCTCCACAGCTCGTAGGTTCATCGTTGTCTAACAACATGATTGATAAGATAGGGTTGCCGTACCACTCAGGTGCAGTACGTTCCCTTGTCGATGTACGAGGTCTGACAACACCCTGATTTGAAGTTTCATCATCATCATCATTAGCTTCCTGTTCAACAGTCGTAGGTTCCATAGAAACATCTTTCTGTGCTGCGCTACTCTTTTGTTGAAGTAGAGGTTCTATAACCTCACCAAGTTCTATCTTCCTCCAACTCAATTCTTTCGAGAGAAACTCTTTCTCAACAAATGCTCCATTTTTAGTGTCAAACACTCTGCCTTCGGATCTGAGATAGAAGGTGTACCCAACTGTCTCTTTTGGGTATCCTATGAAGGCACACTTTTCCTCTTTGGGTTCCAGCTTTTCAGGTTGAAGCTTTTTGACATAAGCATCACATTGTTAGAAATATGCCCTAGAGGCAATAATAAAATGGTTATTATTATATTTACTTGTTCATGATAATTGTCTATTGTTCATGCTATAATTGTATTAACCGGAAACCATAATACATGTGCAAATACATGGACCACACCATGTACCGAGTGAGCCTCTAGTTGACTGGCTCGTTGATCAATAGATGGTCATGGCTTCCAGACCATGGACACTGGATGTCGTTGGTAACGGGATCACATCATTAGGAGAATGATGTGATGGACAAGACCCAACCCCAAGCATACACAAGATTATGTAGTTCTTATGCTAGAGCTTTTCTAATGTTAAGTATCATTTCCTTAGACCATGAGATTCTGCAACTCCCGGATACCGTAGGAATGCTTTGGGTGTATCAAATGTTACATCATAACTGGGTGATTATAAAGGTGCACTTCAGGTATCTCCGAAAGTGTCTATTGGGTTGGTACGAATCGAGTCATGGATTTGTCACTCCGTGTGATGGAGAGTTATTTCTGGGCCCACTCGTTAATACATCATCATAATGAGCTCAATGCGACTAAGGGGTTAGTCACGGGATCATGTGTTATGGAACGAGTAATGAGACTTGCCGGTAACAAGATGGAACAAGGTATAGGGATACCGATGATCGAATCTCGGGCATGTAACATACTGATGGACCAAGGGAATTATATACGGGATTAATTGAATCCCCGACATTGTGGTTCATCCGATGAGATCATCGTGGAACATGTGGGAGCCAATATGGGTATCCAGATCCCACTATTGGTTATTGGCCCGAGAGGTGTCTCGGTCATGTCTACATGGTTCTCAACCCGTAGGGTCTACACACTTAAGGTTCAGTGACACTAGAGTTGTAATGGGAATTGTATGTTGTTACCGAAAGTTGTTCGGAGTCCCGGATGAGATCCCGGACGTAACGAGCAGTTCCAGAATAGTCCGGAGGTGAAGATTTATATATGGGAAGTCCAGTTTCAGTCACCGAAAAGGTTTTGGGGTTTATCGGTGTTGTACTCGGACCATCGAAAGGGTTCTGGGGGTCCACCTGCCCCGGAGGACCACGTGGGCTGAATATGGGTGGGAACCAGCCCCGTAGTGGGCTGGTGCGCCTTCGCTAAGGTCCCAAGGCGCCTAGGGTTGGGAACCCTAGGGCGTGGGGGCGCCTCCCACCAACTTGGCCGCCCCCGCCCCCTCGAGAGGCATCTAGGGGGCCGGCCTCCTCGCCCCTCCCCCCTATAAATAGATGGGGGGTGAAAGGGCTGCGACACCCCCGATACCCTTACCTCTGGCGCAGCCCTTCCCCCTCCTACACCTACTCCTCCTCCATAGTGCTTAGCAAAGCTCTGCCAGAGAACCACGAGCTCCACCGCCACCACGCCGTCGTGCCGCCGGAGCACTCCCTCAACTTCTCCTTCCCCCTTGCTGGATCAAGAAGGAGGAGACGTCCCCGGGCTGTACTTGTGTTGAACGCAGAGGTGCCGTTCGTTCTGCACTTGGATCAGATCTTCCGGGATTTGAATCGCCGCGAGTACGAATCCATCATCGCGTTCTTTGAAACGCTTCCTCTTAGCGACCTTCAAGGGTATGAAGATGCACTCCCTCTCTCTCGTTTCTAGCATCTCCTAGATTGATCTTGGTGACACGTAGGAATTTTATTGAATTATTACTACGTTGCCCAACAGTGGCATCATGAGCTAGGTCTATGCTTAGATTCCATGCACGAGTAGAACACAAGTAGTTGTGGGCAATGATTTGGTCAATTTACTTACCGTTACTAGTCCTATCTTGATTCGGCAGCATTATGGGATGAAGCGACCCGGACCGACTTTACACGTATGCTTACGTGAGACCGGTTCCACCGCCTGACATGCACTTGTTGCATAAGGTGGCTAGCGGGTGTCTGTCTCTCCGACTTCATTCGGATCGGATTCGATGAAGAGGGTCCTTATGAAGGGTAAATAGAAATCTGCATATCACCGTTGTGGCTTTTACGTAGGTGAGAAACAGTCTTGCTAGAAACCCATAACAGCCACATAAAACTTGCAACAACAATTAGAGGACGTCTAACTTGTTTTTGTAGGGTATTCTATGTGATGTGATATGGTCAAAATGATGTGATGAAATATATGTGATGTATGAGATTGATCATGTTCTTGTAATAGGAACCACGACTTGCATGTCGATGAGTATGACAACCGACATGAGCCATAGGAGTTGTCTGAATTTATTGTATGACCTCTGTGTCAATCAAAAAAGCCATATAATTAATTCACTTTATTGCTAACTGTTAGCCGTAGTAGTAGAACTAATAGTTGACGAGACAACTTCATGAAGACACGATGATGGAGATCATGATGATGGAGCTCATGGTGTCGTGTCGGTGACGATGGTGATCATGCCACGCCCCAAAGATGGTGATCAAAGGCGCAAGATGATATTGGCCAGATCATGTCACTTTATGACTTGCATGTGATATTTATCATGTTTTTACATCTTATTTGCTTAGAACGACGATAGCATAAGTAATATGATCCCTCACTAGAATTTCAAGAAATGTGTTCTCCCTAAGTGTGCACAATTGCGAAGGATCGTTGTTTTGAAGCACCACGTGATCATGGGATGTGATAGATTCTAACGTTCACATCCAACAGGTGTAAGCCAGATTTACACACGCGAAACACTTAGGTTGACTTGACGAGCCTAGCATGTACAGACATGGCCTCGGAACACGAGAGACCGAAAGGTCGAACTTGAGTCGTATAGTAGATGCGATCAACATGGAGATGTTCACCATTGATGCCTAGTCCGTCTCACGTGATGATTGGACACGACATAGTCGATATGGATCATGTATCACTTATATGACTATAGGGATGTCTATCTGAGTGAGAGTTCATTAATTAATTTGATTAGATGAACTTAATTATCATGAACTTAGATTAAAATTGTCTTTACAATCTATCTTGTAGATCCAATGGCCCACGCTAATGTTGCCCTCAACTTCAACACATTCCTAGAGAAAACCAAGATAAAGGCTCATCCTCATAGCTTCCAAGAAAACATATGACCTTGATGCACCGCGAGGTGACGCACCCATTTTCCCAGCAACTCAAGATATTATGAAGGCCTGACAGTCACGTAGTGATGATTACTCCCTGGTTCAGTGCGACATGCTTTACAACTTAGAACCGTGGCTCCAAAAGCGTTTTGAGCAACACGGAGCATATGAGATGTTCCAAGAGTTGAGAATGGTTTTCCAAGCTCATGCTCAGGTCGAGAGATATGAAGTTGCTGACAAGTTCTTTAGTTGTAAGATGCAGGAAAATAGATCTGTCAGCGAGCACATACTCAAAATGTCTGGGTTGCACAACCTCTTGTCTCAGCTAGGAGTTAATCTTCCGGATGACTCGGTTATTGACATAATCCTCCAGTCGCTTCCACCTAGCTACAAGAGCTTTGTGATGAACTTCAATATGCAAGGGATGGAGAAGTCCATTCTTGAGTTATATTCAATGCTGAAATCATCAGAAGGTGGAGATCAGAAAGGAACATCAAGTGTTGGTCGTGAATAAGACCACTAGTTTCAAGAAAGGCAAGGGTAAGAAGAACTTCAAGAAGGACGACAAAGCACTTACCACACCCGTTAAATCAGTTGCCGGGAAGAAGCCCAAGAATGGACCCAAGCATGAGACTGAGTGCTATTATTGCAAGGGAACCGGCTCGAAGCGGAACTGCCCCAAGTACCTAGCGGATAAGAAGGCCGGTAACGTCAAAGGTATATATGATATACATGTTATTGATGTGTACCTTACCAATGCTCGTAGTAGCTCCTGGGTATTTGATACCAATGCGGTTGCTCACATATGTAACTAAAAATAGGAGCTGCAGAATAAGCGGAGACTGGCGAAGGACGAGGGGACGATGCGCGTCGGGAATGGTTCCAAGGTCGATGTGATCGCCGTCGGCATGCTACTTGTACATCTACCTTCGGGATTAGTTTTAAACCTCACTAATTTTTATTTAGTACCAGCTTTGAGCATGAACATTGTATCTGGATGTCATTTGATGCGAGATGGCTACTCATTTAAATTCGAGAACAATGGTTGTTCTATTTATGTGAGAGATATGTTTTATGGCCATGCCCTGCTAGTCAATTGTTTATTTTTATTGAATCTAGAACATGATGTTACACATATTCATAGCGTGAGTACCAAAGGATGTAAGGTTGAAAATGATAGTCCCACATACTTGTGGAACTATCGCCTTGGTCATATCGGTGTCAAACGCATGAAGAAACTCCATGCAGATGGACTTTTGGAGTCTCTCGATTATGAATCATTTGACACGTGCGAACCATGCCTCATGGGCAAGATGACTAAGACCTCGTTCTCCAGAACAATGAAGCGAGCAACCAACTTGTTGGAAATAATACATACCAATGTATGCGGTCCAATGAGCATTGAGGCTCGCGGTGCCTATCGTTATGTTCTCACCCTCACTCATGACTTAAGCACATATGGGTATGTCTACTTAATGAAATACAAGTATGAGAACTTTGAAAATTTCAAGGAATTTCAGATTGAGGTAGAGAATCAACGTGACAAGAAAATAAAGTTTTATGATCTGATCATGGAGGAGAGTATTTGAGTCACGAGTTTGGCACGCACTTAAGGAAATGTGGAATTGTTTCACAACTCATGCCACCTGGCACACCTCAGCATAATGGTGTGTCCGAACGTCGTAATCGCAGTCTATTGGATATGGTGCGATCTATGATGTCTCTTACTGATTAACCGCTATCATTTTGGGGATATGCATTGTAGACTGCCACACACACTCTAAATCCATTGAGACGACACCGTATGAATTATGGTTTGGGAAGAAACCTAAGCTGTCGTTTTTGAAAGTTTGGCGATGGGATGCTTATATCAAGAAACTTTAACCTGAAAAGCTCGAACCCAAATCGAAAAAGTGTGTCTTCATAGGATACTGCTACTGCAACAAAATACCTTCCAACGGTGCCAGAAACAAGCGTGCTGACGGGAGACTATTCTTGCCTTGATACTCCTCAGCAACGGCACCTGGAATCCTTCTGCTACGGCTACGCCTTTAGGGACTTCCTTGGCAAATATGCAAAGGATTCCCCCGTGGCCTTGGAGCCTTGCGTTGGTGTTCACTCGAAGAGGAAAGGGTGATGTAGCATAGCGGCGGTAAGTATTTCCCTCAGTTTTGAGAACCAAGGTATCGATCTAGTGAAGGATTATCACAAGTACCTGCACAAACACAAAGAGCTTGCACCCAACGCTATGAAGGGGTTGCCAATCCCTTATAGATTGTTTGCCAAGTGAGAACTGAAAGCAAAAATAAACAAAGCAAAGTAAAAGCGAAAGTGGAAACGATAGGTGTGAATAGACCCGGGGGCCGTAGTGTTCACTAGTGGCTTCTCTCATTAAAGCAAGTAGACGGTGGGTGAACGAATTACTGTCGAGCAATTGATAGAACCGCGCAAAGTCGTGACGTTATCTATGACAATGATTATATCTATAGGCATCACGTCCAACACAAGTAGACCGATACTTTCTACATCTACTACTATTACTCCAGACGTCGACCACTATCCAGCATGCATCTAGTGTATTAAGTCCAAAAGAATAGAGTAACGCCTTAAGCAAGATGACATGATGTAGATGGACAATCTCATATCTATGATAAAAGCCCATCTTGTTACCCTTGATGGCAACAACACGATGCGTGCCTTGCTGCCCCTTCTATCACTGGGAAAGGCCACCACACGGTATGAACCCAAAACCAAGCACTTCTCCCATTGCGAGAATCATAGATCTAGTTGACCAAACAAAACCCAACACTCGGAGAGACTTACGAGGATATCAAATGATGCAAATAAGAAATCAGCAAAGACTCAAATATATATCATAGATAATCTGATCACAAATCCACAATTCATCGGATCTCGACAAACACACCGCCAAAGAGGATTACATCGGATAGATCTCCATGAAGATCATGGAGAGCTTTGTATTGAAGATCCATGAGAGAGAAGAAGCCATCTAGCTGCTAACTACGGACCCGTAGGTCTGAAGTGCACTACTCACGAGTCATTGGAGGGGCGATGATGTTGATGAAGAAGCCCTCCAACTGCAAAGTCCCCTCCGTCAGGGCACCGGGAAGGGTCTCCAGATGAGATCTCGCGGAAACGGAAGCTTGTGGCGGCGGAAAAGTGTTTTCGTGGATTCCCTGATTTTTTTCTGGATTTTTAGGGAATTTATAGGCCAAAGACCTAGGGTAGGGGAGAGTCGGGGGGACACAAGCTTGGTTGCCGCGGCCTACACCTGGCCGCGACAACATGGCTTGTGGGACCCCTGTGGGCCCAATGCCTTTGCCCTCAAGCCTCCCGATCTTCTTCCGTTCTGGAAAAAATTATTTCCGGGATTTTATTCCGTTTGGACTCCGTTCCAAAATCAGATCTGAAAAGAGTCAAAAACACAGAAAAAAGGAACTGGCGCTTGGCACTGAATTAATAAGTTAGTCCCAAAAAAGATATAAAGGTAAACAAAACATCCAAAGTTGACAAGATAACAGCGTGAAACCATCAAAAATTATAGATACGTTTGAGACGTATCAGATACCCTAAGCAAACTATTGGGTATACCTTCTATCTCAGATCCTAAGGCAAGATCTTTGTTGGCAAAAATGGATCCTTTCTAGAGAAATAGTTTCTCTCGAAAGAAGTAAGTGGGAGGAAAGTAGAACTTGATGAGGTAATTGTACCCCCTCTCGAACCAGAGAGTAGCGAAGTGCAGGAAAATGTTTTTGTGGTGCCTGCACCGACTACATAGGAAGTTAATGATGATGATCATGAAACTTCGGATCAAGTTACCACTGAACTTCGTAGGTCCACGAGGACACGTTCCGCACCAAAGTGGTATGACAACCCTGTCCTGGAAATCATGTTGTTAGACAACGGTGAACCTTCAAACTATGAAGAAGCCATGGCGGGCCCGGATTCTAAAAAATGGCTTGAAGCCATGAAATCCGAGATAGGATCCATATATGAGAACAAACTATGGAGTTTGGTGGACATGGCCGATGATCGACAATCCATAGAAAGTAAATGGATCTTTAAGACGAAGACTAACGTGGATGGTAATGTGACCGCCTGTATGGCTCGGCTTGTCGCTAAGGGTTATCGACAAGTTCAAGGATTTGACTACAATGAGACTTCCTCACCCGTAGTGATGCTGAAGTCCATCCGAATCATGTTAGCAGTTGCCGCATTTTATGATTACGAGATATGGAAAATGGACGTCAAAACGACCATCCTTAACGGTTTTCGTAAGGAAGATTGTATATGATATAGCCGGAAGGTTTTGTCGATCCTAACAATGCTGACAAGGTATGCAAGCTCCAACGCTCCATCTATGGGGTGGTGCAAGCATCTCGAAGTTGGAACATTCTCTTTGATGAGGTGATCAAAGCATTTGTGTTTGTACAGACTTATGGAGAAGCCTGTATTTAAAAGAAAGTGAGTGGGAGCTCTGTAACATTTCTCATTTTATACGTGGATGACATATTGTTCATGGGAAATGATATATAACTTTTGGAAAGCATAAAGGCCTACTTGAATCAGTGTTTTTCAGTGAAGGACCTTGGAGAAGCTACTTACATATTAGACATCAAGATCTATAGAGATAAATCGAGATGCCTCATGTGTCTTCGACAAAGCCCGTACCTTGACAAGATATTGAAGAAGTACAATATGGATATGTCCAAGAAGGGGTTCTTGCGTGTATTGCAAGGTGTGAGATTGAGCACAGCTTAATACTCGACCACGACAGAAGATAGAGGAAAGATGAGTGTCGTCCCCTGTGCCTCAGCCATAGGCTCTATTATGTATGTCATGTTGTGTACCAGACCTCATGTGAACCTTGCCATAAGTTTGGTACGGAGGTACCAAAGTGATCCCGGAATGGAACACTGGACATCGGTCAAGAATATCCTTAAGTACCTGAAAAGGACTAAAAATATGTTTCTCATTTGTGGAGATGCCGAAGAGCTCATCGTAAAGGGTTACATCGATGCTAGCTTCGACAGAGATCCGGATGACTCCAAGTCACAAACCGAATACGTGTATATTCTAAATGGTGCGGTAGTCAGCTGATGCAGTTACAAGCAAAGCATCGTGGCGGCATCTACATGTGAAGCGGAATAAATAGCTGCTTCGGAAGCAGCGCAATAAGGAGTCTAGATGAAGGAGTTCATCATCGACCTAGGAGTGATTCCGAATGCGTCGGGCCCAATGACTCTCTCCTGTGACAACATTGGAGCTATAGATATTTGTAAAGTACATACAGATCTAAATGTTGCAAATTCGTTGACCAAACCTCTTCCACGAGCGAAACATGATCAACACCAGAACTCTATGCATGTTTGATTCAGCAAAATGTAACTAGATTATTGACTATAGTGCAAGTGGGAGACTGTTGGAAATATGCCCTATAGGCAATAAAAAAATGGTTATTATTATATTTCCTTGTTCATGATAATTGTCTATTCTTGATGCTATAATTGTATTAACCGGAAATCGTAATACATGTGTGAATACATAGACCACACCATGTCCCAAGTGAGACTCTAGCTGACTAGCTCGTTGATCAAAAGATGGTCATGGTTTCCTGACCATGGACATTGGATGTCGTTGATAAGAGGATCACATCATTAGGAGATTGATGTCATGGACAAGACCCAATCCTAAGCATAGCACAAGATCGTGTAGTTTGTATGCTGGAGCTTTTCTAATGTTCCATAGACCATGAGATTGCGCATCTCCCAGATACCGCAGCAATGCTTTGGGTGTATCAAACGTCACAACGTAATTGGGTGATTATAAAGGTGCACTACAGGTATCTCCGGAAGTGTTTGTTGGGTTGGTACGAATCGAGTCTCGGATTTGTTACTCCGTGTGACGGAGAGGTATCTGTGGGCCCACTCGGTAATACATCATCATAATGAGCTCGATGTGACTAAGGAGTTAGTCACGGCATCATGTGTTACAGAACGAGTAAAAAGACTTTTCGGTAATGATATTGAACAAGGAATAGGGATAACAACGATCGAAACTCGGGCAAGTAACATACCGATGGACAAAGGGAATTTTATACGGGATTAATTGAATCCCCGACATCGCGGTTCATCCGATGAGATCATCGTGGAACATGTGGGAGCCAATATGGGTATCCAAATCCCGCTATTGGTTATTGACCGGAGAGGTGTCTCGGTCATGTTTGCATGGTTCCCGAACCCGTAGTGTCTACACACTTAAGGTTCGGTGACGCTAGAGTTGCAATGGGAATTGTATGTGGTTACCAAAAGTTGTTTGGAATCCCGGATGTGATCCCAGACGTCATGAGGAGTTCCAAAATAGTCCGAAGGTGAAGATTTATATATGGGAAGTCCAGTTTCAGTCACCGGAAATGTTTCGGGGTTTATCGGTATTGTACCGGGACCACCGAAAGGGTTCTATGGGTCCACTGAGAGGGGCCACCTGCCCCGGAGGTCCACGTGGGCCGAATATGGGTGGGAACCAGCTCCCTAGTGGGCTGGTGCGCCTTCCCCAAGGGCCCAAGGCGCCTAGGGTTGGGAACCCTAGGGCGTGGGGGCGCCTCCCCCTTGGCCGCCGCCGCCCCCTCTAGAGGTATCTAGGGGGCCGACCCCCTCTCCCCTCCCCCTATGAATAGATGGGGGGTGAGAGGGCTGGGACAGCGCTGATCCCCTTGCCACTGGCGCATCCCTTCCCCCTCCTACACCTCCTCCTCCTCCAAAGTGCTTTGCGAAGCCGTGCTAGAGAACCACAAGCTCCACCGCCACCACGCCGTCATGCTGCCGGAGCTCTCCCTCAACTTCTTCTCGTCCCTTGCTGGATCAAGAAGGAAGAGACATCCCCGGCTATACATGTGTTGAAAGTGGAGGCGCCCTTCGTTCGACGCTTGGATCGGATCTCCGCGATTTGAATCAGAACTTCTCCAACAACCGCATTCTTTGCAACGCTTCCGCTTAGCGACCTTGAAGGGAATGAAGATGCACTCCCTCTCTCTCATTTCCAGTATCTCCTAGATTGATCTTGGTGACACGTATGAATTTTTTTGAATTATTTCTATGTTCCCCAACAATCACATCATACCCTGCAAAAAAAAGTTAGACGTCCTCTAATTTGTTGTTGCGTGTTTTACGTGGCTGCTATGGGTATCTAGCATGATCGCATCATACTTATGCAACACCACAATGGTGATACACAAGTTGCTAATTAACCTTCTCCAAGGACCTCCTGATTCAAATATGATTCAACTAAAGTAGGAGAAACAGACACCAGCCAGCCATCTTTATGCAACAAGTTGCATGTTATTCGATGGAACCGGTCTCTCGTAAGCGTACGAGTAATGTTGGCCCGGGCTGCTTTATCCAACAATACCGGGAATCAAGAAATACTAAGGAGGGAAGCAATCGGAATATCAACGCCCACAAACTCCTTTGTGTTCTACTTGAGATGTCATCTACGCATAGTCCTAGCTCATGATGCCACTTTCGGGGAACGTTGCATGGGAAAAAACATTCCTACACACACGTAAGACCTATCCATGGTGATGAACATCTACGAGTGGGTTGATCGGATCCACATACTCTTGTAGATCGCTAAGCGGGGAGCTTTAAGTAACACGGTTGATGTAGTCGAACGTCTTCGCGGTCCAAATGACAAGTCGTCCCATGATCCTATCACGATTTAGCGCCGAACGGACGACACCTCTGCGTGCACCACATGTACAGCTCAATGACGATCTCCACCTTCTTGATCCCGCAAGAGAGACGAAGAAGTAGCTTAATTCTCTGGCAGCACGATGGCGTGACGGTGATGATGGTGTTGCTACTCCGGCAGGGCTTTGTCGTGCCGTACCGAAATAACTACGAGAGTCACGAGGTGGTGGAGGGAGAGAGGGCTGCACCGTGTCTTGTGGTACAAAAATCCTCTCTACCCTCCACTATATATAGGACGGGAGGGAGGGGTGGCACCCTAGGGAGTTTCCCTAGGGTCCGACCGGCGCAAGGAGGAGGGAGGAGTCCTCCTCCAAGTCGGTTTGATGGAGGAGAACTCCTATCCCTAGTCGGTTTGGCCCCACCTCCCTTTGCTTCTCCAATTCAGCCGAATAGGCCCTCTTGGGATGGCTGCCTAGCCCACCAGGGGCTTGTGCACCACCCTTGAGCCTGTTTGGTCTCCTCCCAGGTGGGTGGCCCCTCCCGATGGAACTCCGAAACCCATTTGTCACTCCTGGTACTTTACCGGTAATGCCCGAAATCCTTCCGGAAGCCAAATGGATACTTCCTATATATCAATCTTCGTCTCCAGAACATTCTAAAACTCCTCATTACATCGAGGATCTCATCCGGGACTCCGAACAACATTCGGTTACCAACATCAATAATTCAATTATATCGAAAACGTCATCGAACCTTAAGTGTGCAGACCCTGCGTGTTCGAGAACTATGTTGACATGACCGCGACACCCTCCGGTCAATATCCAACAACGGGACCTGGATGTCCATATTGGATCCTACATATTCTACGAATATATTAATCGGTTGAACCTCTATGTCAAGGATTCAGTTAATCCCGTATAACATTCCCTTTGTCCTTCAGTGTGTTACTTGCCCGAGATTCGATGGTCGGTATCTCTATACCTATTTGAATCTCGTTACCGACAAGTCTATTTACTCGTTCCTAACAAAGAATCCCATGGCTAACTCTTTAGTGACAATGCTTGCAAGGATTTTTGTAATGTTGTATTACCGAGAGGGCTCCGAGATACCTTTCCTTCATACGGAGTGACAAATCCTAGTCTTGATCCATGCTAATTCAACGGACACCTTCGGAAATACCTGTAGAGCACCTTTATAGTCACCCAGTTACGTTGCAATGTTTGATACAGACAAGGTATTCTTCCGATGTATGTGAGTTACATGATCTCATGGTCATAGGAACATATACTTGACATGCAGAAAAATAGTAGCAATAAAAAGATACGATCACATGCTATGTTCATAGTTTTGGTCTTGTCCATCACATCATTCTCCTAATGATGTGATCCCGTTATCAAGAGACAACACTTGTCTATGGCTAGGAAACCTTAACCATCTTTGATCAACTAGCTAGTCAACTAGAGGCTTACTAGGGATATTATGTTGTCTATGTATCCACACATGTATGCGAGTTTCCATTCAATACAATTGTAGCATGGATAATAAACGATTATCTTGAAGAAGGAAATATAATAATAACTATTTTAATATTGCCTCTAGGACATATTTCCAACAATATTCACGGTAATGATCATGTGTATATAGACACCACGTCCATCAAAAAATAGGCCGACTCTAGCATGTACCTATTACTATTACTTCACTCATCGACCGCCATCGAGCATGCATCTAGAATATTAAGTAAAATAGAGTAATGCATGGAGTACAATGACATGATATAAAAAAGTATACTCAAGCAATATGAATAAACCCCATCATTTTATCCTTAGTAGAAGCAGCACAAAGACACATCTTGTCCCCTTACGTCAGTGGGATATAGAAATTCTCCAGGTTGAACCTACCACAATGCACCAATTTCACTCGAGAAATATTGATCCAGTTGGCCAAAGTATTTCAACATATCGGGGAGAATTACGAAGCTATCATAATCATTCTTATAAGCATCATATAAGTATTCAGATGTGACGTGAATATTTATCGTGAATAATATGAACATAAACCCACAATTTATCGGATCCGAACAAACGCACCGCACAAAAGGAATTACATCATATGGATCAAAGCGATGATGCAATGATCATTGTTTTGAAAATCAAAGAGAGATATTGTCATCTAGGTACTGACTATGGATCCGTAGGTTTGCGGTGAACTACTCACACATCATCTTGAGGGCAACAAGATTGATGAAGAGGCCCTTTGAGATTGACCCCCCTCTGACAGGGTGCCGGAATGGAGGTCCAGATGGCCTCCCGTCAGAACAGAGACTTGCGGCAGTGTAAAAAGTGTTTTAGGACTCGCTCTCGTGTTTTTAGTCTAGATGAGATTTTATAAGCCAAAGAACGTAGTCTAGAGGGCCATGAAGGAGGCACTAGCCTTCAGGGCACCTCCAGGCTGCACCCTGTTGGCTTGTGGACCCCTCGTGAGGTATCCAACCTTCTTTTGATGCTCGTTGGTCTTATTTTGGTCAAGAAAAATCACCAAAAAGTATCAGGGCAATTGGACCTCGTTTAGCATGGAAAACCTGCAAAGTGAAAAACATGCACAAAACATCAACTGGCACTGGACATTAGTTCAACAGGTTAGTGCTCAAAAATGATATAAATTGATAAATAAATACCCCCAAAGTATTCTATAATGACGATATATTAGCATGGAGAAATAAAAATTATAGATATGTCGGAGACATATCAATCATTGAGAAACGGTGAATTAACAAACATTAACATAGCAATGCTTATAGGTAAGCATGAAATCATTAATCATTTAAAGTATACAATCCTCAAAGATTGTTTTACCCCCATCCATCTTTATTATATTAGCAAGGCATGGCTCCATCTTCAGTGCATTAATACAAATTTCAAGCACCACAGTGTTCAATTAAGGCAGTTGGACCATACTTTTTATTCTTCACTCAATACATGAGCGTGATCTATTGGTCATAGCATAAAGGTCGAATAGAATATGGTGGTAGGTTTCAAAGGAGTAAAAGTGAAGAAGATAGTCTCACATCAACTAGGCATACCAACGAGCTATGGATATGCCCATCGATAGATATCGATGCAGGGTGTAGGGATTGCCATGCAAATGATGCACAAGGGCTATAAGTGTATGAAAGTTCCACTGAAGCTAAGTGGGCTGTGCATACAAATTGCCTCATCACGAAGACCTCGAGCATTTTTGGAAGCCCGTCATTGGAATATACAAGCCAAGTTTATGAAAATGTGATACCCACTAGCATATGAATGATATAACATGAGACTCTCTATATAAAGAACAAGGTGCCGCTTTGAGGCACAAGTGTGGTAACATATAGTAGCAAAGTCCCTTCTCTCTTTTCCCCTCATTCATTTTTTGGGCTCATTTGGCCCCCTCCATTTTTATTTCCCCACTCGGACAATGCTCTAGTAATGATGACCATCACACTTTTATTTACTTACGACTCAACATGAAAACTGATAGGACGATATGTCTCTGAATGAATGCCTCTCGCAGTGTATGAGGATGTCCAAAGATCTAGCATGACATGTATGAAAAACATGATGAACAGTTGGTTTGCCACAAATACAGTTGGTTTGCCACAAATAGTCATGTGAAGTGATGATGTTATTTGCATGGCAATATATCTCGGAATGGCTATGGAAATGCCATGATAGGTAGGTATGGTGGCTATTTTGAGGAGTATATAAAAAGTTTTATGTGCAATAGATCGTGCCATGTCATAGGGTTTGTATGCACCCACGAAAGTTGTGCCTATCCTCAAGGTGAGAACGGGAGATGCACAGTACCGAAGAGGCTAGCAAATATGAGGAGGTGAGAGTGTGTATGTCCATGCTATCACATTAGTCATGAAGAACTCATATAATTATTGCAAATTATTGGTTTTATCACAAATAAAAGTACTACTCGCGCGACTCCGACTCAAAACAACACAAGGATTTCAACGAGGAATAGAAATGCTGACACATCATCACCATACCGTGTTTAATTTTTTTAGATGAACAAGAAGTTTAACATCACTTAATATCGACATCTATCTGAATTAATTATAATGCACTCACACCCTTTTCGTATCACCACATCAGTGTCATTAACCCATAATTTATTTATATGTGCTACATGATGGTTTTTATCATCACTCATTGGATACTCATTATTTTTGATCTAGCCTTATACCCATGCAAATTTCCATCACTAGTTTTTCCAGCTCTCAGATGAATATAAGTGAACAATGAGAGCATATATTTCTATAAAATCTACACACCATCGTGATAAAAAAGATATAAGTGAAGTACTAGAGAAACTGCTAAGCTCAAAAGATATAAGTGAATCACATAGAGTATTCTAACAAATTGTGATGATGTGGTATCTCTCTGAAATATATGTGTCCAGAAAACAATTATCATGGAAAACTGAAAGTAAAAGAAACAAAATAAAACGACGCTCCAAGCAAAACTCATATCACGTGACGAATAAAAATATAGCTCAATGTAACATACCGATGGATTGAGACGAAAAGAGGGGATGCTTTGCGGGGCATCCCCAAGCTTAGACACTCGACCTTCCTATAATATTACCTTGGGGTGCCTGGGGAATCCCCAAGCTTAGGATTTTGCTGCTCCTCAATAATTCTTCCATCGGGACAATACTCAAAACTTGAAAACTTCAATCACATAAAACTCAACAAAACTTTGTGAGATCCGTTAGTATAAGCAATATATCAAATACTTTCAGGTGTTGTTACAAATTGATTCTTATATTATTTTAGCATAGGGTACTGTATCTTAACTCCTCCCGCCGATACAATCCATAGCATCATCAAAACAAGCAAACTACACATGCAAAAAATAGAATCTTACTAAAACGGAACAGTTTATAGTAATCTGTAATGAACCTATACTTGTGTAACTCCAAAAAATCTGAAAAACGAGGAAGACCTGAGGAATTTGTATAGTAATACTTTGTAAAACATTCCACTAAAATCAGTTGAATTCTACACTTGACGTCAAAGTTTCTGTTTTTATACCGTATCAATTCTACTCATCATGCAAATCATCCCAAAGGCTTTACTTGAAAAAAACACTAATTAAACATAAAAATACAATATTTATAGAGGCAATAATAATGTTATCACACACTAATAGAAATAAAAAAATAAAAATTAAAGATAACTATTGGGTTGCCTCCCAACAAGCGCTATTCTTTAATGCCCCTAGCTAGGCATATTGCATAGTTTCAAGTGTTGTCATGTTTGAATGAATGACCCATCATGCTATAATCATATTCCCTTCTTTTAGCAGCAATATTTCTGATAGGAAGCAAAAATAATGGAAGGTACTAAATAGCACATCATTGGGATCCGAAAGGTCTACTTTAGGAGGAACATGTGTCTCTTCCTCGGGTTTTGCATACGTGATAGTTATTTACTCACTATGTAAATTCCTATGGAGGTATTTCATTAATTTTGGTTGAATATCATAATGCAATCCAAGTTTTGGTATAGCAAATTGATCATTGTGTTCATAAATCTCATCAACTAAGACATTGAGCGTTACCTTCTTTCTAAGGTTCTCATAATAAGAAACATAGTCCGTGGATCTTAGTTTTTTTATTTCTTCCAACTCATAAAGAATTCCTTCTATGGGCGCACACTCACCGTTAACACTCTAATGAGAAATTATGTCCCTAGATTCTTGTATGATATTACTAAATTCTTGACAAAGGAATATAGTAGCTAGACATTAAGTGGAAGCTTCATGGATACTAGAGAATTCTAGGAACAACCATTGCATTAAAGCATGCATGTCCAAATATTGTCTCTTCAATTGTGCTATAAGCAAAGATACTGCATCCACATAACATGTAGTTCTAAGAACAGTAGAACCTCCTATCAAAGGTAATGACCCCGCACAAGTGAAAAAATCTTGGATCACACTCTTTCCAATAATATTACCACTTCATTTGTGGAATGTCTTAGTTTGCATAATAGGTTCCACCTTAGGAGGATCATCATTCACAAACTTATGAAGTTTTTCCTTAGCAACTTCATCAAAATTTATTTTAGCATTCTCATCGTGAGGTGAAATTGGCAAATCAAGGGTTTCCGTACTAGAGGCAGAAGCATTACTAACTTCATACTGAGACATGATATCAACTTTCAAGCAAACTAGAGAGCGAAGATGCAATCTAGTGACAAGCTAAGCAAGCACATATAATTTTTTGTATTTTTATTTTTTTATGAGACAAACTAAATATACCATAAAATAAAAAGAGGAACAAGTGAAATAAATTTTGATTGGAGTTACTTGGTAGTTGGTGATGATATTCCCCGGCAATGGCGCGAGAAATCCTTCCTAATACTCGTGATGTGTGTTGGGTTTTCCTGAAGAGAAACGAGTTATCGCAACACAAAGTGGGTAAGTATTTCCCTCAGTTATGAAACCAAGGTTTATCGAACCCATAGGAATATCAACCACAACCGTCTTCAACGACTACACACAAAAGAACAAACAACTTGCACCCAACGCGGGAATGAGGGTTGTCAATCCTCTTGTCTTGTTATTTGCAAGCAAGTGAGGTGTGTAGATAATTGTCGATAGCAAGATAAAATAAAAACAATTAAATAACAACAAGGTAATAAAGGTTTTAGCGATATGTTGTGATTATACCCGGGGGCATAACTTTCCTAATGGCATCTCTCATGAAAAATAACATACGATGGGTGAACAAATTACTATTGGGCAATTGACCGAAAAGCGTATAGTTATGCGATATTCACGACAACGATCATGCGTATATAGGCATCACATCCATAAATATATAGGCCAAATCCTTCTTGCACCTATCACTAGTAGAAAACATGGATTTAGTGCCGGTAGGTAAGGGCATTTAGTCCCGGTTCACCAACCGAGACTCGTAACTTGGGACTAGAGCCCCCCCTTTAGTCCCAGTTTGCCACGACCCGGGACTAATGCCCTTCCACATGGCTGGCTACGGCGCGGGGTGGGGCAGGGACCTTTGTTCCCGGTTGGTAACACCAACCGGGACTAAAGGATTCGGGGATTTGGGGTTTCGGGGTATTGGGGTTTATTGTTTATTTTTGCTTTACAATTTTGTTTTCCATTTAATTCTTTTTCATTTCAAACATATCTTACACTGCTACATACCATGCATGTTATGCATATGTCATAGGATTTCTCATAGGACCAATCATATATCATAGAATTTCTCGTACGACCATATGTATATGCATACACACATATATACAATTTGGTATATACAATTTCTCCTACAACTTGCAGATAATTACATGCATGCATTAATTGGTGAAGTGGTATTCTCCCTTGGGATCTATGACCTGCTCAAGCAAAAATCCCGCCATGTCCTCTTGAAGTGCTCGGATGCGGTCCTTTGGTAGGAGCCTCAGCCACATCTGCGACATCTTTAAAGAAGGAGACCAATATGAATATATTAGTTGCATGTATATATATTATACCATGATAAAAATGTGAATAGTGTTTACGTACCCAAAGGGTTCTTGTATCTGGGTGTCGTTCGGTCATAAAGCGAATGTTCTTGCAAACATAGTATGCACAGAGATTAGTCCCCTGTTCCTGCCGCATGCACCACTTTACGAGAATAGAATTCAGTTAGATAATTATCAAGCATGATAATGATATTGAAACTAGAACTAAAGAATTGCTCAGAGTAGGTAGTACTACTTAATTACCTTGGGTTGTGCCCATCTCATCTTTTGTTTCCATTCACCCTAAATCTCCTCGTTGAACCTTCTGCAAACCTTGCCCGGCAAAGAAAAAGAATAAAGGAGTCATTGATTACTTGATATTAGGAAATGAACTAAAGAGGCCGACATAGTGCGATAATGATTAAAATTACGTGTCGAGCATCAACTTCAGGTCCATGTACTCTTTATCATCTTTTTTTAGCGAGTCTAGTAGTTCAACTTTTCCCTCATCGACACCAATGATTGGCATGATCCAGTGGAAAATGCATTGTATAAGCGAGCATGCACAAATCATCAAGTAACTAAGTACAATTAACATCGAGTAAGAAAAATAGAATTTATAGTACAAGACAGTAACACTCACGTGAAGTTATAAGGAAGTACTATTTCTGGTTGGGTATTTAGTGCCTCCAAAATCCTATACAGTTTCTCCTATGTTTCATCTTTGTACTTTACTAACGTTTGATCACAAATGGTATTTGGATCAATTAAGCCAATGCCAAAGACTCCATCTCTTTTCATATCAAACATTTTCATTCTGCATAACACTACACAAAAGAAAATAGCGAGGATAATTAGAGGCAAATGAGCGAGCTGATGAGCAAGGGACTTAAGTTACAAAAATAAATCACTTACACTCAATAGCAACTGACAAGAGATTTCTCGAGTCTGTCTTGATTGTATAACTGAAACGATTCTTATTTTTCAATCCAAAAATATTTTGCATTGAAGTAATGCTTTGGCTTGACTTTCACCATGAGGCTCTGTCGCCCGAGTTTTACTTCCCTCTTGTACACAGTATGCAATTTGTATAGTTGCGTTGGTAGCTGCTAGACCTCCTCAGGCCTAACCAAAGGTTGCCAGGGGAGAAATTTCCAAGCTAGTTGGTCCTCCGTCACCCTAGGTATTGGTTCGTGGCCCATCATGCCCACGAGTTGTTCAAGAGTGACAACGCACTCTATAGCCATCTTTTTAATAGTAGTAGCGTCGATTCCCTCGGTACTGACCTTGAGCGGCGGGATCGATTGCATTGCGTGTTCTCCCAGCTGGGGTACAGTTTTCCTCCTTTTCTCACTACCGCTTGAGTCCTTATTCTTTCGCTATTTATGATATGACTTGCTAATAGAGCGTTCGTAGTCTGACCGACTTCTCTCCAATGGCGGATTAGCAAGATTGGCTAGAATGCGTCGTACGGTTTTGAGACGTATTATCTCCTTTGGCGGCGGGGGCGGTTTCGGTCCAAAATGGGCAATCAATTCTTCAGCCACTTTGGTGTCTCTTTCTTCCGTGGTCTTCTTGTAACCCAACTTCTTTTTGGCAGGAGGGGAGGGTTTCTTCCTTGGTTATCTCTTTCGCTTTGTACTTTGGTTCCTCATCAGAAAATGAAATGACCGCATACTCTCCCTGGGCTGCGCCTCGGGGTGGCGGGGTGGAGTCAGCTGACGGGGTGGCAAACTCACGCCGGGCTCCATACCGGGGTGGGATGGAGTCGGCTGGCACGATGGCGGACTAGAGCGGCGCTCCATGTCGGAGTGGTGTGGTGGAGTTGGATGATGCAATAGACTTGGACGTGGAGTCAGTGGCCTTGGAAAGACGATGCAATCCTTTCTCCATAAGGAGAGACCACGTAAGACTTCTTCCAGTGTCCGCTTCCCTTCACCTCCAGGTATGTCGAGCTCATCCACCCCGACACGAGCATAGCTAGCTGGAATCGGATTGGAATGGAAGGTTTCATCAGGGGAATTCGTTAAAGCATAGACGTCCGCTACCTTCATGGATACGTTCTTGAGTTTCATGTGTAGCTCACATCTTTTTTCCTCTGTGATTTCATCCACGGGGTAACGAGCCAGCAGTGCATCATCGACAAGGACCCCCGTGGAACCCATGATGCTTTTCGGCATCGGTGGGATACAGCTATCCAATGTCGATCTGATTGCTCCAGCCACTGAGACGCCCTTTGCTGGCTAAGTGTGTCGATTTTCTCCTGTTGCTGCAAGTATTAGCGTTCCAACCCCTCAAGGCGGTCAACATCCTGCTTCTTCTTAGATGCCTCCCGATTCTTCTTTCACGAATGACTTTTGTAAGAGTCGTTGATACATCCAAAATGCATCACTATTTTGTATCATAATTTATCTCTATTCATTGATATATTTCACTTTATGATGATGTACTTATGATGTTTGGGCTTATTTTACACAGTTTCCAACTTTCCGGTGCCGAAATAGCAGACACAGGATTGAGCAGAGAAAATAGCACGAAGAATTGCAATATCAGAACTTCTCCAAATGAGCTGAAATTTTGAGGGAAGAAGTTTTCGAATGGGTCCCGAAGATAGGCCAGAGAAGGGCCGGAGGGGGGCCACATATGACCCAGGCGATTTGCTGGCGCGACCCACCTAGGCCACGCCAGGAGGCCGCCTGAGTGACGAGCCCCACCTGGCACTCTCCTTTGGCCTATATGTCCCTCTTGACCTAAAAATTCCGGAGACAGAAGAGTTTTCGCGATTCCGCCGCCGCTCCGCGGCGGAAACCTACAGAGAAGAAAAGACATTTACGGCATGCAAGTTCCGCCAGGGAGAACTCCTCTCGGAAGAGGAGATCGTCCTCATCATCATCACCATCCTCATGGGCATCATCGATATCATCATCACCATCACCACCAACACCAACACCATCTCCACCTTCATCCCATAGACTTCACTATTGCAATTGGAGTTGTACCTTGCACTATTCGTCCCCTCTACTCTACCGGTGTTGATTACTCTTTTGTGGTGAATGCTATTGTATTTTGTTGGAGGATTATTGTTATGAACATATTGTTAATAATATTTTCATCACCTCTGATCATGATCTCTTTTATGTCTTGTGAGTAGTTCCATTAGTTCTTGAGGACATGGGAAAAGTCTAGATGCTAGTAGTCATATGATGTTGAAGTAATATGTGTTGATTGATATTTAAGATATGGTGTTATTCTTCTCGTGGTGTTATGTGAACGTCGACTACATAACACTTCGCCTTTTGAAGGACCTAGGGGAATGCATCGTGTATAAAGAATGCTTATGATGGGTTGCGGGAGTGACAGAAACCTGAACCCCAGTTTGCATGGTTTTGGATGAGGGAGTATTGGATCCTAAAGCTTATTGCTATGGTTAGGCTTTGCCTTAATTTCTCTCTTATATTTGCGGATTCTTGCAAGAGGAATTAATCATAAGAGTCTACTTGTCTTAGCCTAGACGTTGCACTAGTTAAGATCCACCCACATAACACTTATCAATACAAAACATAGTGCTAGACGAAATATGACAAAACTACTTGACTATCTCTCCCGTGTGTCCTCTGGAACGCTTTAGTCTTTATAAGGTTAGTCCCTCGACTTGTCCTTTGTGTTCAAAAGGATTGGGCCACTTGCTGCACCTCGGCACTATTTACTTTCCTTGCATTTATCTCCTTGTTGCTTATACTAGAAAACCCATAAAAAGTTACCTTTCAGTACTTGCAGTTATTCCTTGCTCAAGATCACTTGTCAATACCTTATGCTCCTCGTTGGCTTCGACACTCTTACTTATCGAAAAGGCTACGATATATCCCCTACACTTGTGGTCATCAAGACCATTTTCTGGCGCCATTGCCGGGGCGTGTAGCGCTATTGGTAAGTGAAATTGGTAAGGAAACCTTTACGCTGTACGTGCTATTTTTGTTTTACTGTTTTTGATTTTTTGTCCCTATGGACAACTCTGCTCTTGGTTTGTTGCTTGTGGGGAACCGCCCCAACGGTATTGTGGTGGAGGGGCCTCCCCCACCTACTGAAATTGTGCCTATTAAAATACCGACTGGTATTATTGGTTTTGTTTTGGCTAATTGATATGCAGGAGATAGACATCGAGGTGAACACTTGCTATATCTGTCACAACTACGCTCCTTATTTAAGCTCACAGGTATATCGATGGATTTTTTATGAGAAAGTTATTTTCTATATCATTAAAAGATAAGGCTTTGGATTGGTATAGGCTTCTTGATGAGTCTCATTTACTAATTTGGCAAGATCTTATGGCTCTCTTTTATGCAAAGTTTTATCCTCTTCATGAAATACATCGAGACATGAATTATATTTATAACTTTCGGTCTCGTGACGGAGAAATCATCGCTCAAGGTTGGGGGAGATTGAAATCCTCAATTCTCAAATGCCCAAATCATGAGCTCTCCAAAGAAATTATTCTTACAAATTTTTATGCAAGGCTTTCTCGTCAAGATAAAGAGATGCTTGATGCCTCCTCTTGAGGGCATTCTCCAACAAGAGCACTGATGCTAAATGGGATCTTATTGAAAGGATCCAGAGGAACACTGAAGACTGGGATTTTGATACAGGTATTGAACCACTTATGAATTATGAACGTGATTACATTGAGAGCTATGTGAAACCTGATTACTTCAATACCTTTTGCGCTAAGATTGGTCTTGATTCCCGGCTTCTAGTTGATTTTTGCAAAGAATTTGCCTCTCATATTGACTCTTCTGAGAAGCAGAAGGATCAACATCATAAACCTTTTAGGGATTTACCTGTTGATATTAATGTTGTTGACCCTATCTTGCCTGCAGTTGAATATGAAAAGCCCCCTTTTCCCGCAAGGATGAGGGAGCATTCTTTTGTCACACGCATCCTGAATAAAAGTGAAAGAACGACTGATGAGCATAAGGACCTGATTAAAGTCGATCCTCAAGTTGCATTACTCAAGGATCTTATTACTAGTAATATTGAGGATTCCAATATAAAATTTTGTGTTGTTTCCACTAACCTTGTTACAGCAAAGATAAAGGCCCAATTTCAGGTACTCAAGTTGTATCCGTTAAAATAGGAGATCATAATTATTATGGGCTATGTGATTTGGGATCCAGTGCTAGTGCTATTCCTTTTTCACTTTATCAAGAGATCATGAATGAGATGTTGCCATGTGAAATTAAAGAAGTTGATGTTACGATTCATCTTGCAAATAAAGAAACTATCTCTCCTATTGGAATTGTGCGAGATGTTGAAGTTCTATGTGGAAAGGTAAAATATCCTACCGACTTTCTAGTACTTGGTTCAGTACAAGATAGTTTTTGCCCTATTATCTTTGGTAGGCCTTTTCTCGAAACTTGTGGAGCTATTATAGAATGCAGGAAAGGAAAAGTATATGTTGAATTTAATGGTGAGCCATATGAATTTAACTTTTCTAAATTCTCAAAGGAAACTCGTGGTACGAATTTACATAGTAATGATAATTTATTGAAGAGATTGCTTCTATTGCTATTCCTCCTAACGATCCTTTGCAGCAATTTATGGAAAACCACGAGAATGATATGCATATTCAGGAAAGGAATGAACTAGATGATATATTCTTGAGACAACCTGCTATCCTGAAGCACAACCTTCCGGTTGAACCTTTGGGAATTTTATTGAAACCAAAAGAAGAACCGGTGTTTGATCTCAAACCTCTTCCCAGTATTTTTATTTAGATGAAAAGAAAATATATCATGTTATTATCAACTCTAACTTTTCAGGATATGAAGAAGAGCGATTATTGGAAGTCCTTCGTAAACACCGAGGTGCTATTGGTTATACCCTTGATGATCTTAAGGGGATCAGTCTATCTATTTGTCAGCATACTATCAATCTTGAGCCTGATGCTAAACTATTTGTTGATCATCAACGACGGCTAAACCCGAAGATGAAAGATGTTGTGAGGACTGAAATCGTCAAACTTCTAGGCGCAAGTATTATCTACCCTATAGCTGATAGTAAGTGGGTAAGTCCAGTACATTGTGTTCCCAAGAAAGGAGGTACGACTGTGGTTGCTAATGATAAGAGTGAACTAATACCTCAAAGAATTATTATTGGATATAGAATATGTATTGATTACATGAAGCTGAACAAGGCAACCAGGAAGGAGCACTACCCGCTGCCGTTCATCGAACAAATGCTTGATAGGTTATCTTGATGGGTACTCTGGCTTCTCTTGAATTCGTGTTAATACTGCCGATCAAGAGAAGACCACTTTTACTTGTGCCTGTGGAACTTATGCTTATAGACGTATGCCTTTTAGTTTATGCAATGCCCCTGCTACTTTTCAAAGGTGTATGTCCGCTATCTTTCATGGTTTTTGTGAGGAAATTGTGGAAGTCTTCATGGACGATTTCTCCATATATGGAACCTCTATTGACCATTGTCTCCACAACCTTAATAAAGTTTTGCAAAGATGCGAGGAGACGAACTTGGTACTCAACTCGGAGAAGTGCCACTTCATGGTAAATGAGGTAATTGTTCTTGTCCATAAGATTTCTAAAATAGGAATCGAGGTGGACATGCCAAAGATTGAAGCAATCAAGAGAATGCCTTATCCAAAAGACATCAGAGGTATTCGTAGTTTCCTCGGTCATGCTGGTTTCTATAGGAGATTTATTAAAGACTTCTCTAAAACTTTGAAACCCCTTACTAATCTCCTCCGGAAGGATATTCCTTTTGTGTTTGATGAAGATTGTAAGGAAGCCTTCGAAGTTCTTAAGAAAGCCTTGATAACCGCCATATAGTCCAACCACCTGATTGGAATTTACCTTTTGAAACCATGTGTGATGCTAGTGATTTTGATGTTGGAGTTGTGTTAGGACAAAGGGTTGATAAGAAATTGAATGTTATCCATTATGCTAGCAAAACCCTTGACACTGCTCAAAAGAATTACACTACTACTGATAAAGAATTTTTAGCGGTAGTGTTTGCTTGTGATAAGTTTAGGCCTTACATTGTTGACTCTAAAGTCATTATTCATACTGATGATGCTGCCATTAAGTATCTTACGGAAAAGAAGGATGCCAAACCAAGGCTTATCAGATGGGTCCTTCTTCTTCAAGAATTTGATTTGCATATTTTTGATAGGAAAGGAGCAGACAACCATGTAGCAGACAACCTTTCCAGGATGGAGGACATACCACATGATCCTATTCCGGTCAATGATAGTTTTCGTGACGAACACTTAGCTATTTTGCAGGTGAAATCTAATTCTGATCCATGGTATGTAGATTATGCTAACTTTACTGTTGCAAAGTTTTTGCCTCCAGGTTTGACATTCCAGCAGCGGAAGAAGTTCTTCCATGACTTGACGTATTACTTTTGGGATGACCCACATCTTTTTAGAGAAGGTGCGGATGGAATTGTGAGGAGATGCATACCAGAGCATGAGCAGAAGGATATCTTGAGACAATGTCATGAGCAGTCCTTACGGAGGACATCATGCTGGTGAGAGGACCGCACACAAGGTTCCTCAATCAGGTTTTATTGGCCTACTCTCTTTAAAGATACTAGTAATTATGTTTTATCTTGTGATAAGTGCGACAGAGTTGGTAATATTAATAGGAGGAATGAGATGCCTATCAATTATTCGCTAGTCATTGAGCCTTTTGATTGCTGGGGTTTTGATTTTATGGGTCCTTTCCCTCCTTCACACAAGTATACTCACATCTTAGTAGCTGTAGATTATGTGAACAGGTGGGTTGAAGCAATCCCCACTAACAGTGTCGATCATAAGACATCTTTGAAAATGCTTAAGGATGTAATCTTCCCTAGGTTTGGCATACCTAGGTACCTCATGACCGACGGAGGATCACATTTTACACACGGTGCTTTTAGAAAAGCTCTAGCCAAATATGATGTTAATCTTAGAATTGCTTCACCGTACCATCCTCAAACAAGTGGGCAAGTTGAGCTCACAAATACAAATCAAGTTGATCTTGCAAAACACAGTGAACAGTTCTAGAAAGGACTGGTCCAATAAGCTAGGAGATGCCTTGTGGGCTTATAGAACTGCTTACAAAAATCCCATGGGGATGTCTCTGTATAAGATGGTTTATGCCAAGGCATGCCATCTACCTCTAGAATTAGAGCACAAAGCTTTCTGGGAAGTTAGAGAGCTTAATGTTGATCCAAAGCTTGCTGGTGAAAAGCGTCTCATGAACTTGACTTCTCTAGATGAGTGGAGAAGTGAAGCTTACGAGAGTGCAAAAATGTTCAAACAAGAAGGTAAAGAAGTGGCATGACAAGAGAATTTTGAAACGTGAATTTAATATTGGTGACAAAGTTTTGTTGTATAGATCTCGTTTCAGGTTTTCTCCAGGTAAATTACTTTCCAAGTGGGAAGGACCGTATCATATCAAAGAAGTCTACCGCTCCGGTGGAATCAAGATTAATAATTTTGAAGGCACAAAACCACATGTTGTGAATGGGAAAAGGCTCAAGCATTACATGGCTGGAGACCCCATCAATGTAGACGTGGATGTGATACAGGTAGCCACTCATGTAGAACATATTGCAACACTGTATCAGGCACCGGCAGAAGCAGAATAAGAAAAGGTATGAAATACGTAAGAAAACTTCACGAACATCAATAAAAGTTTCGTATTATACGTTTTTGTGAAATTAGGAAAAGTTCAAGCTGAAGCGGAGCCGGAGAGGAGATCCAGGTCACCCAGGCGACCTGCTGGCGCGGGCTGGCCCCTGGCCGCACCAGGAGGCCGCCTGGACAACCTAGAGTCCGTCTTCGACTCCACTTTGGCTTGTTACCTTCCTTTTGGTGCAAATGTTTTTCCTATATATTTTCCCGGATCGTCCCGACTTTGTATCTTGTGATTCCGTGCGTTTTCTTTTCGATTTGTTTGTGCGAGGAGAACTTTCAGCAAACTTAGGTGCCATGGCTTCCCAGAGTCTACCAAGGACAAGTTCCTCGTCAACGTCATCAACCCTTATCTCGCAGAGGTAAAAATACACCGTCAAACCCTTTGGGTGGATGATGTTGTCCTCCACAAAGAGGATTTGAAGGGACCTATCAAGGACGGGAGCACCAGGGCGAGGCTGGAAGAGGTGGAGCAAGAAGTCTTCAAGTACAAGTTGATGATCGAGCATGGTGTTGAGGCCAACTATGATATCATCGCTGAGCTGAAGAGGGAGCTTGAGGAGGAGATGAAGGAAGTGCGACCAAGCATATATGCACTAGAAACCAAAGTGTTCGAGCTTCAAGGGAACGTCTATGACATTCAAAAACAGAATTGTGAGTATGAACTTAAGTTTTTGCGCTTGGGCTTAGCTGCCGAAAGCAGGATCCTGGAGACTGAAGAATCCTGTGTGGAAGGAGGACCTCTGCCATGGAAGCGTTTCGCTAAGGACTACATTAGGAACAAGAACAAGGATGAAGAGTAAAACTTCATGGGTAATGGCATTCCCTTAGCTTGTTACAAGCTTGGGGAGTGCCCGTTATGTTTATTTTTATCCTTTGCTTATTTTTGGTCAAGTTTAGTGTCGTATAATGTCTAGGGAAGTTATCTTATGAAATAGGTGTTTGCATTGAGGTATATCACTCCTTTGTGGAGAGTTTGTATCCGTGAGCGTGCAGTGTCTATGATGGAATATTAATGAGAAGTCTATTAGTTTCTTTGCTGCACTTCGTATTCTCTTCATGCAATCGATCTTATATGCCGATTCTTATGGGAGTATTGATCTTACATATCAGGTATGGCTTTGAAAACTTTATTTAATCTTGGCAAACATAGCATTGGTCATAACAACAAGCATGAGTTTTTCTAGTAGCGACTTAGCCAAACCCTTTATGTTCTTATGCTTGAAGTGTTATGCTGACAAGGAAGACAACTTGATGCTTTATGCCAATTATTTATGTTAAACTTTATATTGTTTTTCATCCAAGTCAACATTATCTATCTGCTCTCAAAAGCCTTTGCTAGCCAACCCTTGCACTAAGCGGGAATACTGCTTGTGCATCCATACCCTGAAACCTCAACCTTCACAAGAGTCCACCATACCTTCCCTATACGTGGTATTTCACCGCCACTCCTAAAGTATATTACTCATGTGCTATCTTTAAACCTTCAAATATTACTGCCTGTTTTGTGCCTCTGCTTTAGCTCATGAGGAAGTAGTAGGTAATTCATGATCTTCTCATACTGGACAAGTTTTATCTTGGGTTTGCATGTGACCTGCGAACCCCTAATACGAGGAGGGACTAGCATGAGCACGCCCAGCTCATAAAAGATAATAACAACAAACAAAACCTCCTTCACGCATTGTTGATGAGAAATCAGAAAACTTTGGTAGTTATAAACAAAGCAGACTAAGGGGATGTGATCGTCCCCACTTTGGGAGCCGTTCCTCAAAACATGTCCATCATGAGAAGTATTGGGCTATCTACTAGCATTCGTTGGCAAATTATGCACCTCTCAAAAGCTTGTTTTACAATCTTGTTGATTTCAAACTACCTAAATGCTCTAGCACATGATTTTTCCCTACTTCCCTCTGTGGAGGGCCAATCTTTTACTTTTATGTTGAGTGAGTAAAACCTACTTCTTTCTATCCTGAAAAGAGCAAACATTTTATGTTGACAAAGATGCATGTATTTATATTGTTTCATTGAGAATTGTCATATCACACCTTTGTTGACGTTATCGTTAAGATAAGTGAGTTGTTTGTTAAGCCTAGCTAAATCAAAAATCTTCCTTTGTGTTAGCATTTTCACTTCTTGACTAATAACATGTTCTTTCAAAAAGCTTCACTTGATCTCGTGAAAATATAAGAGGAAGAGCAAAAGTTAAAAGTTATTAGTTGTTCTATGACCAAGGACATGTTTGCCATGGTTTGATGAGTTTTCTTAGCTCTACTTTTGATTATAATTGATATTACTCTTTCATAAGAGACTTATGAGTTGAGATTGCTGTTGAGGATGGTTGACTTTAGTAGAGAAATTATGATGCTTCTTGTCCGTATTCTTATTTATCGATACTTCACTCTCTAAACTTGTGGACAGGTTTACCGAGCTTAGTATTCGCTTGGGACAAGCGAGGTCTAAGCTTTGGGAAGTTGATACGTCCAAAATGCATCACTATTTTGTATCCTAATTTATCTCTATTCATTGATATATTTCACTTTATGATGATCTACTTATGATGTTTTGGCTTATATTACACAATTTCCAACTTTCCGGTGCTTAAACAGCAGACGCAGGATTCAGCGGAGAAAATAGCATGAAGAGTTGCAATATCACAACATCTCCAACTAAGCTGAAATTTTTAGGGAAGAAGTTTCCGAACGGGTCCCGAAGACAGGCCAAAGATGGACTACAGGGGCGGCACAGGTCACCAAGGCGACCTGCTGGCGTGCCCCTAGGCCGTGCCAGGAAACCACCTGAGTGACGGGCCCCACCGTCGACACCCTCCTTTGGCCTATATGTCCCTCTTGACCTCAAAATTCCAGAGACAGAAGAGTTTTCGCGATTATGCTGCCGCTCTACGACGAAAACCTACAGAGAAGAAAAGACCTTTCCGGCGGTCAGATTTTGCCGGGGAGAACTCCTCCCGGAAGGGGAGATCGTCCTCATCATCATTAGCATCATCACGGGCATGATCGGGATCATCATCACCATCAGCACCAACAGCAACACCATCTCCACCTTCATCCCATCTACTTCACCATTGCAATCGGAGTTGTACCTTGCACTATTCGTCACCTCTACTCTGCCGATGTTGATTACTCTTTTGTGGTGAATGCTATTGAGTTTTGTTGGAGGATTATTGTTATGACCTGATTGTTAATCATATTTTCATCACCTCTAATCATGATGTCTTTTATGTCTTGTGAGTAGTTCCATTAGTTCTTGAGAACATGGGAAAAGTCTAGATGCTAGTAGTCATATGATGTTGAAGTAATATGTGTTGATTGATATTTAAGTTATGGTGTTATTCTTCTAGTGGTGTTATGTGAACATCGACTACATAACACTTCGCCTTTTTAAGGACCTAGGGGAATGCATCGTGTATAAGGAATGCTTATGGTGGGTTGCCGGAGTGACAGAAACATGAACCCCAGTTTGCGTACTTTTGCATGAGGGAGTATTGGATCCTAAAGCTTATTGCTATGGTTAGGCTTCGCCTTGATTTCTCTCTTGTATTTGCGGATGCTTACAAGAGGGATTAATCATAAGAGTGTACTTGTCTTAGCCGAGACAGTGCACTAGTTAAGATCCACCCACATAACACTTATCAATACAAAACATAGTGCTAGACGGAATATGACAAAAGCACTTGACTATCTCTCCGATGTGTCCTCAGGAACGCCTTAGTCTGTATAAGTTTAGTCCCTTGGCTTATCCTTTGTGTTCAAAAGGATTGGGCGACTTGCTGCACCTCCACACTATTTAGTTTCCTTGCATTTATCTCCTTGTCGCTTATACTAGAAAATCCATAAAAAGTTACCTTTCAGTACTTGTAGTTATTCCTTGCTCAAGATCACTGGTCAATACCTTCTGCTCCTCATTGGGTTCGACACTCTTACTTATTGAAAAGGCTACGATAGATCCCGTACACTTGTGGGTCATTAGTCGTTCCAGTCCTTAAACCCCTCAAACCACGGAACAATACCTTTTCCTCATGTTCGTCCCGTGTGTTCAGGATTCTTGAGGGCGCTTGTATGCTCGTCGTTCTCTCTTTCGGGGTGGAGCACCCCCCTTCGAGCATCTTCTATTGCAACAAGTTTAGCGCCAGAGGCATTTTTGAGACTTGTCTGCTCCAGAATCTCCCCTGTCTTTGGGTGCAACTTTCCACCATGCCCATAAAACCAATTCCAGCACCTTTTGGGCCAAGTAATTGTTTTTGGAGTGGCCCCAGCAACAATCATCTTTTGCTCATATTCATCCCACTTAGGCATGCCACTCTTGTAGACACCTGGACCAGAGAATGGCACCACTCTTTTTTCTGAGCATTTTGCCAGTTATCCTCGCCCGATCCCGAGGTACTTCTGATTGCTTGAACTTCACAAATAAGTCCCAATGATCTTTTAACTTCTCGTATTGTCCAGTGAATTCTTGAGTCTTGTGTTGTTTGCCAATGTCGGACCACAACCTTTTCTTCCAGTTGCATAATTGTGTGGACATCTTCTTAAGAACATACTTGTTGACTTTCTTCCGTTGTGCATCTGACAAATGCTCTCGTAGGGTGAAATGTGTCATGAGCATATCCCAAAGCAGATTTTTTGCTCCTTCGTCCACAAGACTAACTTCTGATCTTTCTTTGGCCTATGCCACTTTCGAATGGATATCGGATTTGGTACCTGATAATAAAACCGCATTGACGGACAAATTTGTCCACATTCTGTTTGGGACCACTTGGTTCGCCACCTTATGTTACCCTGTTGGTGTTGTACTTTGTGCCCTCGGCCAACTTTTTGGCCGGGCCTCGTACTGCCCTGCTTGTTGACAATTTGCTCGATCCGGAGAGCTAAAAGAAGAGATTCCTTAATACACACACACACACACACACACACACACACACACACACACACACACACACACACACACATATATATATATATAGATAAATTAACACATCTAATGATCCCAAGAGGCCAAATATATACCTCGCCAGACTTTGTTGATTCGAGAAAAGTTCTTCATCATCATTGTTTGGTTCCCCTTTGTCTCCTGGTTGTTCTTCCTCAATTCCATCACCGGTTGATTTAACATATTGTGAGCCATCATCTAGTTCTTCATTCTCTTGGTTTCCGGAGCGTATTATGTCGTACAAGACATACTGATGATCATGTTCCCTGTCTCTACCATCCATAGCTTAAATAATCGAGAAGAAAGATAAAATAATTTGGGATTCACTTTAGCTAGCAAGATCATCATACATAAAATATCACTAATACATCAAATAATACACTTAATTAATGCATCATCAAATTAATATTATCGAATATAATCTTGAAAACATCTCCCGAATATTATCACTAATACATCTCTCGATTAATATTATCAAACCGATCACCCAAAGAGCTGACGTTGTATTGAGGCACGGGAGATAGACACCCAAAGCAAAGGGACCATCACAGGATCATAGCTCGGGTGAGATACCTCAAGAACCTACCAAGTATTCAAGAACCAGACATCCAATGCCTCCATGTAGCGACGTACGTGCTTGCCCTCCTCCCTGACACGACGAGGTACCTCCTTGGGGGTCGGCTGCCTCCACACCGAAAGTGGATGACGCGACCGCCACCAAAGAAGCTCTAATTCGATGACGGGAGCCCGGTTCCTTAGCAAGATGCATGCCCCGAAAGGTAGCACCTCGCAGTGTCAGCCCGACGGAGCCCAGTCCCGGACATGGAGCCTCTCAAGCAGGTTGTCGCTATCAAGTCGACGACGAGGATGTGTGCCGGGCATCGTCAACGTCGAGAAAAAATTGTACAACTATTTAATGAACTTTAATAAAATTTTACAACTATTTAATAAATGAGGTTGTAATCAACTTCACACTCTGGTTTGTATACTATAAAGTGAAATAAAGGCTCATAAATAGTGCATTCACATTCATAAAATGAAAAGAACAAGCAAATGAAAAGACTTGCGAAATGCCAAATAAAATCCAACATACTTTTTTGCTCCCGAGGAGTGACTAAAAGTTCACCCGGACATTTGAGACGGATATGAGACATGTGATTTTATATGATCTAAGAGCATCTACACGTGCAACTAGCTAATCTAGACAACAGTGACCACTAGAGTATGTTAGGCAACATGACACGTGAGAGAAAATTCCATATGTACTTGAGGAATAAAGTTGTAACGTCAAAAGCATCACCCCTCTTGAGAGAAACAAACATCAGAATTGATTCATGAGCAAACCTTCACAGCTAAAAGTGTTACTAACTGATTCAAGATTCTTCCAACCAAGTCACAATTACAATACAAATTCACTCTATGAAGGAAGGATGCGGCCGCGCTCGGGTAGTCAGACGACGATGGCACCGCCGCGCTCGAGCGGGTCGGCCACCATGGCTCTGCCACGCTCGGGGACAACGAGGGGTCGGGGCGAACATATCGAGTACGCAAGGAGAGGCCAACGGAGCTCACCGTGGGAGGAGAGCCGGGGTGCAGTAGTGGCTCGTGGAGGAGGCGCAGGCGGCCGACATCGGGGGTGGCGACGACAAGGACGGTTTCGGGGGCAGCGATGAGCTCCTTCAGCCTGGCAGCATCGGGGCAGTGCGTCGCGTTGGGGGAATCGAAATGGGGAGATCGGGGCCAAAAATGGGTGCAGATTATATGTAGAGACCTTTAGTCCCGGTTGGAGGCACGAACCGGGACTAAAGGGTATTTAGACCCGGTTGGAGGCTCCAACCAGGACTAAAGGTGGGGCGCCTAGCCCACTGGCACGCACCTTTAGTCCCATTTGTAGCCACCAAACAGGACTAAAGGTCTATTTTCAGCGGCCCAAATTCAACACGGGAAGGGACCTTTAGTCTCGGTTGGTGGCTCCAACCGGGACTAAAGGTCTATTTTCTCTTTTTTATTGTTTTTGTTTTTCTAAACACGACAGTTTCTGTTTTTAAATTTGGAATAACTGTTAGACTCTTTATAGTTTTTGAACGAATCTTTTTGGTTTAGGTAAAAAAACTACAAAATTTCTGTTACTGCTTGTAGTTTTCAAATTTACATAGTTTAAATTTGTTTTTTTTTGAAATTTGTGTGAATCACTAGTTTGTGAATAACTTTACTTTAAAAATAAATTATTTTGTCATTTTTTGTGATGTTTAATATTAGTGTGTTTCATCATTATATTAAATTTTGTACTTTTTAGGTTATTAAAAATATGAAATGCCTTTGTAAGAGATGAGTATTCGTCCGAAACCCTCATACTTGGAAAGAGATTGTCCAGTTTGTACACGAAGTGCATTCAGTTTTTGCTGTAACCCTCCCAACTTTTTAGCATATGCTATGTGGGTGAAATGATGATACCATGCCAATTTTCAGCCTTTTCAGAGTTCATTTGTAGAGTTTTTCAATTTCTGGTTCATTTAGCGTAAAAAATCACTAAATGCATGAAAAATAGCAAATGAGGTAAGAAAGGGTTGAAAATTGATGACGTTGCTTTGAAAAATGCATATTCAGCGCAGAAAAAGTCTTGAGTTTAAATAAGTAAAAAAAATGAAATGCCTTTGTAAGAGATGAGTATTCGTCCGAAAGCCCGATACTTTGAAAAAGATTGTCCAGTTTGTACAGGAAGTGCATGCAGTTCATGCCGTAATCCTCGCAACTTTTGAGCACATGTTATGTGGCTGAAATGATGATACCATGCGAAGTTTCAGCCTTTTCAGAGTTCATTTGTAGCGCTTTTCAATTTCAGGGTCATTTAGCTAAAAAAATCATTAAATGCATGAAAAATAGCAAATGAGGTGAGAAAGGGTTGACAATTTATGACATGGCTTTGAATGATGCATATTGAGCGCACAGAAAGTCTGGAGTTCAAATAAGTTTGAAAAATGAAAAGCCTTTCTAAGAGATGAGTATTCGTCCGAAACCTCACACTTCGAAAAGATTGTTCAGTTTGTAGATGAAGCATCCAGTTTTTGCCGTAACCCTCTCAACTTTTTAGCACATTCTATGTGGGTGGAATGGTGATACCATGCTAAGTTTCAACCTTTTTAGGGTTCATTTGTAGCGCTTTTCAATTTCAGGGTCATTTAGCAAAAAATCATTAAATGCATGAAAAATAGGAAATGAGGTGAGAAAGGGTTGACAATTGATGACGTGGCTTTGAATGATGCATATTGAGCGCACAAAAAGTTTGGAGTTGAAATAAGTTAAAAAAATGAAATGCCTTTGTAAGAGTTGAGTATTCGTCCGAAACCCACATACTTCGAAGGAGACTGTCTAGTTTGTACACAAATTGCATCCAATTTTCACCGTAACCCTCCAAACTTTTTAGCACATGCTATGTGGGTGAAATGATGCTACCATGCCAAGTTTCAGCCCTTTCAGAGTTCATTTGTTGAACTTTTCAATTTTAGGGTCATTTAGCTCAAAACAAATCATTAAATGCGTGAAAAATAGCAAATGAGGTGAGAAAGGGTTGAAAATTGATGACGTGGCTTTGAATGATGCATATTGAGCAAGCAAAAAGTGTGGAGTTGAAATAAGTTTAAAAAATAAAATGCCTTTGGAAGAGATGAGTATTCGTTCGAAACCGTGATACTTTGAAATGCACATAATTGCACTGATTAACTCCTAGTTATATAATGTTTCTTTGCATTTCAAATGCCAAAAGGCACACATATATATACCCTAGCTCTTACACAAAGATTCCCTCCGGTCTCTCTGAAGTGGGACTTTCCTGATAAGCCTGGAAACTCACTAAGAAGAAAGTGATGATGGTGAAAGTCGATCACATCCGATATTCGGATGTTGGAGTACAATTTTTTTCTTCGCGTGTGTCTCTTTGCGCCGTAACCATGGACAATCTTCCTCATTTAACATGATGATTGGATCAGTCTTGACTGTGTAGGGAGAAATTCGTGAAACTTTTCATAATGTTTTGACATGTCTGTCTTGTCCTCCACTCCCATGATGTTTCTTTTCCCTGAAAGAAATATGTGGCGCTCTGGCTCTTCGTATGATGTATTCACTTCCTTAGCATTTATTTTTATTGGCTTGGTAGACATGTCCTTAACGTAGAAAACCTACACCACATCATTGGCTAGGACGAATGGTTCATCTATGTACCCAAGATTTTTCAGATCCACTGTCGTCGTTCTATAACACGGGTCTTCCTTTACCCTGCCTCCTTTCAGATTGACCCATTTCCACCGAAACAAAGGGACCTTCAAATTTTTTTCATAGTCAAGTTCACATATCTCCTCTATGTAACCATAATATGTGTCCTATGGCCTATTGTTGGTGTTTGCTGCATCAAAGCGGACACCACTATTTTGGTAGGTGCTCTTTTTATCTTGGGCGATCGTGTAAAATGTATTCCCATTTATCTCGTAGCCTTTGAAGGTCAATATAATCGAAGATGGTGACTTGGCCAGCAAATACAAGTCATCTCCAACTTCAGGGTCATGCATGAGACGTGTTTGCAGCCAACCGCCGAATTATGCCATGTGTGTACGTTTGATCGAGGGATCATACTGCTCTGAGTTCTTGGATCGTACAATATCCATTTGTTCCTCGATATACGGAGCCACCAAGGTGGACTTTTGTAGAACTGTGTAATGTGCTTGCGCCCAAGAATGCCCGTTCCTACATATTATTGAATCCTTTCATAGCGTGCCTTTTTCACCGAGTCTGTCGTCATGTCACGATTCAGGAACACTAATCGGCTTAAGATCAGGAATAAAGTCAACACAAAAATCAATGACCTCCTCTATTTCATGGCCCTTGGATATGCTTCCTTCTGGCCTTGCACGGTTGTGAACATATTTCTTTAAGACTCCCATGAACCTCTCAAAGGGGAACATATTGTTTAGAAATACAGGGCCCAGAATGGCAAGCTGTTCGACTAGGTGAACTAGGACGTGCGTCATGATATTGAAGAAGGATGGTGGGACCACCAATTTAAAACTGACAAGACATTGCACCAAATCATTCTGTAACCTTGTTACAATTTCTGGATTGATTACCTTTTGAGAGATTGCATTGAGGAATGCACATAACTTCACAATGGATGATCGGACGTTTTCCGGTAGAAGCCCCCTCAATGCAACCGGAAGCAATTATGTCATAATCACGTGGTAGTCATGAGACTTTAGGCTCTGGAATTTTTTCTCTCCCATATTTATCATTCCGTTTATATTTGACGAGTAGCCAGACGGGACCTTCATACTGAGCAGGAATTCAAAAAAGATTTTCTTCTCTTCATTGGTAAGAGCGTAGGTGGTAGGACCTTCATACTGCTTCGGATGCATCCCGTCTTTTTCGTGCATACGTCGCTGGTCCTCCCGTGCCTTCGGTGTATACTTTGTCTTCCCATACACACCCAAAAATCCTAGCAGGTTCACACAAAGATTCTTCGTCACGTGCATCACGCCTATTGCAGAGCAGACCTCTAGGACTTTCCAATAAGGTAGGTTTGAAAATAAAGATTTCTTTCTCCACACAGGTGCGTGTCCGTCAGCGTCATTCAGAACATATTGTCCACGAGGACCCTTTCCAAAAATTACTTTTATATCCTTGACCATATGAAGTATATGATCATGGTAGTCAGGCTTCTTCTGGTGATCTGCGTCACCTTTGAAGTGCTTGCCTTCTTTCCTTAAGAGATTCTAGATCGGAAGCAATCGACGATGTCCTAGGTACACATTCTTATTACATTTATCCAAGTATATACTTTCGTTATCATCTGAGTAGTGCGTGGATGCATGGTATCCCTTGTTTGTTTGTCCTGAAAGGTTACTAAGAGCAGAAAAATCATTGATGGTTACAAACAACAACACTCATAGGTCAAATTCCGGTTGTTTGTGCTCATCCGACACAAGTACAACTTTGATATCCCACAACTGTAAAAGTTCTTCAATGAATGGCCTTAGGTACACATCAATGTCGTTGCCGGGTTGATTGGGGCCTTGGATGAGCACTGGCATCATAATGAACTTCCACTTCATGCACAACCAAGGAGGAAGGTTATAGATACATATAGTCACGGGCCAGGTGCTATGATTGCTGCTCTGCTCCCCAAAAAGATTAATGCCATCTGCACTTAAACCAACCCAATACTTCATTGCGTCATCGGCAAAGTCCGGACCCTCTCTCTCTATTTTCCTCCACCACGACCCATCAGCGGGTACTCTCAACTTCCCATCTTTCTTATGCTCGTCTTTGTGCCATCGCATCATCTTGGCATGCTCTTTGTCTTGGAACAAACGTTTCAACCGTGGTATTATAGGATCATACCACATCACCTTGGAAGGAATCCTCTTCCTGGGGCGCTGGCCCTTAACATCGTCATGAGGGTCATCGCGGCCAATCTAATAGCGCAACGCACCGCATATCGGGCATGCATTCAAATTCTCTTACTCCTCACCATGGTAGAGGATGCAATCATTAGGGCATGCATGTATCTTCTGCACCTCTAATCCTAGAGGGCAGATAGCCTTCTTTGCTTCGTACGTACTTTCGGGCAATTCGTTGTCCTTTCGAAGCATCTTATTTAATATTTTCAACAACTTTTGAAAACCCTTGTTAGATACACTATTCGCTGCCTTCCATTGCAACAATTCCAGTGTGGTACCCAACTTCTTCTTTTCATCTTCGCAATTTGGGTACAACTATTTCTGGTGATCCTCTAACATGCGCTGCAACTTCAGCTTCTCCTTTTCACTTGCGAAGTTTCTCTTTGCATTAGAAATGGCCACACCAAGATCATCAACGGGCTCATCTTGTGCCTCTACTTCAGCTTCTTCCCCCATTGTAGTACCAACATATTCATGGAACAAAGGATCGCCGTCATCATCGTGTTCTTCTATGTTCTCTTCCATTAGAACCCCTCTTTCTCCGTGCTTGGTCCAACAGTTTTAGCCAGACATGAAACTGGATGTAAACAGGTGGACGTGAATGACTCTTGACATAGATTAAGTTTTATCATTCTGACATAAAGTACATGGACAACACATACAACCATCCCGCTGGTTTTCCTCAGCCTCACGCAGAAAACTCTGCAAGCCATCAATGAACCGGGAGAGAGTCGGTCATCGTACATCCATTGTCGGATCATCTTCATTACACAAGACCGAAAAGGCCAATTTAATAAAAGTTAACACACAAAGTTCATACACACTTATTCTCATAAAATAAAATACAAGAGTTTCTAGCTAAAGCTTTTAAATGCAACAACAAATGCAATCAAGTGATACCAAGCCTCTTTATTAACGACATATTTTCTATTTTTTCTAATCTTCAAGCGCATTGAATCCATCTTGATCTTGTGATCATCGATGACAGCAGCAACATCCAACTCCAATTTCATCTTCTCTTCTTCAATTCTTTTCAATTTTTCTTTCAAATACTCATTTTCCTTTTCAACTAAATTTAACTTCTCGACAAGAGGGTCGGTTAAAATTTTCGCTTGACATACCTGATACGTGTCCAACGTATCTATAATTTTTGATGGTTTAATGCTATTATCTTGTCAAACTTTGGATGTTTTGTATGCCTTTTATATCTTTTTGGGACTAACTTATAAACTCAGTACAAGTGCCAGTTCCTATTTTTTCCGTGTTGTTGACCCTTTTCAGAGGAGGATTTTAAACAGAGTCCAAACAGAATAAAACTTCCGAAAAGATTTCTTTTTGAACAGAAGATACGCAGAAAGCTTGGAAACCAAGGCAGGGAGTCCCTAGGGAGGCCACAAGCCCTCATCACGCGGCCAGGGGGGCCCATGCCTCCCAAGCTTGTGGGCTCTCTAGGCCTCCCCTGCCCTAGCTCCATCGCCTATAAATTCCCTAAAATCCCAGAAAAAATTAGGAGATCCACGAAAACACTTTTCCGCTGCCGCAAGCTTCTGTCTCCGCAAGATCCCATCCGGGGCATGTTCTGGTGCCTTGCCGGAGGGGGGATTCGGATACGGACGGCTTGTTCATCAACACCATGACCTCTCCGATGATGCGAGAGTAGTTCACCATAGACCTACGGGTCTATAGCTAGTAGCTAGATGGCTTCTTCTCTCCCTTGGATCTTCAATACAAAGTTCTCCATGATCTTCATGGAGATCTATCCGATGTAATCTTCTTTGCGGTGTGTTTGTAGAGATCCGATGAATTGTGGATTTATGATCAGATTATCTATGAATCTTATTTGAGTTTCTTCTGATCTCTTATATGCATGATTGTATATCCTTCTAATTCTCTTCGAGTTGTGGGTTTTGTTTGGCCAACTTGATCTATGATTCTTGCAATGGGAGAAGTGCTTGGTTTTGGGCTCATACCGTGCGGTGACCTCACCCAGTGACAGAAGGGGTAGCAAGGCGTGCATCGTGTTGTTGCCATCAAGGGTAAAAAGATGGGGTTTTCATCATTGGTTTGAGTTTATCCCTCTACATCATGCCATATTTCTTAAAGCGTTACTCTGTTCATCATGAACTCAATACACTAGATGCATGCTGGATAGCGGTCAATATGTGGAGTAATAGTAGTAGATGCAGAAAGTATCGGTCTACTTGTCTCGGACGTGATGCCTATATGTATGATCATTGGCTTAGATATCGTCATGACTTTGCGCGGTTCTATCAATTGCTCGACAGTAGTTTGTTCACCCACCATAATATTTGCTATTTTGAGAGAAGCGTCTTGTGAACACTATGGCCCCTGGGTCTACTTCACACCATATTTTCAGCCTTACTCTTTTACTTCGTTGCAATTTCCGCCTTCAGATCTCACTTTGCAATCAATCTTGAAGGGATTGACAACCCCTTTATAGCGTTGGGTACAAGCTCTTTTGTGTTTGTGAAAGTACTCTAGACTTGACGAGATTCTCCTACTGGATTGATACCTTGGTTCTCAAACTGAGGGAAATACTTAGTGCTCCTGTCCTGCATCACCCTTTCCTCTTCAAGGGAAAAACCAACGCAAGCCAAGTCTCCGTCAACGCGCCAATTTTTGGCGCTGTTGTTTGAGAAGTAGCAGAAGGATTTCTGGCACCGTTGCTGGGGAGGATCAAGTCAAGAAGTCATCCAAGTAAGTTTGCAAACTCATCTCTTGCATTTACTTTTTTGCCTCTCGTTTTCCTCTCCCCCACTTCTGAAAAACAAAAATTTACAAAAATATTTGCCTTTTTCGTTTGCCTTTTTCATTCGCCCTTTTCTCTCGCTTGCTTTCTGTTCGCTTGTGTGGTTGCTTGATTGCTGAAGTCACCATGACTGAAAACACCAAACTTTATGACTTCTAGAATACTAATAATAATGATTTTATTAGTACTCCGATTGCTCCCGCCACTAGTGAAGAATCATACGAAATCAATGCCGCTTTGCTGAATCTTGTTATGAAAGAGCAATTCTCCGGCCTTGCTAGTGAAGATGCCGCATCCCATCTTAATACCTTCATTGAGCTTTCAATATGCAAAATAAGAAATATGTGGATAATGATGTGATTAAATTGAAGCTTTTTCCTTTCTCGTTGCGAGATCGAGCAAAAACTTGGTTTTCGTCTTTGCCCAAAAATAGTATTGATTCTTGGAACAAGTGCAAAGATGCTCATATATCCAAGTATTTTTCGCCGGCTAAGATTATCTCTCTCCGTAATGATATCATGAATTGTAAGCAACTTGATCATGAACATGTTGCACAATCTTGGGAGAGAATGAAATTGATGATTAGAAATTGTCCCGCTCATGGCTTGAGTCTTTGGATGATTATACAAATCTTCTACGCTTGCTTGAATATCGCTTCTAGAAATATCTTGGACTCCGCCTTAGGTGGAACGTTCATGGAAATCACGTTAGGAGAAGCCACAAAACTCCTAGACAATATCATGACAAACTACTCTCAGTGGCACACTGAAAGGTCACCTACTAGCAAAAAGGTACACGCTATAGTAGAGATTAACTCGTTAAGTGCTAAGATGGATGAGTTAATGAATTTGGTTGCTAGTAGAAGTGCTCCTTTAGATCCTAATGATATGCCCTTGTCTTCCTTGACTGAGAGTAGCAACGCTGGCTTGGACGTTAATTTTGTTGGTAGGAATAATTTTGGCAACAACAATACTTTTAGAGGAAATTATGTTCTTAGGCCTTTTCCTAGTAACCCCTCTAATAACTTTGGCAACTCCTACAACAATACTCATGAAAATTACAATAGATTAGCCTCTGATCTAGAGAGTAATATCAAAGAGTTTATCAACTCGCAAAAGATTTTAACTGCGTACATAGAGGAAAAACTACTCAAAATTGACGATTTGGCTAGGAGCGTTGATAGAATGTCTAGTGATATTGATTCTTTGAAAGTTATATGTGATCCTCCCAAGAACAATATGGATGAAACTTTGAAATATATGCGTGTTTCCATGAGTGAGAGCAAAGAAAGAACCGCCCAAATTCGTGCTAGACATGAATGGCTTAAAAGGGCGTGTTCTCGTGATAAAACTCACGAAGATCTTAAAGTGCTTGGTGTGACTCCCATTGAATCTTTGTTTTTTTTGTGTCAAACCTAATGATGATGGGGCTGGATATGAATCCACTTTGGTTGAAAAACACCCCAATGATTCGGAGTCCATCTATATTGATGCTAAAAGCATTGAAAGTGGAGTAGAAGATATTAAAACCTTGAGTAGTAATGAAACTACTACTTTGGATTTCAAGGAATTCAATTATGATAGTTGCTCCTTGATTGAATGCATTTCCTTGATGCAATCCATGCTAAACTCTCCACACGCTTATAGCCAAAACAAGGCCTTTACCGATCATATCGTTGAAGCTATGATAAAATCTCTTGGAAAGAAACTTGAATTGGAAGTCTCTATACCTAGAAAGCTTCATGATGAGTGGGAACCTACTATCAAAATCAAAATAAAAAACTATGAATGCAATGCTTTGTGTGATTTGGGTGCTTGTGTTTCCACGATTCCAAAGTCTTTATGTGATGTTCTGGGTTTTAATGAGATTGAGGAGTGTTCTCTTAATTTGCATCTTGTGGATTCTACTGTCAAGAAACCCATGGGAAGGATCAATGATGTTATTACTATTGCAAATAGGAACAATGTACCCGTGGATTTCATTGTGCTTGACATTGATTGCAATCCTACATGCCCTATCATTCTTGGTAGACCTTTCCTAAGGACTATCGGTGCTATCATCGATATGAAGGAAGGGAATATTAGATTTCAATTTCCTTGAAAGAAGGACATGGAGCATTTTCCTAGAAAGAAAATAAGATTTCCTTATGAATCCATGATGAGGGCTACTTATGGTTTGAGCACCAAAGACGACGATACGTGATTCTATCGCCTTATGCCTAGCTAAGGGCGTTAAACAACAGCGCTTGTTGGGAGGAAACCCAATGAATTGATCTTTTTCTTTCTGTTTTGTTGCATCCACACCATCATAATTCTATTATGATTGTGTTTTTTGTGTTTCTTTTTGTGTTTGAGCCAAGCAAAACCTTTATGACTAGTCTTGGTGATGGTTGTTTGATCCTGCTGGAAAAAGACAAAAACTTTTCGCCCACGAGATTATTATTCATTTTTATTCAGAAAGAGCTTTTGAGTTGATTCGTTTTGCTGCTGGTATGCCTTTTTCCGAGGCAGTCGTAATGTTTCAGAATTTTTGAGGTACCATAAGTATACGAAGTATACAGATTTCTATAGACTGGTTTGTTTTTCACCGATTCTGTTTTTGTTGAGTTGGTTACTTGTTTTGATGAAACTATGGATAGTATCGGGGGGTACTAGCCATGGAAAAGTGAGAATACAGTAATCTAACACCAATATAAATATAGATCAAGTTTGCTATAGTACCAAAAGAGGTGGTAGTTTGTTTTCTTGTGCTAATGATATCACGAGTTTCTGTTTAAGTTTTGTGTTGTGAAGTTTTCAAGTTTTGGGTGATGTTCTCATGGACAAAGGAATAAAGAGTGGAAATACCTCAAGCTTGGGATGACCAAGGCATCCCAAGCCAAATTCCAGGACACCAAAAATCCTAAGCTTTGGGATGACCCGGGAAGGCATCCCCTCTTTCGTCTTCAATCCATCGGTAACATTACTTGGAGCTAAATTTTTATTCACCACATGATATGTGTTTTGGTTGGATCGTCTTGTATCGTAGGAGTCTTTTCTTTTTGTTTTGTCAAAATCATCCTTGCTGCACACCTTTTGAGAGAGACATGCACTAATCATGATTTTTCTAGAATGCTTATCGTGCTTCACTTATATCATTTGAGCTAGATAATTTTGCTCTTTGTGCTTCACTTAGATCTTTTAGAGCACGGCGGTGCGTAACTTGGTAGTTGGTTTGTGCTATGAAAGTAGTCCCAAAGGTTATAGGTACCCAAAGAGGATACAAAAGCTTCTACCTTCATGTGCATTGAGTAGAAAGAGAAATTTGATTCCTCTCAATTAGTTTTGAGACGTGGATTTGGTAATATTAACAGTTATGTTAGTAGGTGTTGTGAATCTAGAAATACTTGTGTTGAAGTTAGTGATTCCCGTAACATGCACGTATGGTGAACCACTATGTTAGGAAGTCGGAGCATAATTGATCTACTAATTGTCATCCTTTGTGTTGTGCTCGGGATCGCGCGATGGTTAACACCTACCAACCCTTCCCCTAGGAATATGCGTTTAGCACTTTGTTTCGATTACTAATAAAAACTTTCGCAACTAGTATGTGAGTTATTCATGACTAATGTGAGTCCATGGTATAGATGCACTTTCACCTTCCACCATTGCTAGCCTCTCTAGTGCCGCGCAACTTTCGCCGGTGCACAAACCCACCATATGCCTTCCTCAAAATAGCCACCATACCTACCTACTATGGCATGTTCATAGCCATTCGAAGATATATTTCCATGCAACTCCCACCGTTCCATCTAATGACTTGTGCCATCACTCTCATATTTCCATTGCATGATCGTAAGATAGCTAGCGAGATGTTTGAACGTCATACGCCAAGCTAGATCGTTGCACATCCAGGTACACCGCCGGAGGCATTTCCTATAGAGTTATCATCGTTCTAAGCTTTGAGCTGTGAGTAAATTAAAGTGTGATGATCATCATTATTAGAGCATTGTCCCATGTGAGGAAATAAAAAAAAGAGGCCAAAGAGCCCAAAAAAAGAGAGGCCAAGAGCCCAAATAAAAAGAGAGAAAAACAGAGAAGGGACAATGCTACTATCTTTTTCCACACTTGTGCTTCATAATAGCACCATGTTCTTCATGATTCAGAGCCTCTAGTTTCGTCACCACCATATTCTAGGGGGAATATTTATTATATAACTTGGCTTGTATATTCCAGTGATGGGCTTCCTCAAAATTGCCCTAGGTCTTCGTGAGCAAGCAAGTTGGATGCACACCCACTAGTTCTCCTTTTGAGCTTTCACATACTTATAGCTCTAGTGCATCCTTTGTATGGCAATCCCTACTCATTCACATTGATATCTATTAATGGGCATCTCCATAGCCCTTTGATACGCCGAGTCAATGTGACCATCTCCTCCTTTTTTCTCACAACCACCACCACACTCTATTCCACCTATAGTGCTATATCCATGGCTCACGCTCATGTATTGCGTGATAGTTATAAAAGGTTTGAGAAATTAAGAGTGCAAAAAAATTTACTTGGCCAATACCGGGGTTGTGCATGATTTAAATTTGTTGTGTGAGGATGATGGAGCATAGCCAGACTATATGATTTTGTAGGGATAACTTTCTTTGCCCTTGTTATTTCGAAAGTTCATGATTACCTTGCTAGTTTGCTTGAAGTATTATTGTTTTCATGTCAACAGCAAACTATTGTTTTGAATCTTACGGATCTGAACATTCATGTCACATGAAATATGTTACAAAGGACAACTATGCTAGGTAGCATTCCACATCAAAAATTCAGTCTTTATCACTTCCCTACTCAAGGACGAGCAGGAGTTAAGCTTGGGGATGCTTGATACGTCTCCAACGTATCTATAATTTTTGATGGTTTCATGTTATTGTCTTGTCAAACTTCCATGTTTTTGACCCTTTTCAGAGGAGGATTTTAAACGGAGTCCAAACGGAATAAAACTTCCGAACAGATTTTTTCCGGAACAGAAGATACGCAGAAAGCTTGGGTACCAAGGCAGGGAGTCCCGGTGGAGGCCACAAGCCCTCATGGCACGGCCAGGGGGGCCCGCGCCTCCTAGGCTTGTGGGATCCCTGGGCCTCCCCTGCCCTAGCTCCTTCGCCTATAAATTCCCTAAAATCCCAGAAAAAATCCGGAGATCCACGAAAACACTTTTCCGCCGCCGCAAGCTTCTGTCTCCGCAAGATCCCATCTGGGACACGTTTTGGTGCCCTGCTGGAGGGGGGATTCGGATACATAGGGCTTCTTCATCAACACCATGACCTCTCTGATGATGTGTGAGTAGTTCACCATAGACCTACGGTCCATAACTAGTAGCTAGATGGCTTCTTCTCTCTCTTGGATCTTCAATACAAAGTTCTCTATGATCTTCATGGAGATCTATCCGATGAAATCTTCTTTGCGGTGTGTTTGTCGAGATCCAATGAATTGTGGATTTATGATCAGATTATCTATCAAACTTATTTGAGTTTCTTCTGATCTCCTTTATGCATGATTTCATACCCTTGTAATTCTCTTTGATTTGTGGGTTTTGTTTGGCCAACTTGATCTATGATTCTTGCAATGGGAGAAGTGCTTGGTTTTGGGTTCATACCGTGCGATGACCTCACCCAGTGACAAAAGGGGTAGCGAGGCTCACATCGTGTTGTTGCCATCAAGGGTAAAAGGATGGGGTTTTCATCATTGGTTTGAGTTTATCCCTCTACATCATGTCATCTTCCTTAAAGCGTTACTCTGTTCTTCATGAACTCAATACACTACATGCATGCTGGATAGCGGTCGATGTGTGGAGTAATAGTAGTAGATGCAGAAAGTATCGGTCTACTTGTCTCGGACATGATGCCTATATGTATGATATTTGCCTTAGATATCGTCATGACTTTGCGAGGTTCTATCAATTTCTCGACAGTAATTTTTCATCCACCGTAATATTTTCTATTTTGAGAGAAGCCTCTAGTGAACACTATGGCCCCTGGGTCTACTTCACACCATATTTTCAGCCTTACTCTTTTACTTCGTTGCACTTTCCGCCTTCAGATCTTATTTTGCAATCAATCTTGAAGGGATTGACAACCCCTTTATAGCGTTGGGTGCAAGCTCTTTTGTGTTTGTGCAGGTACTCTGGACTTGACGAGATTCTCCTACTGGATTGATACCTTGGTTCTCAAACTGAGGGAAATACTTAGTGCTCCTGTGCTGCATCACCCTTTCCTCTTCAAGGGAAAAACCAACGCAAGCCAAGTCTCCGTCAACGTGCCAATTTTTGGCGCTGTTGTTTGAGAAGTAGCAATACCTTGTAGATAAAAGTATCTATATCAACTTGATGGGCATAATTGTCCCATAAACGAGAAATGCAACAAATAGTTATAAAAGACAAAATACCATATCCGAATCATAAACCGGATGAGGGCCAACGGGGATGCAAATCAAGACCATGGCACTATGTATAACAAACAATCATACTGGTAAGAAAACTATAGAAATCGTACAAATAACATATTTATGGAATTAAAAGGATAAGAACAAGAGGAACACCAAGGTGGTGCCGACCACGAGACAGTGCGGGCGATCGAAAGTGGTTAGGACGGGGACGGGAAGTCACTAAGTAAACCACACCTACACATATGCAAACTAAGAAGTTAATTTGAGCTCAGATTGCATATAAATCAAATAAACACCCACATAATTACTCCCAAACTAAAACCCACAAATCACTATAATTATGGAGCATTGCACGAGCTAATCTCGCAATGAGAGATGAAAGGAGAAAGTTGCTAACCTTTGTGAACACTTGGATGGATGTGGTGCCTCAAATCTTGACAAATCTGGGAAGAAATTGAGGATGAACTCGAGCAAGGGAAGAGAACAAAGGAGAGAAAGGAGAAAACACAGAGCTTGGGCTAGGGCTGGACGAAGCACTACTTATAGTGATACTTTTAGTCCCGGTTGGTAATACAAACCGGGACTAGAGACTTATATCTAGTACCGGTTTGTATTACCAATCGGGACTAACGGCCCTAGCATGGGCCCTAGTCTGATGCAACCTTGCCACCACCCCTTTAGTCCCGGTTGGAAACACAAACCGGGACTAGAGGTTCCTAATAAACCGGGACTAAAGCCTACCCTCATGAACCGGGACTAATGGCAGCATTAGTCCCGGTTCAAAAACCATCCGGGACTAATGCTTCAAACCAAAGGCTTCTTTTCCACTAGTGTATTACTATTACTCCACTCATCGATCGCTATCCAGCATGCATCTAGAGTATTAAGTAAAACAGAGTAATGCATCGAGAACAATGACATGATGTAGACAAAGTAAACTCAAGCAATATGAATTTACCCCATTTTTTCTCCTCAGTAGCACCAACACAAAGACATATCTTATCCCCTTCTATCACTAGGATATAAAAATTCGCCACGTTGAACCTACCTCAACACACCTCTCTCACCGAAGAAATATCGATCTAGTTGGCCAAACTATTTCAATAGATCAGAGAGAATTATGAAGCTACCATAATGATGCACATAAAAATCATATAAGTATTTAGAGGTGACTGAAGTATTTATCATGAACAATATGAACATAAACCCACAATTCCTGGGATCCCAACAAATGCACCACATAAAAGGAATTATATCATATGGGTCAAAGCGAAGATGCGATGATCATTGTATTGAAGATGAAAGAGAGAGATTGCCATCTAGGTACTGACTATGGACCCGTAGGTCTATGGTGAACTACTCACACATCATTGTGAGGAAAGCAAAGTTGATGAAGAGGACTTCTGTGATCGACCCCCCTCCGGCATGGTGCCAGAACGGAGCTCCATATGCCCCCCGTTAGAACAAAGACTTGTAGTGGCAAAAAAGTGTTTCAAGAATCCCTGTAGTGTTTTTAGGGTAGCTGAGAATTGATAAGCCAAATAACGAAGTCGGGAGGGCCACGGCTACGATGCTCGTTGGTCTTCTTTTGGTGCATAAAAAATCACCAAAAAGTTTCAGGGCAACTAGACCTCGTTTGGTATGGAAAACCTGCAAAGTGAAAAACACGCATAAAACAACAACTGGCACTAGGCACTGGGTCAATGGTTAGTGCTCAAAAATAATATAAATTGCTAAATAAATACCTTCGAAATATTCTAGAATGATAATATATCAACATGGAACAATAAAAAATGATAGCTACGTTGGAGATGTATCAATCTACTATCCATACTACACTTGTAGCACCATTAGTTCACCGAATAGTGCACCTATACAATTTGTCATTATATTGGGTGTGTTGGGGACACAAGATATCTTTTATATTTGATTGCATTGTTCTTTGATAGAGACCATATTCATCCTATACCCTCCATAGATTGATAAACCTTAGGTCATCTACTTGAGGGAAATTTGTTGTTGTCTTACAAAAGTGTGCACTTGGAGGCCCAACAATGTATACAATAATAAAGTTGCGTAGTAGAGACCAAGCTCTTTTCTGGCGCTGTTGCCGGGGAGGTGAGTGCTTGAAGGTATATCTTTAGATCTTGCAATTAAATCTTTTTGTTTCTTTTTTTCACTAGTTTGATTCTATAAAAGAAAATAAAAAAGGAATTTAGGTTGCCTTATTTGCTTCATCTCTATAATGTCTTTCGTGAAAATGATGGTTCGGAAAATTGTGCTCGATTGCTAGAGGAAGAATTTATGAAAATGCTTAATTTTCAATCCTTGATTGATGAGCATGATAGAAATATTGTGGGTATGAATTCTCTGAATGTCCATGATGGTAATGATATGCAAAGCCACAAGCTTGGGTATGGTATGTTTGATGAAGAAGTTATTTTTTGTGCCCCAAGTTTTGATGAGCAAATTTACTTTGATGAAATCATGCGTCCTATCTATGATGATTATTGTGTTATGACATTTATGCTATAAATAATAAGGATAACCATGAAACTTGTCATCATGATTTTATTTTTCACATGGATTATATCAATCAAGTATCTCATGATAGTTATTTTGTGTGGGCAGCAATAAAAATTCTATGATTGTGCATCATGAAAATAATTCTTTATGTGATAGTTATATTGTTTAATTCCTTCCTGACTCTACTGAAAATTATTATGAGGGAGGAACATATGCTTATAGGAATTGCAATAATATCAAGTTTCCTCCCTATGTGTTCAAATTATTGAAGCCATTCTTGTTTTGCCTTATTACGCAAGTTGATTCTTGCTACAATAAATTGTTTGCTTGCAAAATCCCTATACATTGAATTAGGTTAGACTTAAATGTGATTGTCATGTGATTCATGATGCTCCCTTGCATATTCCAAGTACTATTCTTATGTGAGCATCATTGAAATCAACATGCCTAGCTAAAAGGCATTAAAGAAAAGCGCTTGTTGGGAGAAAACCAAACACTTTTACTTTCTGGTTTTTGTGTTAACATGATTATGATAATTTATTAATCATGTTTTGTGTCATTTATTTCAATAAGGTGTCAAGTAAAGCCTTTGGGATAGTATGGATATGTCACATCCCTGGATCCCTAACTAGGGTTTAGTATTTGTGCTCATGTCTTCTTCCATTGCATCCAAGAAGCTGAAACAAAATCAAAGGAAGTGGTGAAACTTAAACCAAAAACCCTAGCCACTTCTTATTCAAAGGAAATTCAAATCTTGCCAAAATCAATGAACCCAAAATGGCCTTCTTAAAAGTTCAATATTTCTGATAAATATTGAAAACAAATTATCAGGGAAGAAAACTATTTACAAAACACCCTTGGCATTTTATTTGAAATCAGAAAGCCCCTAAATTCAACCTTATATTTGAATTAAAAAATATTCAAGTTTTCAAAAATGTTGCAAAACTTAGGAGTAGTTGGGAATATTCCAACTAACACTAAGGGCTATTCAAACTAAATTTTGAATTACTTTTTCTAGCTAAAATAAATAGCAATCAATATCAGCAAGTAAAACAGAAAACAAAAATAGAAGAAAAAGAAAAAGCATATCCTACGCTCACCTGTAGAGGCCCAGCCCACAGGGGCAGGGTCGTCCTCTTCCTCTGCCTTCTGGCAGAGGAGAGATCAACCACGACGGCCCCCTCCACCTCCTGCTTCGCCGTGGCACTCCCCGGTGCCCCGAGGATAGCACGACAACGGGAATGACTTCCCCGAGCGCGTCCCTATCCTCCCCCGCTCTCCATTCTTCCCCGTCCTCTCGGTTTCTTCTCTCCTCTCCCTGCCGCCATCAGCAGGAGCTTGAGCTCGAGGAGCCCAAGCTCTCTGGCCATAGAGAAGCCTCCCCGAGTGCTCCATCCTCTCCACCACATCGAGCTCGACGCGCACGCCAACGGAATAGACCTCCCTAAGCTCTACAACGCCCCTTTGCCGTCGTCTTCGACCTCCGGCCGCCGGCAAATCGACGTTGGATCGCCGGCTACAGCACCTCCCCGAGCCGTCTGATCCTTCCTTCTTCTCCACCGTGAGCTCGCGAGCATTTCCCCTTGTTTCCCCTCGTTCTCCTGCACTCTAGCCACGGGACCAACGAGCCCGAGCTCCGGCAGCCACCTCGGCTCGTCGCCGGCATCCTCCGGCCACCCTCAGCCCCTCCTGATGCCCGTAGTGGATGAGGCCGAGCCTGGGGATCATCCAAGTTCTCTTGACACTCAATTCCGAGTACCACAACAAGCTTTGGTGCATATCTGGCGAAGATCCGCCGCGGATCTGGTCGCCGCCGGTAAGTCTCCGGCACGGGACGACGTGGCCGGCCTAATTATAGAAATTAATCTGTAACTCCAATGAAAATAATTTATATGTGAAAAATGATCAGAAAAATCCAAGGAATGTGATTTTGATATTTTCAAACATGTTTGAAAATGTTAACATCTCCAAACAGATGAAATGATGAATAGGATAACCTTATTAAATAATTTGGAGTTGGAATTTGAAATCCATTTGAATTCCACTTCAAATATTATGACCAAACAATGATCAAGAACAATCAGCACCTCCAAATACCATCTTCATTCATGCTAAAACAAGATTGCCTGAGCATCAGGTCGAATCAATTAAAAGCGTATTTGAAAATACCTTGTTTGAAGTGATATTTGAATCTTGATTCAAATCAACTTCAAATTAAGAAATGGTAGCTACATTAGCCTACCACCTTTCATTTTCATGCCATGCTCATGCATCATCTTGTTGCATACGATTGTTATTGATCGATGTTGTTTTTACCGGTAGGCCTCGCTCCTCTGGATTCCACCGAATATCCGACTGACGGATATTGTCCCTCTGCTGACCAACAAGGCAAGCAACCATTTTGATCATCCCGATAAATCCCATGTTCTCACTCCTGCTCTTGTTTCTTGCATTAGGTCAAAATGCTTTCACTACTTTTATCACGTTAGTTGAACCCACTTCCTTTGCATGACCTGTCCTCGTCACAGTAAATAGCTGAACCTTGCAAGCTAGCATACCTGGTAGATGCTTGAGCCATGATGTGCCTTATCCTGCTATGCATGCTATGCTTAGAGTTGAGTATGGTCTGTCATCTAGGTGATGAACATGATTGTGAGAATGTGTTCAGTTATTAAAGGTGGTGTGTTGAACCTGATTTGGTAAAGGTACCGGTGAAAGGCTATGTAGGAGTACATGGCGGGTTGTTTCATTGGAACCGTCCTTAGGAACTGAGTTCCGTGTATGTAATCCAAGACTAGATACTACCACACGTTGGGATACTTAATTGACCCTCTCGACTTATTAATCGCTTAGTACTCGGTCCACGAGTTGCAAGTAGTTTCTGGTTTTAATGCTCATGCTGGAGGCCGTGCGTAGCGCTGACCTTAGAGGTGGGCTATTATGCGGTAGGCAGTGGCACGGTGTACCAAGTGGCATCCGGATGGTGGACTTGGGAACCCTGCGCACATCGTTTGGGGCCGTGGCAGAAACCTCGGCCGGACTTCCGTGCGGGTTACCCTCAGATAGGCGATAGGCCTGGACTAAGTATTATCATGGTTAACGGTCATGGCCGACTCCCTCGTTGGGATTCAGCTTGAAGGTTGCCGAGGTGCATGACGTGCACATGGCGATAAGTGGGGAGAGCATGTGTGAAGAAGTACACCCCTGTAGGGTTATGATCTATTCGAATAGCCGCATCCGCGGATATGGACTACTTGGAAACATATGTTGTTCATAGATAACTATAATGGCTACTCATAAAATTGTCAAGATAAGCGTGAGTGTCGTGGACGACATTTCCGTAAGGAGACGGAATGATTCCACGATGGAGTATTGTTGTGGTGTTAGTGGACTCGTGTGCGAGAAATCAAAGTTGTCAAAACTATGTAAAAATGCAAGTTGTCTAGCCATGAGTCAAATGCTGGCTTTCCGCATGAAACCCCACCACTCCTTATTGATACATTGCATGAGTAGATAGATTTCCTAAAGTCTTGTTGAGTACTTTTGTACTCACATTTGCTAAATAAATTGTTGCAGAGGTCGTTAGTGACCCTAATGGAGGGTTCTACCTAGACATCGACGACGACGAGTAGCTGGTATCCCAGCTACGATCTGGCCCTAGGATGGGTCTGTAGATAGTCAGGCCATGTGCCTTTATCTTTCCATCTGTGTGTACTCAGACAGTTTTAATCTTCCGCTGTCTTGCAAGAATTGTGTGTATGGCTTGTGATGATGGGTCGTGAGACCCCTACCTTGTAATATTATGTGTGAGGCTCTTCCGAGCCTTCTAAATAAAGTTGTATGTTTATGGTTCTGTTGTGATGCCATCGATGTATCTATACATATCGGTATGCCATGCGTATGTGTGTTGTACTTGATATGTATGGGGTTCGAATACCTAGCCATAGGCTTTAGTAGCACTCCTTACAGGGTAATGCCCCTTTGTGATTCCAACGAGCCATGGTAGTTCGCTACTGCTCTGGACACATTGGTTGACCGACATGTGTCCTTCTTAGCTGCTGTGTCTGTCCCCTTTGGGGAAATGTCACGCGATGTAATGGAGTCCTTGTACCTTGCTACGACTCGCCAACATTCGCTGGTGATCGACACCTGCTTCGCTGGGTCATGTATGCCTGTCCCTGTGCGGAACTGCCGCTTTGGTTTATGACTAGACATGTCGATCCGAGTTCTTTGTCATTGGATTGCTAGCGACACAATTGCATACGTGAGTCAAAAGGCGCAAACGGTCCCGACTAGGGTAAGGCTGCAGCCGTGGGGATAACCGTGCGTGAGACCGCAAAGAGGTGCGATGTGTTACAGGCTGGATTCCTATGGCTTAGGATCGGGGTCCCGACAGCGTTGTTATCAGAGCCTGACTGACTGTAGGATTACTAAGCCAAACTGGTCGAAGTTGAGTCTAGAATTGCTTTAGTTATATATAAGGGAATTGTTTGTGGAAGGGAACGTAAGACTCTTGCTTCTCTTCTCAAGTTGTTCTATTCTGGTCATCCTCGTCTTTTCTACGGGGATTAAGGACTAGGTTACTTATCTTCTCTTAGGCTTGTGTTTCTGATCGGTAGATTATAGGACAACGGGTCGAGAGTTACCTCGGGTTTCTTTTATCCCAAGGAAAAGGTAGTAAGTTTTGATGATCAGGGAATTGAACTTGATAGTTGAGTTGTTACGCTATCCTATTTTTATGGGTTGTCTCAAAATTGTTTTTGAGCATTTACAACCGTTATGCTGCCCAATTTTGTCTTCAGAGCTCTAATGCTTTTGCATTACTCTCTATTTTCACATGCCTGGTCGTCCTTCTCGTCACGTGGTTCGTCTGACGAGGTGCATTGATGTGCCGGGTCATACGGCCATGCTAGTCAGGATGATGTCAGTATCCGGTTACCGCTGGTACCCAGAGTACACAGTGGAGGAGCAGTACCGAGATTTTAATCAGAGTCAGTACCTCTACACTGTTAGGGTATTCCCAGACTACCGTGGAGCTGAGGAGCCGATCCATTGGTCTTATGGATTGGGGGTCACTGTTGACATGGCAGTAAAGATGCTGCCTATTCAATGCTGACCATCATGAGGGCTAGACATGCATTGCTGCAGAATTCAGAGTTCTGCTATGTTCCTGCCTCTCAGCCAGGTGAAGAAGGATACCTCAGTGGGGTCTACTTTGATTCCTCCATGGAGGATCCGCTGCTGGAGTCCACTGCTGAGATGCTTGAGAATAGAGACACGGATGCTCGTGCCCTTCGTATGGAGCTCTATGCTACACGTGCCCGTCTGTGGACGGCTTTGACGCAGCTGGCACCTGTAGTCCAGACAGGGTATGGAGATATGGAGATGCTGAACCCTGTTAGAACCTATCTTCTGGCTCATGTTGACTGGCCTGCTATAGGAGGAGTCACCCCTCTTCGGGGACCTCTACTACCACCAGTCAGGGGACCAAGGCCACACCCGTATCCTTATGGATCCCAGGGGTCTCGGGCTGGAGTATTTCCTGATCCCCAGGTTGAGCTTCCAGGCCATCACTACAGGAATCAGCTTCTTTGTCGTCTGTGATGGCAGACGGCAAAGAGTAAATCCCGGACGGCAAAGAGAATATCACAAACGGCAAAGAATCTAACGTCCGGCAAAATTTCTGCGTCAGCCTACGACGACATCATACCATCTGTGCCGTGTGTCTCCCCAAAGCGGACGACAAACAGCTTTGCCATCAGCTTTTCATAGGAGCAGTCGGCAAAGAGATCGAGGCGGCAGCCGACAAGCGTTGCCTCCGTTAGGGCTAACGGAGGCTTTGCCGTCTGCCACCCCCCTCTTCTTTGCCGTCTGCCTCCCCCCTCTTCTTTGCCGTCTGCCTCCCCCCTCTTCTTTGCCGTCTGCCTCCCCCCTCTTCTTTGCCGTCTGCCTCTTCCTCCTCCCCCCTCCACTCTTTGCCGTCTGCCTACCCCTCCCCCTCCTTTGTGCCCTCTTCTTTGCAATCTGCCCCCCTGGAAGTAGACGACAAAGATACTATATGGCCAGCTGCTATTGCCCAGGTTGCACAGCTGGGCGCCATGTGGCACCTTTGCCGTCGGCCAGCTGACGGCAAAGGCCTTTGCCATCAGCTGGCAGACGGCAAAGAGCCTATATTGTCACATTTTTGTTTATTTTTTCCATTTCACAACACATATACATATAATTCATAGCACATATATGATAAATAGGTCACACCACATATATGATATACATATAAAGCTCATCAATGCCATTTGTTCATCAACGTACATCCCATATATCAAAAGAACCAACACATACAAAGTTTCATCCATATATACATACATATAGTTGCACAAATATTGTTCATCCATATATACATATACATATAGTTCACATTGTTCATCAACTCAAATAAAAATGGAAACTAAAGCACTCCAATGCCAGCTTCCATGCATGTAGTACATCCAATATGCAAAATGGGAATAAGAAAGTCAGAAGAAGAAGAAGAACAACATATATATGACAAATAAGATAAATTCAAGAAGAAAGGGAAGAAGGAAGAAGAGAACAAGGAGAAGAAAAACAAGAAGGAGGAGGAGGAGGAGGAGGGGAAGGGGAAGGAGAAGGAGAAGGAGGAGGAGAAGAAGAAAAAAGAAGAGAAGGAGAAGGAGAAGAAGGAGGAGAGAAGAAGAAGGAGAAGAAGGAGGGCTCCTTCTCCTTCTTCTCCTCCTTCTCCTTCTTCTTCTCTTCTTCTCCTCCTCCTTCTTCTTCTTCTCCTTCTCCTTCTCCTTCTATTCTTCTCTTCTTCTTCTTCTTCTTCTTCCTCCTTCTTTTCATTTCTCCTCTTCTCCTCTTCTTGGAGCTAAATTAGCTAACTATGTCTTTTTGGAGCTAAATGGGCTAATTATGTCATTATAGAGTAAAACAAGCTAAGTATATAATATTAATGAGCTAACCAAGGTTCTTATGCTATTTTGAGCTTATAATGTCTTTTAAGAGCTAAATTGGCTAATTATATCATTTTTGGGGAAATTAAGGCAAGGAGAATATGAAATAGGAGAAGAAAAAGGAGGAGGAGGAGAAGAAGAATATATAAAGAAGGAGGAGAAGGAGGAGGAGGCGGAGAATGACTAGAAGGTCCTTGGCCTTCTCCTCCTCCTCCTCCTTCTTCTTCTCTTCTTCTTCTTCTTCTTCTTCTTCTTGTTTCTTTTCATTTTTCCTATTTCTTCTCCTCTTCTCCTCTTCTTGGAGCTAAATTAGCTAACTATGTCTTTTTGGAGCTAAATTGGCTAATTATCCCATTTTAGAGGAAAATAAGCTAAGTATATAATATTAATGAGCTAACCAAGGTTCTTATGCCATTTTGAGGTTATTATGGCATTTTGGAGCTAAATGGGCTAATTATGTCATTGTTGGGGAAATTAAGGCAAGGATAATATGAAATAGGAGAATAAAGAGGAGGAGGAGAAGAAGAAGAAGAAATAAAGAAGAAGGAGGAGGAGGACGAGAAGGACTAGAAGGTCCCTGTCCTTCTCATCCTTCTCCTCCTCCTCCTCGTCCTCCTCCTCCTTCTCCATCTTCTCTTCTTCTTCTTCTTCTTTCTATTCATTTTTCCTATTTCTTCTCCTCTTCTCCTCTTCTTGAGCTAAATTAGCTAACTATGTCTTTATGGAGCTAAATGGGCTAATTATCTCATTTTAGAGGAAAACAAGCTAAGTATATAATATTAATGAGCTAACCAAGGTTCTTATGCCATTTTGAGCTTATAATGTCTTTTAGGAGCTAAATTGGCTAATTATGTCATTGTTGGGGAAATTAAGGCAAGGAGAATATGAAAGAAGAGAAGAAAGGGGAGGAGGAGGAGAAGAAGAATAAATAGAGAAGAAGGAGGAGAAGGAGGAGGAGGAGGAGAAGGACTAGAAGGTCCTTGGCCTTCTCCTTCTTCTCCTCCTCCTCCTCCTCCTCCTCCTTCTTCTCTTCTTCTTCTTCTTCTTCTTTCTTTTCATTTTTCCTATTTCTTCTCCTCTTCTTTGAGCTAAATTAGCTAACTATGCCTTTTTGGAGCTAAATGGGCTAATTATCCCATTTTAGAGGAAAACAAGCTAAGTATATAATTAATGAGCTAACCAAGGTTCTTATGCCATTTTGAGATTATTATGGCATTTTGGAGCTAAATGGGCTAATTATGTCATTGTTGGGGAAATTAAGGCAAGGAGAATATGAAATAGGAGAAGAATGAGGAGGAGGAGGAGAAGAAGAAGAAATAAAGAAGAAGGAGGAGAAGGAGGAGGAGGAGGAGGAGAAGGACTAGAAGGTCCTTGGCCTTCTCCTCCTCCTTCTCCTTCTTCTCTTCTTCTTCTTCTTCTATCTTTTCATTTTTCCTATGTCTTCTCCTCTTCTCCTCTTCTTGGAGCTAAATTAGCTAACTATGTCTTTCTGGAGCTAAATGGGCTAATTATCTCATTTTAGAGGAAAACAAGCTAAGTATATAATATTAATGAGCTAACCAAGGTTCTTATGCCATTTTGAGCTTATTATGGCATTTTGGAGCTAAATGGGCTAACTATGTCATTGTTGGGGAAATTAAGGCAAGGAGAATATGAAAGAAGAGAAGAAAGAGGAGGAGGAGGAGAAGAAGAATAAATAAAGAAGAAGGAGGAGAAGGAGGAGGAGGAGGAGGAGAAGGACTAGAAGGTCCTTGGCCTTCTCCTCCTTCTCCTCCTCCTCCTCCTCCTCCTCCTACTTCTCTTCTTCTTCTTCTTCTTCTTTCTTTTCATTTTTCCTATTTCTTCTCCTCTTCTTGGAGCTAAATTAGCTAACTATGTCTTTTTGGAGCTAAATGGGCTAATTATGTCATTGTTGGGGAAATTAAGGCAAGGAGAATATGAAAGAGGAGAAGAGAAACTTACCGTAGTGGTCATCAAGGAGGAGAAACACCTGGAGAAGGGTCGTGCGATGCCGCTCGGGAGTTATTCTGCACAATAGATATTTTGCAATGTCTCAGTTAGCATGATGACACTCAATTATTAATACTAGTTTATAATGAAACTCACCATGCCAATCGAAAAGAAGACGGGCATCGACGGAGGTACTTGACCGCTCTTCTCGCACATACCCTGAAGAGTGGGTCGTATTAGTTAGTAATGAAACAGACATTACACACATGATTTGGCTAATGTGAAAAAAACTTACCACAAAAAGCTCGTACAGGGCCCGTTGACCCGCCTCATTCCGGGACCTCTCCTCCTCAATCAATCGTGCCGTGGTCTGGTCCCTCTCATCAAGAGCAGCCTGACTTGCCAATCTCTCTTTCTCAAGAGCAGCCTCAAGAGCAGCCTGGCTTGCCAATCTCTCTTTCTCAAGAGCAGCCCGGCTTGCCAATCTCTCTTTCTCAAGAGCTGCCTGAAACACAATTCCTCGTTAACACAGTAATGATCTATGGTGACACACATAATGAAATGTATGAAAGTGTTCTTAGTCCGTACAACTAACCTCGATGGCAAGATCGACTGGCCGTGGACGACGCATTATCTCAGGACAGCTGCTCGACTGGCATGCCTTGATCTCCGGGCGAGTGAGTGGACAACGTATTATCCCATCTCCAATGGATATTGAGCCATGGGGCCTCCCGCCACTAGATATCATCACCAGCTCTGGATCCAAAGGTTCCTGGCTAGGGTTAAAGTCATCCCCTTTCGTAGCCTTCCCCGCGTCCCTGTATGCCACGAGGTTCTGGTGGGATGATATGTTGGTGAAGTTATTGGGATCATCCAGGTCAGACACAGAGAATGCCTTCGCCTTCTTGTACGAGGCAATATGGGCCATGACATAAAGGTCGTACAAGTGTGGCATCTCCGTCTTATTGTGATGCGCCTAAAAGAGAGGAACAAGATATTAGCATGAAGAATGAATTGCATGAATCATGAAGCAAATCACATACCCAGTTTCGTCCGAACTGAAGTAAGTTGGCGCTGCCTTGATGGTGTGGCACACCAACCATTTGGCTACACCGATCCTTCACATTCTCGTGGACGGCTCGCCATCTCCCTGTGCACCAGTCATCAACCAGCGCCTCCCAAAAATCCATCTTATCCGCACACCATCTCGGGGGCACCTGTAAGTTATTAGAAAGAATTTTCAGCGCTACGCCTATGAATGAAATCAAGAAAACTATGTACAAGGACTTAAGAATAGGTAATTACCTTCATGTATTTCTCCTTCTTCAAAAACTTTCCGCGGCGATCCTTCTTCTGCTTCTTAATAGCACGTGTGTTGTAGTAGTCTTGAATAGCCTGCGGTCGAGCCTCGTGGCGCAAGTTCTGTAGTAACCGCCTACACTCGGGCTCGAGAACCCTGGCCGCCTCCTCCTCATATCCATTCTCACACCTATAGAAGGTCTGCAATCAAACGTGAAAATACCGATTAGTACAATAATTAGCTATATTGTTAATTTTAGATTCTGTAAAAGGATAATTTACCCAAAAGCTCTTGATCACCATCTCGGCCCTCGTGTGGCACAAGACACCATCTATAATCTCCTCCGTCGGAGCCTGCGCAACCAGGTAGTGCTCCCAGGAAAATCCTAGTGTAGGAACCTGACCCTCACTAGGCAACGTGACAAACCCTAGGAAATTTGTCCGGCAAAGCACACCAAGGACGGAGTTCGGCCTGCAGACTCCAAGAGGGTGTACCCATCCCCTGCAGCATGATAAGGTCGCATTAGATATTTGAACAAACTTGAAGGCAAAAGCTAAAAAAAGAGTAAATATACTTACCTATCTCCTTCAAGTTTAATCACCGGCCTCTGCTCGCGGGTAGCCGGCGCGACCGGGAGACGTGTACTACCACGCTTGTACACGATGGCCCCGTCCACCTGCACATCGCCCTCACTATCCGTAAGCTCATCCCCGCCATCCCCGCCCCCTAAGCCACACGGACCCTCGGTCGAATTCGGCAACTCGGTACGATCCGGCCAGGTCTCCAATCTCGGCCTCTCCATGTCGGGTGAAGCCTCCGGAACCGTAGTCTCGTGGGCCGAATGCACCTCGACCCGAGGCTGATCCTGGACCGGAGTCTCATGGGACGAATGCCCGTCAACACCAGGCTCCTGGAACAGAGTCCCCGTAGCCTCCTCCGCAAACGGGTCCACCATAGTAGTCCTATGCTCGGGTGAATGAGCTGGTGGTGGTGGCGAGGACGGCTCAGCAGTCCTCCTGGATCTTCCGCGGCCACCACCTCTCCCTGTACCCTTCCCCTTCTTCCCTACCCGACCAGCACCTCTCCCAATGGGCAATGCCGCCGACGAAGAAGAACCCACGGGTGGTGTCGACAGACTGTCTGCCAAAGCTCTACGGAGAGATAGGGGTGGAAGGGAAGTACCACCCCTCGTGCGGGGCGCCTCAGAAGAACCCGTCGAGCGATCTGCACCAGCGCCCACCAGTGACCTGCTATGATAAAGATTAAAAGAAATTAGTACGACATAAAAAAATTGAATAACTGACATGAATAATAATGTGTACATGAATAATAAAGATTAAAATATACATAATTTAAGTTGTGAATCTTACAAACTAATAATCATCATCAATAAATGCATCATCATCATCACTATCACGTATGTCTTCATGAATGACGTGCTCGTCGGGTTCAACGGCGTGAAGTTGTGAAAGGCCTTGCTTTAATCTTTGAAGCATTGACAGGTCATCCGCATCAGTAACCTCTACGAGTTCCAGGTCTTTTGGTTCCGGCTCAGGACTGGAGTCGGATTCATTGTTGCTGTCTACTTCCATGTTCTTGGGCGAAGCACGGCGGTTCTTGAAACGTTTCTTAGAAAGACGTGTTTCTTGGAAGAATTCTCCATCATATGTGTCTGGTTAATGTGAGGCTCATAATCATGTTCGTTTGGGAGAGGTGGTCTGACATGTGGCGGCACTTCATCAACAACATACCAACCTTCCATATTCTTATCCGTTTGGCATGCCCACGGTAGATACAAAACTTGGGTCGCCTGTTGAGCCGTAATATAAACATCGGGAACATCTAAATGGGTGTTTGGGTTGATTTCGACTAGTCCTATATGTTCATGAGTCCTTCTAGTCTTCTTCGGCTGGAACCAATAAAATTTGAAGACTACGACGTTCGGTGGGTTTTCACCATAGAATTGAAGTTCTTAAATTGCTTCAACTCTTCCATAATACTCGACAACACCTTCGCCGATAGCAGAGACACCACAATTTGTAGATTTCCGGTCGGGCATAGATAGCTCTTTGCCAAAGGTACGAAAGAGATACTCGTTGATGTTGTATGTCTCAAATGAAGGGACCTTATAGTCAAAACCATTAGCGACTTGTCTCAATTCGGCGTCCATAGACTCTGAATTAGCCAACAAGTTTAATACGAAACGATTGTTGCATTAGCCGCAAGTTAGACCAAGTAATGAAATGGTCCATTATGGATAATTACCGTTTGTTTGAACCAAGAGATGAAACCGGGATAGCCGCCTCCTGTCTTTGACAGAAGCTCATACACTTCGACGGAATCATTTTTGGTCACCGCTCCATCCGAGAATTTGGCGATGTAACGGCTGTTTGAAATATCCGGGAATAAGAGCAGTTCAAATGAATTAGAATTTACGGGAAAATGTGCCGAGAACTCACTCGATGTACGGCCGCACTTCTGTTAGGTTGTTGAAGATATACAACGAAATGTTCCGCCATTCTACGACATCCAACGTTATTGGTTTTGAAGCACTGGCTGGTGCGAGCTTCCCTTTGAATAGGTTGAGGTTGGACCCACCTTTTTTAGGGTCTGCATCATTGTGCCGAGGCTTCGGATTATGCAAATGATGATATTTGGCTTCGTAGTGTGCTGTCACAAAGTTTGCCACCTCCTCAGTAATGAATGCCTCAGCCATCGATGCTTCAATTCTACGCTTATTTTTACATTTACCTCAAAGGGTCTTCTGCATCCTCTCAGTTGCATAGCACCAACGATCTTGCACGGGCCCACCCAATCTTGCCTCAGTCGGTAGATGTAAAATCAAATGCTGCATTGGATTAAAGAAGCCCGGTGGAAAGATCTTCTCTAACTTGCAAGACAACTCCGGTGCAAACTCCTCCATGTCTTCTACCACGCGAGGCGGCAATTCTTTCGCACAAAGAACACGGAAGAAATAGCTCAGCTCCGCTAGTACTAGCCATTCATCCTAAGGAATAAAGCCACGTAACATCACCGACATTACCCGCTCTAGCCATATGTGCCAATCATGACTCTTGAGACCAAAGATTTTTAATTTTTCAAGACTCGCTCCCCTCTTTAGATTCGCTCCATACCCATCGGGGAACATCAAGTGCATTTTGACCCACAAGATAATTTCCCTCATAGCTGGCCTTCCAAGATTGAACCAGGCCTTTGGCTTCGACCACTTCTGCTTTCCTTTGCCTTCTCACATGTTTTGTAACGGTCTATGGCATAGTGTCTCTTGATCGACTCTAGCCTTAGTATTATCTTTTGTCTTCCCATCTATGTCGAACATTGTACCAAAAATAGCCTCCCCGATATTCTTTTCAGTGTGCATCATGTCGATATTGTGTGGAAGAAGGAGGTGTTTGAAGTAAGGAAGATCCCAGAAGCATGGCTTGTGAGTCCAGGCGTGTGTTGAATTATATCCCATGACATACCCTGGATGCTCTGGACTGATGGTCAGGATCCAGGAACTGTCTATGCAAGTCAAAGCAAGAACACTTCCGACCCTCCTGCAACTAATGAAACTGAAGAGCTGCCTTGCATTGGGGGCACGGGCCCTTCCATGCACACACCATCCAGACAATAGATTATACGCAGGCAAGTCATGCATAGAGTACATGTACCACACATGCATTTTGAACTTTTCTTTTCTAGCGGCATCGTATGTCTTGACCCCATTATGCCAAGCTTCTTCCAATTCATCCTTAAGTGGTTGCAGGCACACATTCATATTCTTCCTCGGATAATTGGGCCCTGGAATTATCAACGTCAGAAATATGTTCTTTCCTTGCATAATCTGCCCGGGGGGGGGGGGGAGATTGAGTGGAATGACAAATACAGGCCAACAACTGTATTGGGTTGCCGTCATGCCGAAGGGATTAAAACCATCCATGGCGGCGCAGACTCGAGGATTCCTTGGATCTGCCGCTTTATCCTCATGCAATCCATCGAAATGTTTCCACGCTTCCCCATCCGATGTGTGTACCATCATCTTATTCCCATCTGTATCTAGTTCGGTTCTTTTGCCCAATTTGTGCCATGTCATCCGTCTGTCTGTCTCTTTGACCATGAAAAGACGTTGAAGTCTTGGTACGATTGGCATATACAGAAGTACACTAATTGCGATTTTGGTCTGCCTCTTCTCACCCATACCGTTGTCTACCACAAGATACCTGCAAGACTCACAATTGGGACAATAGTCCAAGTGTGCACTCTCCTTCCTAAATAAGACACATCCTTTCTCACATGCATCTATCTTCTCATAGGGCATCTTAAGTACACGAAGTATTTTGACCGACTGGTACAGGTTTGCAGGCATGACATGGCCTTTGGGTAGGAAGTGTCCAAATAGTGTCATCATTGTGTCGTAGCATGCTCTTCCCAAGTTGAACTGAGCCTTTAGAGCCATTACTTGTGCAATTGCATCCAGCTGATAGAGCTTAGTGTGCTCATGGAGAGGACGTTTGGAAGACTCCAACATTTTATAAAAGGCCTTTGCAGATTCCTCCATCTCATCTTCCAAATCCCGAGCATCATCAAAGTCTTGCACCATGTCTTCGATCCCGGTACCATGCTCGTCCGTGCGACGAGGGACCAGCTCAGCTCTTGTGCGTTGTATAGACTCACCATGAAATGTCCACACCGTATAATTAGGCTTAAAACCCCTCCTCTGCAGGTGTTTGATCATTACAGCCTCTGTCGTCTTTTTATAGTTGTCGCATCCAGGACAGGGGCAATAGTTTCTTTCCTGGCCATTTGCGAATGCGGCTTTCACAAATTCCTTTGTTTTTACAAACCATTCTTTCGTCATCTCTTTCTGACTAGGGTGACCAGTATACATCCATGCACGATCACTCATCTTGCGTAGCTACTAAAGCCAGAAGAAATATATTTATATATAATTTAGCATTTATATTCATCGGTTAATCAGGTTCGCCATTTTTATTACGTCCAGGCAACCCACACGCTAATAGGTAAAGATAGGTCCTAATCCCACCCGAGTATGTGTAGATTGGATTCGTTTTCCCATGCTCTGCTCCGGATCCAACGCAAAATTTCGGCAGCACCTCCCCACTGTTCTCCTGATACACGTCTCCGCAATAAAGAAAGAGGATGTGCATCCAGAGAACAACAGGGAGGCACTGAAGAAATTCCACATCGGATCCAGAGCACAGCATACGGGAAAATGAACCCAATCTACACATACTCGGGTTGTCCATGGATAATGTTGGACAATTCGAAAGGATGGCGGTTATAAATATGCAAAGACATGCATATTTATAGATGTCGCCCTTTCGAACGGGAGACGCATACTGGTCACGCATACTGATAAATTAATTTAATTACCTAAATCTAGAAAGTTTCATCCGGAAACCGAGCCACAGTAAATGAAGGGGCGGGGAGGAGATGAAATTTGTACTAACCCACGAATGCAGGGCCGGAGTTCGTACAACGCACGGGCAGGTCTTCGCACAACAGACCTCACAGCGAGGAGACAACTATCACATGTAAATCCACCCGATCAACACAAATATTCTAATTATGTCATTTTAGAGGAAAACAAGTTAAGAATATAATATTCATGAGCTAACCAAGGTTTTTATGCCATTTTGTAGCTAAATGGGCTAATTATCTCATTGTTGGGGAAAATAAGGTCACGAGAATAAGATAGAGGAGAAGAAAGAGGAGGAGGAGGAGGAGAAGAAGAAGAAATCAAGAAGAAGGAGAAGGAGGAGGAGGAGAACAAGAAGAAATCAAGAATAAGGAGAAGGAGGAGGAGGAGAAGGAGGAGGAGGAGAAGAAGGAGGAGGAGAAGGTATTCTTCTTCTCTTCTTCTCTTATTCTTCTCTTCTTCTTTTCTTCTTCTTTTCTTCTTCTCCTTCTTATTTTTGTCTTCTCCTCCTCTTCTTCTTCTTCTTCTTCTTCTCCTCCTCCTCCTCTTCTCCTCCTCCTCCTCTTCTTCTTCTTCCTATTCTTTCTATTAAGCTAACTAACTAACTAACCTAACTAACCAAGCTAACTAAACCTATCACTAAACCTAGATAGCACTAAACAACAAAAAACAAACATAATCTACCACTAAGTCACTAAAAAAGAATCTAGCTACCACTAAATACCAAACAATAAAAAATCAACTTCTTTTTTTTCTCTTCTTCTCCTTCTTATTTTTTTCTTATTCTCTTCTTCTCTTCTTCTTTACTTCTTCTCCTTCTTATTTTTTCTTCTCTTCTTCTTCTTCTTCTTCTTCTTCTTCTTCTCCTTCTTATTTTTTTCTTCTCCTCTTCTTATTCTTCTTCTTCTTCTTCTTTTTCATCTCCTCCTCCTCATCCTACTCCTCTTCTTCTTCTCCTCTTCTCATCCTCCTCCTCCTCTTCTTCTCCTCTTCTCCTCCTCCACCTAACTAACCAAGCTAACTAAATAACCTAACTAAAACTACTAACCTAACTAAATCTACCACTAAAACTACTAACAATAATCTAGCTACCACTAATTAATAAAACAAAACTAAATCTGTAAATTAGCAAAAAAAGAAAATAAAGGACACACCGGAGAGGGGCGGACGGGGAGCAGGAGGTTGCGGCGGTGGAGGAGACGGCGGTGGTGGCGGAGGGGGTCGTGGTGGAGAAGGGGCGAGCTCCAACGGCGGTGGTGGAGGAGGAGGTCCCAGGGAGGAGGAGTGGGCATGGTGGAGGAGGGGGCGCAGGGAGGCCGGAGGAGGAGGGGGCGGCGGCACAGGGAGGCCAGAGGCCGGAGGAGGGAGGAGGAGGGGCGCAGGGAGGCCGGAGGAGGAGGGGCGGCGGTGCAGGGACGCCGGAGGCTGGAGGAGTGGGCGCAGGGAGGCCGGAGGAGGAGGGGCGGCGGCGCAGGGAGGCCGGAGGAGGGCGCGGCGGCGGTGGTGGTGTCGGGGGTGAGAGAGAGGGGTGTGGGGGTGGCCGTTAGGGGTGAGAGAGAGGCGCGTGGGGGTGGGGCTAACGCTCGTTAGGGGCGCACCCTCTTTGCCGTCCGCCTCCCGACGGCATAGAGGAGAAAAGCGGACGACAAAGAGAGAGGTCGTTAGGGGGGAGAGAGGGGGTGCGGGGTGGGCCAGCCGAGCGCTTTACCGTCTGCCTAAGTTAAGTTTGTCGTGAGCCAGCAGACGGCAAAGAGGCAGCAGATGGCAAAGACCCTCTTTGCCATCAGCCTTCTCTTTGCCGTCTGGTTTCTGGTAGCTGATGGCAAAGAGGGTCTTTGCCATCAGCCAGCAGACGGCAAAGAGGCACCAGATGGCAAAAAATTGTTTTCCAGTAGTGCATGGAGGCAATCTTTATGAGATGTTCTATGTGGATGCCTGAACCGTTAGTGGAAGGATAGTATGGTAGTAGCTGTACTTTCACAATCCTGTGTGAGTTGTGAGGTATGCTTGTGTCGTGAAATGAATTCCGGAGGCATAGATAAATAATGTATAGGAAGCTTGGAAGACTCTGATGAGTAGTTTCATGTTTTGAGTAGTTTGCTCTTTGGTTAAGGTTGTACTGAACTATGTAATGGTGTCTATGAACCATGGTGTATATATAGCACTTGCTTGTTACCATGCTGTTCAGAAATTCATTTCCGCATTCCATGTGTTCAGTGCATTCTTAATCCATAGTTAGTATTGATGTTGATATTGGTCTAAGTTGTGAGTTTGTTTGTCTGGATGGTGTTCACCAGGTTGAACCGTGCCCCTGCTCATGAGCAAGGCGAGGGTAGTCAAGCGTCGCAGGAGGAACTGCCTCACCCGCCCTCTCTGGCGGAAGTTATTCTTGAGGCAGAGAGAAACAAAAGGGAGACCAACCGTCTGTTAGAGCGTATCGAGAAAAATACGGCTCGTCAGCCTAGGAATGCTACAGTGTCCCTCAATGACTTTGTGAAGCTAAATCCTCCAAAGTTCTATCACTCCGTCGATCCCCTCGATGCTGATCATTGGCTGTGGAGTATATCACGCAAGATTTGCTCTGCGAATGTTTCTAAGGCCGACAAGGTGACCTTTGCGGCGTACTTCTGGAAGGACCCGCCAATCTGTGGTGGGAGAACTTTGAAGCTATGCGTCCTGCTGAACCAGCAACCACATGGGCAGACTTTAGTGTAGCCTTCCGTCTGCACCATATTCTAGAGGGCCTGATGGACAGAAAGAGAGAGGAGTTCTGTGCATTCACCCAGGGAAAGTTGACCATGGATGCCTATAGCCGCGAGTTCGGTAACCTCGCCCGGTATGCAACACAGGAGGTGTCTACTGATGCCAAGAAGCAAGCAAGATTCCGTAAGGGTCTGAGTCATGAGCTTCGTCACGATTTGCGCCTCCACGAATGTACAAGCTTCCAAGCCCTGGTCAACAAGGAGATCAGTGCCGAGACTGGTCATACCAACTATGAATCCACAAAGAAGCACTCCCGTGACTCTGGCTCGTCATCTAGTTCCGCGTTCCAAAAACGCAGGCTGTGGGTTCCAAATAGTTCTCTACTGCCAAGATATACTCCGAGGCCATCTTATAAGGCGCCTTAGACGAATCTGACCAACCCCCCCAGCAAAATCCCATGGTGGCCCACCTAGCAATGCAGCACCACGTGCCAATCAGGTGATCTGTTACAAGTGTGGAGAACCAGGGCACTACTCCCGAGTGTGTCCTCAGAATGTGGGTTCCAAGCAACCCGGAAAGTCCGTTGGGCAAGGCAAGTCGGGCAAAGCTTATTATGTGAAGCCAACTCCTGCACGTGGCCGTGTGAACTATGTTTCAGCAGAAGAAGCTGCAGAGGATCCCGACGTCATACTGGGTACGCTCCTTGTTAATCATCACCCAACGTGTGTTCTTTTTGACACTGGGTATTCTCATTCCTTCATTTCAGAAAGTTATGCACAGTTGCATAACATGTCTTTCTGTGATATGCCAATCCGATTGGTTGTCCAAACCCCTGGTAGTAAGTGGCAAACCCCCAGGATAACCTATGACAATGAAATTCTAGTAGACAGGCTAGTTTTTCTAGCATCCTTGATAGCCTTGAAATCTTCGGATATCAATATCATCTTGGGTATGGACTGGATGTCAGCTCACTATGCCAAGATTGATACTCATTCTAGAAATGTTCAGCTTACCCATCCCTCGGGTGAGAAAGTCAATGTCTCTACTCGAGTTGCCAAATGCCAACTCTGTTCCCTTAATGCCAACCCTCTTCCGGAACTTAAAGACATTCCGGTAGTCCGTGACTTCCCGGATGTTTTTCCAGAGGAACTGCCAGGAATTCCACCTGACAGAGATGTAGAGTTTGTGATAGATCTTGTTCCGGGAACTGTCCCAATAGCCGGAAGACCTTATAAGATGGCACCCCTGGAGCTAGCTGAACTTAAGAAGCAACTAGATGAGGCCTTGAATAAAGGTTTTATTCGTCCTAGCTCTTCCCCTTAGGCTTGTCCCGTCCTCTTCGTCAAGAAGAAATACGGAACGGATCGGATGGTTGTCGATTACCGACTAGTTAACCCGGTCACCATAAAGAACAAGTATCCGCTCCCCACGATCATTGATCTGTATGATCAGCTCGCTCGATCCTCAGTCTTCTCAAAAATGGATGTGAGGTTGGGATACCATCAAATCAAGATCAAGAATGGGGACATTCCAAAAACGGCTTTTGTCACTCGTTATGGCCAATACGACTACACCGTCATGTCCTTCGGTTTAACCAATGCCCCAGCCACTTTCTCTCGCTTGATGAATTCAATCTTCATGGAGTATTTGGATAATATCGTCGTAGTATACCTCGACGATATTCTCATCTACTCGAAGAATGAACAAGAACATGCCGAGCATCTAAGGCTGGTATTGATGAAACTTCGAGAACATTGCCTTTATGCCAAGTTTTCAAAATGTGAATTTTGGTTACCAGAAGTGACCTATCTAGGTCACGTAATCTATGGTAAGGGTATTGATGTCAATCCCGAGAGAGTTCAAGCTGTCCTTGATTGGACTCAACCTAAATCGGTTAAGCAAGTTAGGAGTTTTCTTGGTCTAGCGAGCTACTTCCGCCGCTTTGTCGAGAATTTCTCCAAGGTTGCAAAGCCTCTAACTGAACTCCTCAAGAAAGATAAAAATTTCGAGTGGACACCACAGTGTGAGCATAGTTTTCAGGAACAGAAAAGAGCCTGACTTCCGCATCTGTGTTGCTCCCACCAGATTTCTCTAAGGACTTTGTTATCTACTGCGACGTCTTGCGACAAGGATTAGGTTGCATTCTCATCCAAGATCGTCATGTGATTGCATAAGCATCTCAACAGTTGTGTCCACATGAGGATAATTATCCCACACATGATCTTGAGCTTGCCGCTGTAGTCCATGCACTTAAAACCTGGCGACATTACCTTCTTGGTAATCGTTGCGAAATTTTAACTGATCACCAAAGTTTGAAATATATCTTCACCCAGCCGGATTTGAATCTCAAGCAAAGACGATGGGTTGAGTTGATCACGGATTACGACTTAGGGATAATTTACACCCCGGGGAAGGCCAATGTTATGGTTGATGCACTAAGTCGTAAGTCTTATTGTAACAATTTGATGCTACAACGAGGTCAACCACGTCTCTATGAGGAATTTCGGAAGTTAAATCCTCATATTGTTCCTTAAGGATTCCTTTCTACCCTGGTGGCGAGGCCTACTCTTAGGGATCAAATCATAGCTGTGCAGTCATATGATAAGGGTATAGCCTGGATCAAGGAGAATATTGCTAGTGGAAACGCTAGGAAATTCTCCAACAATGAGCAAGGTGTTGTGTTCTTTCAGAACCGTTTAGTGGTTCCTAAGAGAAAACGTCTGCGGCAATTGATCCTTAAGGAGGCTCATGATTCTCCTCTCACCATTCATCCTGGTAGTACTAAGATGTATCAGGACCTAGGCCAGAGGTTTTGGTGGACTAGGATGAAGAGAGAAATTGCTGAGTTCGTTGCTAACTGCGACGTTTGTCGTCGAGTCAAGGCAGAACATCAAAGGCCTGCTGGCACCCTTCAACCCTTAGCTATTCTTGAATGGAAATCGGATAAAGTTAGTATGGATTTCATCACCGGATTTCCCAAGACCAAGAAAGGAAATAATGCTATCTTTGTGCTCATTGACCGTCTTTCCAAAGTAGCTCATTTTCTTCCAGTTAGTGAGAGTATAACAGCTACCAACTAGCAGAGTTATATCTCTCTCGAATCGTGTCTCTTCATGGTGTTCCTCTGGAAATTAACTCAAACCGTGGAAGTATCTTTATTTCTCGCTTCTGGGAGAGTTTTCAGAATGCTATGGGGACTCACTTATCTTTTAGCACTGCTTTCCATCCTCAATCAAGTGGTCAAGTAGAAAGAGTGAATCAAGTCCTAGAAGATATGCTCCGAGCTTGTGTTATATCGTTCGGTATGAATTGGGAGAAGTGCCTTCCATTCGCTGAATTTTCTTATAGCAATAGTTATCAATCAAGCTTGGGCAAAGCTCCTTTTGAAGTTCTCTATGGACGAAGATGTCGAACACCACTTAATTGGTCATAAACCGGAGCGAGGCAACTCTTTGGCCCGGGTATGATCCAGGGTGCAGAAGAGCAGGTTCACATTATTCGTGAAATGTAGAAAACAGCCCAGTCTTGTCAAAAGAGCCAATATGATCATCATCATAAGGCTGTGACCTTTGAAGTTGACGAGAAGGCTTACCTTCGGGTTACACCTTTGAAGGGTACCCATCGATTCGGTATCAAGGGAAAGTTGGCTCCTCGTTACATTGGTCCTTTTCGCATTCTTGCCAAATGAGGAGAAGTTGCCTACTAGTTGGAACTTCCTCCGCATCTTTCCAAGGTTCATGATGTTTTCCACGTCTCGCAACTCAGGCGTTGCTTTTCAGATCCTATCCTTGAAGTGGACCACAAAACGCTTGATCTCCAAGATAACCTTTCATACCGAGAATACCCTGTGCGTATTCTTGATCAAGCTGAGCATACCACTCGACGTTGAAACCTCATGTTTCTTAAATTTCAATGGTCAAATCATTCCGAAAAGGAGGCAACATGGGAAAGAGAGGATCGTCTCCGACTTGAGTATCCCGCGCTATTCCCGACGACTTCTAAATCTCGAGACGAGATTCTTTTGAGTGGGGGTGAGTTGTCATATCCCTGGATCCCTCACTAGGGTCTAGTATTTGTGCTCATGTCTTCTTCCATTGCATCCAAGAAGTTGAAACGAAATCAAAGGAAGTGGTGAAACTCAAACCAAAAAGCCTTGCCACTTCTTATTCAAAGGTAATTCAGATCTTGCCAAAATCAATGAACCCAAAATGGCCTTCTTAAAAGTTCAATATTTCTGATAAATATTGAAAACAAATTATCAGGGGAGAAAACTATTTTCAAAACACCCTTGGCATTTTATTTAAAATCAGAAAGCCCCTGAATTCAACCTTATATTTGAATTCAAAAATATTCAAGTTTTCAAAAATGTTGCAAACTTTAGGAGTAGTTGGGAATATTCCAACTAACACTCAGGGCTATTCAAACTAAATTTTGAATTGCTTTTTGAAGCTAAAATAAATAGCAGTCAATATTAGCAAGTAAAACAAAAAACAAAAACAGAAGAAAAAGAAAAAGCCCATCCTATGCTCACCTGTAAAGGCCCAGCCCACAGGGGCAGGGTCGTCTTCTTCCTCTGCCTTCTGGCAGAGGAGAGATCGACCACGGCGGCCCCCTCCACCTCCTGCTTCGCCGTGGCACTCCCCGGTGCCCCGAGGACAGCACGACAACGGGAATGACTTCCCCGAGCGCGTCCCTATCCTCCCCCTACTCTCCATTCTTCCCCCTCCTCTCGTTTTATTCTCTCCTCTCCCTGCCGCCATTAGCAGGAGCTTGAGCTCGAGGAGCCCGCACTCTCTGGCCACAGAGAAGCCTCCCCGAGTGCTCCATCCTCTCCGCCACATCGAGCTCGACGCGCACGCCAACGGAATAGACCTCCCCGAGCTCTGCAACGCCCCTTTGCCGTCGTCTTCAACCTCTGGCCACCGGAAAATCGACGTTGGATCGGCGGCTACAACACCTCCGCGAGCCATCTGAGCCTTCCATCGTCTCCACCGTGAGCTCACGAGCATTTCCCCCCTGTTTCCCGTTGTTCTCCTACACTCTAGCCACGGGACCAACGAGCCCGAGCTCCGGCAGCCGCCTCGGCTCGTCGCCGGTATCGTCCGGCCACCCTCAGCCCCTCCTGATGCCCGTAGTGGATGAGGCCGAGCGCGGGGATCATCCCAGTGCTCTCGGCACTCGATTCCGAGCACCACAGCAAGCTTTGGTGCATCTCCGGCGAAGATCCACCACGGATCTAGTCACTGCCGGTCAGTCTCCGACAGGGGACGACGTGGCCGGCGTAATCCCTGTTTGTTAGCGCTAATTAGTCACCGACAGTGGGCCCTAGCAGTGAGTCAAACACACATAGGGGCTGGTCAGCGCGGGATTATCTCCTGTGTCGCTGACCAGTGGCCCCCACCTGTCAGGTTTGACCTGACCAGGTCGGCTGACCTGCTGACGCAGTGCTGACGTAGGTCCGAGGCAATAAAGAGATTTTCTGATTTAAAAGAATTCCAGAAAATGCCCAAAACTTCTAAAAATCATAGGAATTAATCTGTAACTCCAATGAAAAAAATTTATATATGAAAAATGATGAGAAAAATCCAAGGAAACTGATATTGATATTTTCAAACATGTTTGAAAATGTTAACATCACCAAACAGATGAAATGATGAATAGGATAACCTTATTAAATAATTTGGAGATGGAATTTGAAATCCATTTGAATTCCGCTTCAAATATTATGACCAAACCATGATCAAGAACAATCAGCACCTCCAAATACCATCTTCATGCATGCTAAAACAAGATTACCTGAGCATCAGGTTGAATCAATTAAAAGCGTATTTGAAAATACCTTCTTTGAAGTGATATTTGAATCTTGATTCAAATCAACTTCAACTTAAGAAATGATAGCTACATTAGCCTACCACCTTTCATTTTCATGCCATGCGCATGCATCATCTTGTTGCATATGATTGTTATTGATTGATGTTGTTTTTACCGGTAGGCCTCGCTCCTCCGGATTCCACCGAATATCCGACTGATAGATATTGTCCCTCTGCTGAGCAACATGGCAAGCAACCATTTTGATCATCCCGATAAATCACATGTTCTCGCTCCTGCTCTTGTTTCTTGCATTAGGTCAAAATGCTTTCACTGCTTTTATCACGTTAGTTTAACCCGCTTCCTTTGCATGACCTGTCCTCGTCACATTAAATAGCTGAACCTTGCAACCTAGCATACCTGGTAGATGCTTGAAACATGATGTGCCTTATCCTGCTATGCATGCTATGCTTAAAGTTGAGTATGGCCTGTCATCTGGGTGATGAACAGGATTGTGAGAATGTGTTCAGTTATTAAAGGTGGTGCGTTGAACCTGATTTGGTAAAGGTACTGGTGAAAGGCTATGTAGGAGTACATGGCAGGTTGTTTCATTGGAACCGTCCTTAGGAACTGAGTTCCGTGTATGTAAGCCAAGACTAGATACTACCACACGTGGGATACTTAATTGACCCTCTCGACTTATTAATCGCTTAGTACTCGGTCCAGGAGTTGCAAGTAGTTTCTGGTGTTTATAGTCATGCTAGAGGCTGTGCGTAGCGCTGACCTTAGAGGTGGGCTATGATGCGGTAGGCAGTGGCACGGTGTACCAAGTGGCACCCGGATGGTGGACTTGGGAACCCTGCGCACATCGTTTGGGGCCGTGGCGGAATCCTCGGCCGGACGTCCGTGCGGGTTACCCTCAGATAGGCGATAGGCCTGGACTAAGTATTAGCGTGGTTAACGGTCATGGACGACTCCCTCGCTGGGCTTCTGCTTGAAGGTTGCCGAGGTGCATGGCGTGCACATGGTGATAAGTGGCGAGAGCGTGTGTGAAGAAGTACACCCCTGCAGGGTTATGATCTATTCGAATAGCTGCGTCCACGGATATGGACTACTTGGAAACATATGTTGTTCATAGATAACTATAATGGCTACTCATAAAATTGTTGTGGTGTTAGTGGACTCCGCGAGAAATCAAAGTTGTCAAAACTATTTAAAAATGTAAGTTGTCTAGCCATGAGTCAAATGCTGGCTTTCCGCATGAAACCCCACCACTCCTTATTGATATATTGCATGAGTAGATAGATTTCCTAAAGTCTTGCTGAGTACTTTTGTACTCACGTTTGCTAAATAAATTGTTGCAGAGGTTGTTAGTGACCCTAATGGAGGGTTCTACCTAGACATCGACGACGACGAGTAGATGGTATCCCTGCTACGATCTGGCCCTAGGATGGGTCTGTAGATAGTCAGGCCATGTGCCTTTATCTTTCCATCTGTCTGTACTCAGACAGTTTTAATCTTCCGCTCGCTTGTAAGAATTGTGTGTATGACTTATGATGATGGTTCGTGAGACCCCTACCTTGTAATATTATGTGTGAGGCTCTTCCGAGCCTTCTAAATAAAGTTGTATGTTTATGGTTATGTTGTGATGCCATCGATGTATCTATACATATCGGTATGCCATGCATACGTTGTTGTACCTGATATGTATGGGCTTCGAATACCTAGCCGTAGGCTTTAGTAGCACTCCTTACAGGGAAATGCCCCTTTGTGATTCCAACGAGCCATGGTAGTTCGCTACTGCTCCGGACACATTGGTTGATCGGCATGTGCCCTTCTTAGCTGTTGTGTCTGTCCCCTTTGGGGGAAATGTCACGCGATGTAATGGAGTCCTTGTAGCTTGCTATGAGTCGTCTACATTCTCTGGTGATCGACACCTGCTTTGCTGGGTCATGTATGCCTGTCCCTGTGCGGAACTGCCGCTTTGCTTTATGACTAGACATGTCGATCCGGGTTCTTTGTCATTGGATTGCTAGCGACACAATTGCATACGTGAGTCAAAAAGCGCAAAATGTCCTGGCTAGGGTAAGGCTGCAGCCGTGGGGATAACCGTGCATGAGACGGCAAAGAGATGCGATGTGTTACAGGCTAGATTCCTATGGCTTAGGATCGGGGTCCCGACAAGATACTTGCACAATTTCTCTCATTTTACTGGAGCGTAAAAAATAATTGAATGTTTGCACAGTTTTCGTATGCAAATTCTTTGTGTTGTACTAATATTTGAGAATTTTTAGAGGCAAGGAAGTATGGTATTTAGGCATATGTTCACATGTTGTTCTGTTTTTCAAATATTCTTTTTTGCATGCATAGTTTGCTTGTTTTAATGTTTCCATATCTTATATTTAGTGATATATATTATGGGAATGATAGAATACAATAGGTATCACGTGAGTAAAATTATCAATCTTGTCTTGACAGTACCTAAGTGAATGATCTATCTTTATCATACTAACCCATCTCACGAAGTTCCGTCAAGTTTTGTGTGATTGAAATTTTCAAGTTTTGGGTGAGATACCGATATGAGGTGAATAAGGAGTAGAAAGAACCAAATATTGGGGATTCCCAAGGCATCCCAAAGGTATTATCCAAGGAAGACTCAAGCATCCAAGCTAGGGCATGCCCCGGAAGGCATCCCCTCTTACGTTTCCAACATTATCAGTACATCTTACTTGGAGCTATTTTTTTATTCTTCACATGATATGTGTTTTTCTTGGAGAGTCATTTTATTTTGTTGACATATGTTAGACGTTATTTATAATCTTGTTTTTCTATAAAAAATTACAAGAATTTCCTTTATAATGCTTTGAATTCCATGTGTGATGTGTGTTGTACAAAAACAAAAACTTGTGTTGCAGTATTTGAATTATGATATTTTAGTCGAACATGGAAAGTTACTGAAGTTTTGACACAACACCGTTATACAAATTATTTATCAGATCCTAAACTTTCATAACCTTTAAAGTTACAAAAGTACACTGTTTTAATATATTTCTACAAACTGTTGTGTTTGGATAAATTGCTGTCATAGTTTTGTTATCTAGTTATTCTAATGTTTTCATATCTTATGTTGGTAGATCTAAATTATGTTAATGATCGTATACAATACCTAATGTTTGAAATTATTATGCAACTTGTCTAGGAAGTACATGAAGTGTTGATTTACTTTTATGTGTACTAACCTATCTCACGAGTTCTTTTCAAGTTTTGTGTGGATGACGTTTTTGAGATATAGGTGAAAGTGAAATATGAGGGGATTGAATGAGATATAAAATATCAAGTGTGGGTATGCCCAAGGCAGACCAAGTAAATATTACAATAAGTCTCAAGAATCTAAGCTTGGGGATGCTACGCATCCCACATCTCTTCGTCAACAATTATCGATTAGCCTATGTTGATCATAAGTTCTTATTGGTCCACATGATATGTGCTATTCTTGGAGTGCACTTTTATTTAGTTTTCTATTTGAATAGAATACTCAGATCTCAAAATATTTATTGAGATAGAGTCCTCACATAGCTACTTAATTGTTTGACTACTCATTGATCTTCACTTATATCTTTTGAGAGTAGTTTGATTGTTTGCTCTTGTGCTTCACTTATATCCTAAGAGTAAATTGTGAATGAATGATATATCACAAATATGAAATTATCAATGTTCTTTATGTCTTCTAGTAGTTTCGCATTTGGTTTGGAAAGTAAATCTATTGAAGTTTGACAATCACTGTATTGGTCGTATGAGGAATTCATGAATGATTAATATCTTTTATCTTGAACATCTTTTAAGATTGTGAATACCCATAAATTATTTTCAACCCTGATAAAATAGTTGAAGTTGGACAAGGAAGACAACGTGATGGTTATGTTTGTGTATATTTGCATATAAGTTATATTGTTGTGGATCCTCCAACATGTGGTGCTTGTTTAGAACCTTTTGCTAGCCAAAACTTCATAATAAGTAGAGGTACTACTTGTGCATCCAAATCCTTGAGCCAAGTTTCTTCCATGATAGTTGACCTTACCTACCTATATATGGCATTTCAGTGTCATTCCAAGTAAATTTTCATGTGCCACCTCTAAACATTCAAATAAACATCCATTTTGTGTGCCCGTATCTCTCATGGAGCGACGGGGTGGGGGGTTGGTTCATTATCTTCCATGCTAAATGAGTAATTCTCAAGGTGAGCTTTACTCACTTGTCATTGCACGAGAGAGGTTGGTAAAAAGGATGCCCAGTCCTGCATAATACAAAAATAAATAAACAAGAACCCCCCTAGAAAGTTGATTCTTTGGAGGGCACCAATGGATACGACCAGCCATGGAATGTGTTTCAATGGTGGAGGGGGAGTAAAATTTCAATTCTGCTTGGGAACCGCCAATACAGTGATTAACATGGAAGATATTGAAAACTCTGTTTTGACGTTAATAGGAATGGCACACCACCCAAAATTACATATTCTTCTCTATTTTAAAACAGTAAGCTCTATCACCTCTCAAATCCCCGCTTCCCTCTGTGAAGGGAAAATCTATTTTACTTTAATATTACTTACTTTTCATGTTGAATCAACTTCTTATTCCAACCTCACTCTATTAGTTGGAAAGCACCATGCGGTGGGAAAGATCCAAACATATATATCCACTCAAATATATTTGATCATGATTCACTATTGTTGATAATTATCTTTATGATAAATATGTTGGGAGGCGACCATAAAGCCCCTCTCTTTCTCTGTGTTCGATGGATGTTTTTTATTCTGAAAATATGCTTTGAGTATTAGAAATCATAGAAGACTATATGGTAATTGAGTATGTGGAGCTCTTACTTGGACTTGATGATGCATTGAAATTATTTGATGACTAATAACATATGATGTTGAGTTTCAAGAGAATGCATTGTTAGAACCAGGACATGTGAATTAATTGCTACTCAACCAAGATGATTTTTATGAAAAGGTTGTAGGTTACGATGCTAGAAAAAGTGATTGCAATTATGATTGATCAAACTTATATTCTATGCTATCATTCACATTATCATTTGCCTACTCGAGGACAAGTTGGAATTAATCTTGGGGATCTTGATACGTCTCCAACGAATTGATAATTTATGAAGTATTCATGCCATGTTTCTCTATTTTTATAATACTCTTAAATGGTTTTCAGGAAAATTACCATGGTGTTGTTTTGTGCATATAATGAAAGTTCTCGGGATCGCTTGAAACTTTTTATACTTTTTTCTAGAGGAAATAAGCAATATTGGAACGAAGAACCACCGGAGTGGAGCCACCTGTGCTCCACAAGCCAACAGGGCACGACCCCCTAGGCCGTGCTGTGATGGTTTGTGGGGCCCGCGTGGCTCCATTGGCGTGATTCCAGTGATGAAAAATCCTATATATACCAAAAACCGTAGAAATAAGAAGAGAACTTCCACTGCACCGCCGTAACTCTGTGTATCAATAGAAAACCCGTCTAGAGACTTTCTAGTACGCCGCCGGAGAGGGGAAATCATCTCCGGTGGCCATCTTCATCATCCCGGTTTAGGCCATGATGAGGAGGGAGTAGTTCACTCTCGGGGCTAAGGGTCTATACAAGTAGCTATGTGTTCAATCTCTCTCTCTCTTTCTCTCTCGTGTTCTTGAGATGGCACAATCTTGATGTATCATGGGCCTTGTTAACCTAGTTGGATCAAATGATGTTATTCCCTTGCTACCTTGTTGTTATGAATTGAATCTTTCCCATTAAGATCTCGTTATGTTGGATTGAATATTCTGGTTTGGGAATAGTCTATATATGCCTTGCATGCGGATACCCACAGTGACATTGGGGTATTCAAGTGATTCAGTTGATATACGTTATGGCATCCACTTGCGGATTTCGGTGACCTTGGGGAACTATGCATTGGGTATGATTGCACGTTTTCATACTATGTTCTCCAATAGAAATCTTGGGGTGCTCCTTGAAGTTCTTTGTGTTGGATTGAATATCATAGATCTGAGATTGTTTGATGCATGTCACGCAATTTACCCATAGATACTTGAGGTGACACTGGAGAATCTAAGTGATATTAGGGTTGATTGATATGTATCATGGGTGTTATTGTAGGACAAGCTCTAGGGTTGTTTGTGACACTTGTAAGAATAGCTCAAAAGATTGACCAGAAAGAATAACTTTCAGGTGGATCTAGTACCTACACTAATATCATCTTATTGTTCTCCGCTAGATAGGATCTTTGGAGTGATTCTTTGTCGCACGTTGAGGGATGATCATATGATTCTAGTATACTACAATTGTTGGGAGAATGCACTAGTGAAAGTATGAACCCTAGGCCTTATTGCCAAGCATTTATAAAATGTTTTGCTAGCTATTTTAGACTTGTTGCCTTGTTGTTTCTATATTTTCATATTAGAAAAACCTATATCTACTATCCATAGTACACTTGTATCACCATCTCTTTGCTGAACTAGTGCACCTATACAATTTCCCATTGTATTGGGTGTCTTGGGGACGCAAGAGATTTTTTTTATTTGATTGCAGGGTTGTTTGAGAGAGACCATCTTCATCGTACACCTCCTACGGATTGATAAACCTTTGGTCATCCGCTTGAGGGAAATTTGCTGCTATCCAACAAAACTTTGCACTTGGAGGCCAAACAACGTCTAGAAGTATAAAGTTGCATAGTAGTCATCAAAGAGCCTAAGCTTGGGGATGCCCAAGTGTGACGCCCTCGATTTAATCGTATGCTAATCTTACACGCAAATGCGTACGATCAAACTCAAGGACTCACGGGAAGATAAGACAACACAACTCTAGACACAAAATAAAACATACAAGCTTCATATTACAAGCCAGGGCCCTCGAGGGCTAGAACACAGGAGCTCGATAAGCACACGAGTCAGCGGAAGCAGCAATATCTGAGTAGAGACATTAAACAAGAGGGTGCCTTAGAGAATGCTAGCACAGAATATACAACGATCGAACAAGGCGAGGACTCCTGCCTGGGAACCTCCTAACTACTCCTGGTCTTTAGCGGCCTCCACGTAGTAGTAGGCACCGTTGGGGTAGCAATCGTTGTCGGCGGGATACTCTATCTCCGGGGCTCCAACATCTGGTCGCAGCAACGGATCAAGGGGCAAAGGGGGGGGCAAAGCAAGGGTGAGTACTCATCCAAAGTACTCGCAAGACTTACATCAGAACTATTGTAAGTATGCAACAATATCAAAGAAGGGGGGTTTTATATGTGGACTGACTGCAGCAATGCAAGAATAGAGAGAGAAGACCTAGTCCTATCGAAGACTAGCATCTTCAGGGGTCTTGCAGCAGTAGACGAGAGTAGAACCGGAAAAAACAAGTAATAGTCATATTGTTGCAGCAATATTAATATGAGCTCACGCCCAGAGATCCTCCCTTGACTCCCTTCGAGGAAGCAATCCTGGGGCAACAAATCCAGTTAAGTAATAGTTGTAGTTGTATAAATATCAGGGCACAACTTCAAGTCATCCTGTAACCATGGACACGGCTATTTGAATAGATAAGTTGTTCCCTGCAGGGGTAAACAACATATTCCCTGATGCGTTCGATAACACTCTGGCCGGACACACTTTTCTCGGTTATGACCGGCCTCGGAATATCGACACGTCGCAGCCCCACCTAAGCTCAACAAAGAGGCCAGCCCGCCGGTCTAACTCCTAAGCACAAAGGGTTCATGGGCCCACTTGCCCTTTGCGCTCCTGCATGATGCAAGGGCAGCCGATTTCAGTCCTAGCACCCCTTAATACAAAAGCGATGCATCTCGGGATCACTTGGGCGTGCGCCACTCCATCGCTGACGTCCGAAGAGCTTTGGCTCATACCCGACGTCGAGTACCCATAATTCTTCCCACGCACACGGTTAGTGCATAATAAGGCCTTTCGACCAACCCAGATCAAATATCCAAATCCATTATCATTTTAATTAAGTCATCGACACATCCACGTGGGAATCCACCCGCCTAACATCTATTCAGCAAAGATCCCAGTGACATGGTTAAGTAATTGTGTGGTTGTAACATCAGGGGATCCGAGGCATCACCCTCGTTGGATCCCGAATGATGTAACCGTCAAGGTGGACTTAGAGGAATCACCCTCGAGTGTCCCACACTTGAGGGGTTGCACGACAGAGACATCGTCGGGAATGGTGAAAGAGGAATCACCCTCGATAACCACGACTGACTAGCTGTACTACAGAGATATCATCCTGAGTACTTCGCGAGGTGTCACCCTCGGTACCCGATAGTATCTCTGTAGCGTTGTACAACTAAGGGGGGGGGGTGAGTGCTGTGTCAGATCTGGCTCGTCGATCAGGGATCGGGACTCGAGAAATAAGCGGGGCAACTTGACTAAGGGGTCAGAGGGATGACTGCTCCACCTATACTAAACAGTTTAAAGTACAATACTGAAAGTAGCACTTAATTAAATTTAGGCTATGCATCAGATATAGGAGCTAACTACAAAAGTAGCAAAACTCTAATGCAAGCACGAGGAAGAAAAACATAGGCGATATAGGGATGATCAAGAGGGGTTTGCTTGCCTTCTTGCTATGCGGCAAAGGGCTGATCGGCAGGGTCGTAGATGTACCCGATAGCAACGTCAGTCTCGGGGTCTACAGGAGGAAGAGGGGGGAGAAACAATAAATAACAACAACAGGTGCAACACTAAGCATGACATGCAAATATGCAGTCTAGGCATGAGCTAACGCAGTAACATCCTCATTGACCGGGCTGGAGAATATCAGATGATATTTCACGGGTCTCTCGCTACTACCGAACATACTAAAAACGATGGAAAAGTTCCTTGTTTGCTATGCTAGGGACGCGTGACACACGACTTGATGGTGTAACCGGGTTTGTCTCGTTCTGTTGATCAACTTTCATGTTGAAAATATTTTCATCTGACTTACGTTTTATTTTATATTAATTTTGAAAGTTTTATTCAATAATTAGGAATTAAAAACAGATTTAATTAATTATTAAATGCTATTATGACGTCAGCATGATGTCATGCTCACATCAGAAGTTGACTGGTCAACTCGGACCAGTGGGTCCCATGTGTGATGCTCACATGAGAAGTTGACAGGTCAACACACTTTATTAATTAAGGTTTATTATTAATTAATCAGATTAATTTAGTGGGGGACCCATGTGTCATACTCTAATTGGATAATTTAATTATCCTAATTAACAAATTATCTAATTAATCTATTTACTCATAATCATTATCACTGATACTTATGTATCTAATTAATTCATTCAAAAATTAAATAATTAATTAATTAACTAATTATTTATTCATTTATTTATTATCTATTATTATTTTAAAAACAATTTACACGGGATGGCCCCACCTGTAAGTGGCCCATCGGCCTAACGCACACACATACACAACACACATCCGTACATATACAATATGTATCCTTTTCTACATACATGCATACATACATAATACATACATGCATAGTACATACATACATACATGCACATTTCCAACTTCTCCTACACTACACAATCAACAGGGGCAAATCCCCTCTATCTAACAAGGAGGAAACGGAGCGCACGCGAGCATGCAACCGGCGGCTCGCTGGAGTAGGGAGAGGAAGGAGAGGGTGGGAGGAGCCCGAATGGGCTCACCGCATGTTGCTGGGAAGAGGGGGGTGAGGCTCGATGGAGCCGACGTGGAGGATGACGAGGAGGCCGGTGCAGTCCGGCGAGGAGGAGCTCCCGGTGATGCCGGTGGGGAGATGCCCCGGGGCGTGGCACCGCGGCACCATCGCGTGTCCCCGATGCGGATCTGGTGATGTGACGAGGGGTGCTGGCAAAGGAGCAGCCGGGGCTCATGGAGGAGCTCCGGCGGAGGGGCGGCGTTGCCGGGATGAGGGGAACCAGGGGGAGGCAGGGGGCTCGATGCTGGAAGGGGCTCGGGTCGGCCGACGATGGGGGGCGCTGGATCGGCGCCGAGAGAGAGGGAGGGCGCGGGGGCGTGTGGAGGGCGCCGGCCCAGGGAGGCGCGACGGGAGGGAGGCAATCTGGTGGCGCGTGGAGTGTGGACGGGGGAGGCTCTTTGCCCCGACCCGGATCTTGATCTGGAGCGAGAGTGGGTTGGGGGCGAGGGGAGATCGATGGTGGGCCGGTTGGCTCCTAGCGTTGGGGCGATCTGGGAGGAGAGGGAGGCGTTGGCGACGGGCCAGGAGGAGTGCCACGAGGGGAGGGAGAGACGGTGCCAGGGAGGGAGCAGCGACGGGATCAGGGGAACGGGAGGAGAGGGCGACGTGGGGTGCGCTCGGGAGGGGGATCCCCTCGTGGGTTCGAAGGGGATTTGGCGAGAGGGCTAGGTTGCGAGAGGGAGGGAACCGTGCTGGTTCCCTCGTGGTTCCCCTAGCGGCGCATGGGAATGGGGAGGGGAGGACCGAGCGCTAGGGTTCCTCCCTGGGGGGGTCTTATACCCCCAGGCGAAAATGGGCCGTGGGGGGATTCGGCCAGCTCGGCCATTTGGCCCAGTTGGGCCGGGGGCTTTTTTTTCCTTTTGTTATTGTTATTTTTATTTGTGAATAGTTTCTATTTTAATTATATAGGGGTTATAAATAATATCAAAAATGCCCGATTCAATTCTATAAATAATTAGGGAATTCTTATAACTCATCCGACATTTTTATTTTAACATTCGAAAACTTTTCTCGTTCGACTTATTTTTAAATTTTTAATTTGACTCGGTTTCGATTAACACGAGATCAACGATAGAATTCGCGATGATGTGGAATCATTAGAGTGTGATCACTGTAACTTAATTACATACATTACTGTAGCAAAAGATGAGGGTGTGACACCAAGGCACCCCAAGGTAATAATCTAGGAAGACTAAAGTGTCTAAGCTTGGGGATACCCCGGAAGGCGTCCCTCTTTCGTCTCAATCCATCGGTATGTCACTTGGACCTATATTTTTGTTCATCACATGATATGAGTTTTGCTTGGAGCGTTGTTTTGATTTGGTCTCCTTTTGTTTGAGTTATGCACAATTGTTGTTTGCTGAACACACCTACCTGAGAGAGATAAAGTATCACCATGATTTCTTAGAATACACTTTGTGCTTCACTTATATCTTTTGAGCTCCGGAGTTGCTCTAATACTTCACTTATATCTTTTAGAACACGATGGTGTGTATATTGAAAAAAATTTGCACTCTTGTTCTTCACTTATATGTGTTTGAGAGTTAATAAATAGTGATGGTAATTTTCATGGGCTAAGACTATTCCAAAAATAACAGGTATTCCATGAGTGCATAATCGAAACCTTCATATGGCACATAAAAGAGAAACTTTGAGTTAATGATATTAATGTGGTAATGTGAAAGGGCATGAGTGCATGATCATTGGTTAATGAGAATACCATAAATTCGAGGGTGATAAGTCGCTGTTCATTTAAATATTTTTGTGGCATGGTGATGATGTGTGAGCATTCTAGTTCCTCGTTGAAAACCTAGTGTTGTTTAGGTCGGGGGCATGCAATGGTTAACTCCTACAAACCTCTTCCTTGGGGCATGCGAGTAGTACTTTGCTTCACGAAAGCTAATAAATATTGAAATAAGTATGTGAGTTCTTTATGACTAATGTGAATCCATGGATATACGCATTCTCACATCCTCATATTTGCTAACCTCTTCGGTATCATGCATTGCCCATTCTCCACCTCGAGGAAAAGTGCAACCTTCGCCGGTGCATCCAAACCCCGTGACATGATAAGCTCTGTTGCACATAAGCCTCATTATAACATCCTCAAAACAGCCACCATACCTACCTATCATGGCATTTCCATAGCCATTCCGATATATATTGCCATGCAACTTCAACCATCACGTCATATGACTAGTACTTTCATTTTCATATTGTTTTGCATGATCATATAAGCTGAGATAGTATTTGTGGCAAACACACCATCCATCATTTTTGATACATGTTACGCTTGATCATTGCACATCGTGGTACACTACTATAGGCTTTCACATAGAGTCATGCTATAGTTTTTCATATTGAGTTGTGAGTAAATATAAGTGTGATGATAAACATTATTAGGGCACTATCTGAATGAGGAAAGAATGATGGAGACAATGATTTCCCCACAAGTCGGGATGATACTCCGGATGGAAAATAAAAGAAAAAAATAAACATAAAAAAGGAAGAAAAAGAAAGAAAGAAAAATAAAAATAAAAAAGGAAAAAGAAAGGAAAAGAAAATTAAAATTAAATGAGAGATAAGAGAGAAGGGAGAGTGCTTCTTCTCTTTTTCCACACTTGTGCCTCAAAGTGATACCATGTTCTTCATATAGATAGTCTCATGTTTTGTCACTTCCATATGCTAGTGGGAATTTTTCATTATAGAACTTGGCTTGTATATTTCGACGACAGGCTTCCTCAAATTCTCGAGGTCTTCATGAGCAAGCAAGTTAGATGCAGACCCACTTAGCTTTAGTCGAGCTTTCATCCACTTATAGCGCTAGTGCATCCTTTGCATGGCAATCCCTACTCCTCGCACTGATATCTATGAATGGGCATCTCCATAGCCCGTTGATATGCCTAGTTGATGCGAGACTCTCTTCTCCACTTTTACCCATTTGAAACCTACCACCATATTCTATTCTACCTTTATGCTATATCCATGATTTACGCTCATATATTGCATGAGTAATAAAAAGCTGAAGCACATTAAAAGTACGATCTGGTTGCCTATCTTGACACCATGGTGGTTGACATTTGTAGTTATGCGGTGAATACGGAGTCATGCCATGCTAATATGATAAAATGAATAGTGGGTGAACATTCTTTAAGGATCATATATTTTGAAACTTTATGATTATGTGATTTATGTCTACAAATATTACTATGTTGATGTTTATTAATTCATAATTTCTCAATGATCAAACCTGCAATAGATTACATGTTGGGTAGCATGTCACTTCATAAATTCTATTTTTATCATTTACCTATTCGAGGACGAGCATGAATTAAGCTTGGGGATGCTCATACGTGTCCAACATATCTAGATTTTTTGATTGTTACATGCTATAATATTAACATTCTAGGATACTTTTTGGGTGTTTATTTACCAATTAATATTATTTTTGAGCACTAACCTATCAACCCAATATCTACTGCTAGTTGCTTCTTTGTGCGTGTTTTTGGCTTTTAACGTTTACAGTACCAAACGAAGTCCAATTGCCAAATAACTTTTTGACAATTTTTTCTGGACCAAAAGTAGACCTCGAAGCTTCGGGAGGAGACAGGAGGCTGCACGAGAGAGGCAACACACAGTAGGGCATGCCCAGATGTGTGCTGGCCCCACATCCCGACGTCCCTCTCTGGCGTGTAAATTAGTAAATATCCTAAAAACCCGAGGGAGCCTCCTGAAACACTTTTTGTGCTACCGTAAATCTCTGTTCCACCGTTTGCTCATCTGGAGCCCTATTCTGGGGCCCTGTTGGAGAGGGTATAGATCATGGAGGGCCTCCACATCAACCTTGCTACTCCCATGGTGATGTGTGAGTAGTTTACCATGGACCGACGGGTCCGCAGTTAGTACCTAGATGCACACCTCTCTCTCTCTCTCTCGATCTTCAACACATGATCATCACATATTTGGTTTGATCTATGTGATGTACTTTTATTGTATGGTGCATTGTGTGGCATGCAATGAATTGTAGGTTTATGTTTAGATTATTCATGATAAAAGATTTGAGTCTTCTCTAAATTCTATATTTGATTCTTATTTGCATGATTATTATAGATTCATAAATCTCACCGATCTATTGACTTGGTTTGGCCAACTAGATTAATCTTTCTCCAGTTGAAGGTGTGCATTGTGGTGGGTTTAATCTCGCGGTGCTCTATATCCGAGTGACATTGTAGGGGATTGATACGTCTCCAACGTAACTATAATTTTTGATGGTTCCATGCTGTTATATTATCATCTTAAGATGCTTTTTGGGTCATAATGCTGTCATAATGCACCAATTTCTAACCACTAACCCATTAACCCAGTGCCCAGTGCCAGTTGCTATTTTCTGCATGTTTTTTTGTTTTTCAGGTTTTGAATACCAAATGAAGTACAATTGCCACAAAACTATTTGGTTTCGGGAGGATACCTGGAGCTGCATGAGGATCCCACAAGGCAACAGGGCGCGCCCAGGGGTGGGGGGTCGGCATGCCCCGATGCATTGTCAACTCCATGTGGCCACTCTTGCCCCGTTCGCTGGCCTATAAATTCTATAATACTCCAAAAACCCTAGAGGCATCCACATAACACTTTTTACACCGCTACAAGTCTTTGTTACACGGCGACACCATTCGGAGCTCCGTTCGGGCACTGTGTCGGAGGGGGATCAATCACAGAGGGCCTCTATATCTACCTCGGTGCCCTTGTAATGATGTGTGAGTAGTTCACCTTAGACCTACGAGTCCGTAGTCAGTACCTATATGGCAATCTCTCTCTCCATCTATTGATCTTCAATACAATGATCATCGCATCTTTGCTTTCATCTATCCGATGTAATTGTCTTTTATGGTGCATTTGTTGGGATCCGATGAATTTTGGATCTATGTTCAGATTATTCATGAAAAGTATTTGAGTCTTCTCTGAATTATTATGGCTCTTATTTGCATGATCATAATAGCTTCATAAATATATCCGATCTATTGCATTGCTTTGGCCAAGTAGTTCGATATTTCTTCAGTGGTAGATGTGCATCGTAGTAGGTTCAACCTGACGAATTTCTATATCCAAGTGACAGAAGGGGACAAGTTGTGTCTTTGTGTTTCTGCCACTAGGGATGAAATGACGGGGTTCTGTCATATTGGTTGAGTTTACTTTGTCTACATCATGTCATCGTTCTCCAAGTATTACTTAGTTTGTCATGAACTTAATACGCAGAGAGGCAAGCATAGAACTGCTGTTGCAGTGAAGTAATAGTAGTAGCTGTAAGCATGAGTCCGCGTATTTGCCTATGGATCTGACTCCTATATACACATGATCATTGCCATGAAAATATCATAATTATCCGTTGTTCTACCAACATCGCAACAGTAATTTGTTTACCCACCGTATGTTACTTTCATGAGAGATGACACTAGAGAACACTACGGCCCCCGGGTCTATTCACTTATATATTCAAAAAATTATATTTTCCTTGCTACCTTCTGTTAGCTTTTATTTTAGTTAGTATTTTCAACAATTATCTACACAACTCACTTGCTTGCAAATAACAAGAACAAGGGAGTTGACAACCCTCTTGCCCGCGTTGGGTGCATGTTGTTTGCTCTTTTGTGTGCAGCCACTGAAGATGGTTGAGGATTGATATTCCAATTGGTTGGATAAACACTGGTTTCTTAATCGAGGGAAATACTTACCCGCATTGTGCATTTGTGTTGCGATAACCAGTTCCTCTTCATGCAAAACCCAACGCAAATCACAAGCATCAGGGACAAGACACGTCTTTGCATTGTTGCCACTAAGGATAAATGATGGGGTTCATTCATATTAAATGAGTTTACTTTGTCTACATCATGTCAATGTTCTCCAAGCATTACTCTATTTTACTTAGTACTATAGATGCATGCTGGATAGCGGTTTATGGGTGGAGTAATAGTAATAGGTGAAGGCAGGAGTCAGCCTATTTTCTTATGTACTTGATGCCCATATATATATGATCATTGTCGTGAATATCACATAACTATGCGATTTTCTATGAATTGCCCAATACTAATTTGTTTACCCATTGTATGCTTACAACATGAGAGATGCCACTAGGGAAAATTATGGCTCCCGGGTCTATTCGCTTATATATAAATTTACAAACACTACAATTATCTTGCTGCCTTTATTTACTTTTTATTTATTTTGCAATTATCAAATATCATGTACACACTTCATTTGTTCAGAAATAACGAGTCCAAGGGGATTGGCAACCCTCATCCATGCGTTGGGTGCAAGTGTTTGCTTATTTGTGTGTAGTCACTAAAGATGATGGTTGTGTGTTACTCCTATTGGTTCAATAACCTTGGTACTCACTATTAGAAATAATTATCTATAATCTGTCGCATCACCTATTCCACTTCACGAAAACCCAATGTAGATCACAAGTATCATATGATGAATTTAAAGATGTGATGCATAATTGTAAACGAGGGAGAACATGGAACAAGTTTGCCATTAATGATGGATTTGTGTTCCATTTTAACAAGCCATGCATTACTGCTTGCTTCGTTCATATTTTTTTGTTGTAGGGTCACATGGAGGAGGATTCATGGGACATTTTGGCCTCATGAATATGGAGGAATTACTTGCTATATATTTATTTTAGCCAAAGATGATACATGATGTTGAGCGTTTTCTTACTCGCTGCACTACATGTTAAAAAGCTTAGTCACGACTCAATCCTCATGGTTTATATATGCCTGATACATCCATTTTGCATCATGCTTTCATGTTGATATTTATCGCTTTATGGACTGTTATTATAGTTTGTGGAACCTTACTTATGCCTTTTCTCTCTTATTTTGCAAGGTTTATTTGAAGAGGGAGAATACCGGCAGCTGGAATTCTGGACTTGAAAAGGAGCTAGTCTGAGTCCTCTATTCTGCGCAACTCCAAATGCCCTGAAAATCAACGTGGATTTTTTTTGAATTTATAAAAAATACTGGGCGAAAGAAGTGTCACAGGGGAGCAACCAGGGGCCCACAATCTTGGTTGTCGCGGCCTACCCCCCTGGCCGCGGCAATAGGGCTTGTGGGCACCCTGGTGGCCCACTGCCCTCCCTCTTTTTCTATATGAAGGGTTTCGTTCGAAAAAAAAATCAGGGTGGAGCTTTTTCGCGGATTCTCCGCCGCCACGAGGCGGAACTTGAGCAGATCCAATCTAGAGCTCCGGCAGGACGATCCTGTCGGGGAAACTTCCGTCCTGGAGGGGGAAATCGTCGCCATCGTCATCACCAACACTCCTCTCATCAGAGTGGAGGCATATCCATCAACATCTTCATCAGCACCATCTCTTCTCCAAACCCTAGTTCATCTCTTGTAACCAATCTCCGTCTCGCGACTCTGATTAGTACTTGTAAGGTTGCTAGTAGTGTTGATTACTCCTTGTAGTTGATGCTAGTTGGATTACTTGGTGGAAGAGTTTATGTTCAGATCCTTGATGCTATTCATTACACCTCTGATCATGATTATGATTATGCTTTGTGAGTAGTTACTTTTGTTCCTGAGGACATGGGATAAGTCATGCTAATAATAGTCATGTGAATTTGGTATTCGTTCGGTATTTTGATATGCTGTATGTTGTTTTTCCTCTAGTGTTGTTATGTGAACGTCGACTACATAACACTTCACCATATTTGCGCCTAGAGGAAGGCATTGGGTGTTGGAAATATGCCCTAGAGGCAATAATAAAATGGTTATTATCATATTTCCTTGTTCATGATAATCGTCTATTGTTCATGCTATAATTGTATTAACAGGAAACTGTAATACATGTGTGAATAAATAGATCACAATGTGTCCCTAGCAAGCCTCTAGTTGGCTAGCTCATTAGTCAATAGATGATCATGGTTTCCTGGTCATGGGCATTAGATGTCATTGATAACGGGATCACATCATTGGGAGAATGATGTGATGGACAAGACCCAATCCTAGGCATAGCACTAGATCGTATTGTTCGTATGCTAAAGCTTTTCTAATGTCAAGTGTCTTTTCCTTCGACCGTGAGATTGTGCAACTCCCGGATACCGTAGGAGTGCTTTGGGTGTATCAAACGTCACAACGTAACTGGGTGACTATAAAGGTGCACTACGGGTACCTCTGAAAGTGTCTGTTGGGTTGGTACGAATCGATATCGGGATTTGTCACTCCGCGTGACGGAGAAGTATCTCTGGGCCCACTCGGTAGAACATCATCATGAGCTCAATGTGACTAAGGAGTTAGTCACACGATGACGTGCTACGGAACAAGTAAAGAGACTTACCGGTAACGAGATTGAACAAGGTATAGGTATACCGACGATCGAATCTCGGGCAAATTCTATACCGACAGACAAAGAGAATTGTATACGGGATTGATTGAATCCTTGACATCATGGTTCATCCGATGAGATCATCGTGGGGCAAGTGGGAGCCACCATGGGTATCCAGACCCCGCTGATGGTTATTGGCCGGAGAGGTGTCTCGGTTATGTTTGCTTGTCTCCCGAACCCGTACGGTTTACACACTTAAGGTTCGATGACGCTAGGATTATAGGGAATTGTTATACGATGTTACCGAAAGTTGTTCGGAGTCACGGATGAGATCCCGGACGTCATGAGGAGCTCCGGAATGGTCCGGACGTAAAGATTGATATATAGGATGGATGGTTTTGGACACCGGAAATGTTTCGCGCGTCACCGGTAATGTATCGGGACCACCGGAAATGGTCCCGGGGGTCCACCGGGAGGGGCCACCAGCCCCAAGAGGTAGCATGGGCCAAAATAGGGAGGGAAACCAGCCCAAAGTGGGCTGGTGCACCTCCCACAAGGTGGCCCAAGGCGCAGGAGGTGGAGAGGGGGGAAACCCTATGCGCTGGTGGGCCTAAGGCCCACCTAAGGGTGCGCCACCCCCTCCCCCTGCCCTGGCCGCCGCACCTCCCATCTAGGGCGGCTGCCGCACCACCTAGGGTGGGAACCCTAGGGGTGGCACCCCCCTCCCCTCCTCCTATATATAGTGGGTGTTTTGGGTTGTTTTACACACAGTTTTCCATCTCCCTCGGCGCAGCTCTGCCCCCCTTCTTCCTCCTCTCCCACGGTGCTTGGCGAAGCCCTGCCGGGAGACCTCATCTCTCCATCGACACCACGCAGTGGTGCTGCCGGAGATCTTCCCCAACCTCTCCCTCCTCCTTGCTGGATCAAGGTGCGGGAGACGTCATCGGGCTGCACGTGTGTTGAACGCGGAGGTGCCGTGGTTCGGCACTAGATCGGAATCACACCGCTATCTGAATCACCGCGAGTACGACTCCATCAACCGCGTTCTAGAAACGTTTCCGCTTAGCAATCTTCAAAGGTATGAAGATGCATTCACCCCTCTCTCGTTGCTGGTCTGTCCATAGGAAGATCTGAATATGCGTAGGAATTTTTTTGAATTTATGCTACGTTACCCAATAGTGGTATCAGAGCCAGGTTTTCTACGCGTAGATTCTATGCACGAGTAGAACACAAAACGTTGTGGGCGATGATTTGTCAATTTCTTGCCGCTACTAGTCTTATTCTTTTCGGCGGTATTACGGGATGAAGCAGCCCGGATCGACATTACACATACGCTTACGTGAGACTAGTTCCACCGACAGACATGCACACCGTGCATAAAGGTGGCTAGCGGGTGTCTGTCTCTCCTACTCTAGTCAGATTGGATTTGATGAAAAGGGTCCTTATGAAAGGTAAATAGCTTTGGCATATCATCGTTGTGGCTGTCACGTAGGTAAGAAACTGTTCTTGCTAGAAACCCAAATCAGCCACGTAAAACTTGCAACAACAATTGGAGGACATCTAACTTGTTTTTGCAGGGTTTGACATGTGATGTGATATGGCCAAAGTTGTGATGTTGCATGTATGATGTATGAGATGATCATGTCATTGTAATAGGTTTCACGACTTGCATGTCGATGAGTATGACAACCGACAGGAGCCATAGGAGTTGTCTTAATTTATTGTACGATATGCAACACCATGTGCTTACTACTTTTACTTCATTGCTAACGGTTATCTATAGTAGTAGTGATAGTAGTAGTTGGCGTGACGACTTCATGGAGACACGATGGAGATCATGGTGTCACGCCGGTGTCAATGATGATCATGCGATGTGTGAAGATGGAGATCGAAAGAGCAAAGATGATAATGGCCATATCATGTCACTATATGATTGCATTGTGATGTTTATCATGTTTTCATCTTATTGCTTAGAACGACGGTAGAATAATAAGATAATCCCTCTTAAAATTTCGAGAATGTATTCCCCTAAGTGTGCACCGTTGCGAAGGATCGTTGTCTCGAAGCACCACGTGATGATCGGGTGTGATAAATTCTAACGTTAGCATACAACGGGTGTAAGCCAGATTTACACACGCGAAACACCTAGGTTGACTCGAAGAGCTTAGCATGTATAGACATGACCTCGAATACAAGAGACCGAAAGGCCGAACATGAGTCGTATGGTTCAATACGATCAGCATGAAGTTGCTCACCATGGTGACTAGTCCGTCTCACGTGATGATCGGACACGGGTTAGTCAACATGGATCATGTATCACTTAGATGACTAGAGGGATGTCGATTTAAGTGGGAGTTCATACTTAATTTGATTAAATGAACTTAATTGTCATGAACTTAGTCTAAAAGTTGTATTTATAAATATTGTAGATGGCCAACGTCAACCTCAATTTCAACGCATTCCTAGAGAAAAACAAGCTGAAAGATGATGGTAGCAACTATGCGGACTGGGTTCGCAACTTGAAGCTCATCCTTGAAGCAGCTAAAAAGGCTTATGTCCTTGATGCGCCGCTAGGTGACCCTCCCGCTCCCGCAGCAGCCCAGGACATTCTGAATGTCGGGCAAACGCGGAGTGATGACTACTATCTGGTTAGGTGTGGCATGTTATACAGTTTGGAAACGGGGCTCCAAAGGCGTTTTGAGTAACACGGTGCATATGAGATGTTCCAAGAGTTGAAACTAGTTTTTCAAGCTCATGCCCGTGTCGAGAGATATGAAGTCTCCAACAAGTTCTTTAGTTGTAAGATGGAGGAGAACAGTTCTGTCGGTGAGCACATACTCAAAATTTCTGGGTTACACAGTCGTCTGACTTCACTTGGAGTCGAACTTCCAGATGATGCTATAATTGATAGAATCCTCCAGTCTCTCCCACCAAGCTACAAAGGCTTTGTGCTGAACTACAACATGCAAGGGATGGAGAAGACCATTCCCGAGTTGTACTCGATGTCCAAGTCTGCAGAAGTAGAAATCAAGAAAGAGCATCAAGTGTTGATGGTCAACAAGACCACTAGTTTCAAGAAGGGCAAGGGTAAGAGGAACTTCAAGAAAGACGGCAAAGCCGTTGCCTCGCCCAGTAAGCCAGATGCCGGGAAGAAGAAAAAGAATGGACCCAAGCCTGAGACTGACTGCTTCTATTGCAAGGGAAAAGGTCACTGGAAGCGGAACTGCCCCAAATACTTAGCGGACAAGATGGCCGGCAACGTTAAAGGTATATCTGATATACATGTTATTGATGTGTACCTTACCAGCGCTTGTAGTAGCTCCTGGGTATTTGATACCGGTACTGTAGCTGACATTTGCATCTCAAAGCAGTAACCGCGGAATAAGCGGAGACTGGCCAAGGACGAGGTGACGATGCGCGTCGGGAATGGCTCCAAGGTCGATGTGATCACCGTCGGCACGATACCTGTACATCTACCGTCAGGATTGGTTTTAAACCCTAATGATTGTTATTTAGTACCAGCTTTGAGCATGAATATAGTATCAGGGTCTTGCTTAATGCCAGACGGCTACTGATTTAAGTCAGAGGATAATGGTTCTTCTATTTATATGAGTGATATGTTTTATGGTCATGCTCCGCTGATGAATGGTTTATTCTTGATGAATCTCGATCGTGATGTTACACATATTCATAGTGTGACTACCAAAAGATGTAAAGCTGATAATGATAGTCCCACATACTTGTGGCACTGCCGTCTTGGTCATATCGGTGTTAAGCGCACGAAGAAGCTCCATATTGATGGACTATTAGAGTCTCTTGACTTTGAATCATTTGACACATGCGAACCGTGCCTCATGGGAAATATGACTAAGACTCCATTCCCAGGAATAATGGAGAGAGAAACTGACTTATTGGAAATAATACATACTGATGTGTGTGGTCCATTGAACGTTGAAGCTCGCGGTGGCTATCGTTATGTTCTCACTCTCACCGATGATTTGAGTAGGTATGGGTATATCTACTTGATGAAGCACAAATCTGAGACGTTTGAAAAGTTCAAGGAATTTCAGAGTGAGGTCGAGAATCAACGTGACAGAAAAATTAAGTGTCTACGATCTGATCGTGGAGGAGAATATTTGAGTCACGAGTTTGGCACACACCTGAGGAAGTCTGGAATCATTTCACAACTAACACCGCCTGGCACACCGCAACGCAACGGAGTGTCTGAACATCGTAATCGCACTTTATTAGATATGGTACGATGTATGATGTCTCTTACCGACTTACCGCTATCATTTTGGGGATACGCATTAGAAACTGCAGCATTCGCTATAAGTAGGGCACCGTCTAAATCTGTTGAGACGACACCGTATGAACTATGGTTTGGCAACAAACCTAAGTTGTCGTTTCTTAAAGTTTGGGGTTGCGATGCTTATGTGAAGAAACTTCAACCAGAAAAGCTCGAACCCAAAGTGGAGAAATGCGTATTCATAGGATGCCCTAAGGAAACTATTGGGTATACCTTCTATCTTAGATCCGAAGGTAAAACCTTTGTTGCCAAGAACGGATCCTTTCTAGAGAAAGAGTTTCTCTCGAAAGAAGTAAGTGGGAGGAAGGTAGAACTTGATGAGGTAACTACACCCCCTCTCGAACAGGATAGTAGCGCAGGGCGGGAAATTGTTCATGTGGCGCCTGCACCAACTGAAGAGGAAGTTAATGATAATGATCATGAAGCTTCGGATCAAGTTACTACTGAACCGCGAAGGACCACAAAGGCACGTTCCGCACTAGAGTGGTAGGGCAACCCTGTGATGGAAATCATGTTGTTAGACAACGGTGAACCTTCGAACTATGAAGAAGCAATGGCGGGCCCGGATTCCAGCAAATGGCTTGAGGCTATGGAATACGAGATAGGATCCATGTATGAGAATAAAGAATGGACTTTGGTGGACTTGCCTGATGACCGGCGAGCCATAGAAAATAAATGGATCTTCGAGAAGAAGACTTATGCAAACGGTAATGTGACCGTTTATAAAGTTCGACTTGTCGCAAAGGGTTTTCGACAAATTCAAGGAATTGACTACGAAGAGACTTTCTCTCCCGTAGCGAAGCTGAAATCAGTCCGAATCATGTTAGCAATTGCCGCCTTTTATGATTACGAAATTTGGCAAATGGACGTCAAAACAGCGTTCCTTAACGGGAACCTTAAGGAAGAGTTGTATATGATGCAGCCAGAAGGTTTTGTCGACCCTAAGGGTGCTAACAAAGTGTGCAAGCTCCAGCGCTCCATCTATGGGCTGGTGCAAGCATCTCGGAGTTGGAACATTCGCTTTAATGAGGTGATTAAAGCGTTTGGATTCATACATGTTTATGGAGAAGCCTGTCTGTACAAGAAAGTGAGTGGGAGCTCCGTAGCTTTCCTCGTACTGTATGTGGATGACATATTATTGATGGGGAATAATATAGAGATATTGGAGAGCATAAAGGCCTATTTGAACAAGAGTTTTTCAATGAAGGACCTTGGAGAAGCTGCATACATATTAGGCATCAAGATCTATAGAGATAGATCAACACGCCTCATAGGTCTTTCGCAAAGTACATACCTTGACAAGATATTGAAGAAGTTCAATATGGAAAACTCAAAGAAAGGGTTCTTGCCAGTTTTGCAAGGTATGAGATTGAGTAAGACTCAGTCACTGACCACAGTAGCAGATTGAGAGAAGATGAGTACTGCCCCCTACGCTTCAGCCGTAGGCTCTCGAATGTGTGCCATGCTGTGTACCAGACCTGATATAAACCTTGCCATAAGTTTGGTAGGGAGGTACCAAAGTGATCCCGGTATGGAACACTGGACAACGGTCAAGAATATCCTTAAGTACCTGAAGAGGTCTAAGGAGATGTTTCTCGTTTATGGAGGTGACGAAGAGCTCGTCGTAAAGGGTTACGTCGACGCTAGCTTCGACACAGATCCGGATGACTCTAAGTCACAGACCGGATATGTATATGTTTTGAATGGCGGGGCAGTGAGCTGGTGCAGCAACAAGCAAGAAGTCATGGCAGCATCTACATGTGAAACGGAGTACATAGCTGCTTCAGAAGCGGCTCATGAAGGAATTTGGATGAAGGAGCTCATCACCGACCTTGGAGTGGTTCCAAGCACGTCGGGTCCGATGACACTCTTCTGTGATAACACTGGGGCCATTGCAATTGCCAAGGAGCCCAGGTTTCACCGGAACACCAAGCACATCAAACGCCGCTACAACTCCATCCAGGACCATGTCGAGAGTGGAGTAATAGAGATTTCTAAAGTACATACGGATTTGAATGTTACATACCCGTTGACTCAACCTCTTCCACGAGAAAAACATGATCAACACCATAATGCTATGGGTGTTCGATACATCACAATGTAACTAGATTATTGACTCTAGTGCAAGTGGGAGACTGTTGGAAATATTCCCTAGAGGCAATAATAAAATGGTTATTATCATATTTCCTTGTTCATGATAATCGTCTATTGTTCATGCTATAATTGTATTAACAGGAAACAGTAATACATGTGTGAATAAATAGATCACAATGTGTCCCTAGCAAGCCTCCATTTGGCTAGATCGTTAGTGAATAGATGATCATGGTTTCCTGGTCATGGGCATTAGATGTCATTGATAACGGGATCACATCATTGGGAGAATGATGTGATGGACAAGACCCAATCCTAGGCATAGCGCTAGATCTTATTGTTCGTATGCTAAAGCTTTTCTAATGTCAAGTTTCTTTTCCTTCGACCGTGAGATTGTGCAACTCCCGGATATCGTAGGAGTGCTTTGGGTGTATCAAACGTCACAACGTAACTGGGTGACTATAAAGGTGCACTACGGGTACCTCTGGAAGTGTCTGTTGGGTTGGTACGAATCGAGATCGGGATTTGTCACTCCGCGTGACGAAGAGGTATCTCTGGGCCCACTCGGTAGAACATCATCATGAGCTCAATGTGACTAAGGAGTTAGTCACACGATGACGTGCTACGGACCGAGTAAAGAGACTTACCGGTGACGAGTATAGGTATACCGACGATCGAATCTCGGGCAAGTTCTATACCGACAGACAAAGGGAATTGTATACGGGATTGATTGAATCCTTGACATCGTGGTTCATCCGAAGAGATCATCGTGGAGAAAGTGGTAGCCACCATGGGTATCCAGACCCCGCTGATGGTTATTGGCCGGATAGGTGTCACGGTTATGTCTGCGTGTCTCCTGAACCCGTAGGGTCTACACACTTAAGGTTCGATGACGCTAGGGTTGTAGGGAATTGTTATACGAGGTTACTAAAAGTTGTTCGGAGTCCCGAATGAGATCCCGAACGTCACGAGGAGCTCCGGAATGGTCCGGAGGTAAAGATTGATATATAGGATGGATGGTTTTGGACACCGGAAATGTTTCAGGCATCACCGGTAATGTACCAGGACCACCGGGACCACCGGAAATGGTCCCGGGGGTCCACCGGGAGGGGCCACCAGCCACAAGAGGTAGCATGGGCCAAAAGAGGGAGGGCAACGAGCCCAAAGTGGGTTGGTGTGCCTCCCACAAGGAGGCCCAAGGCGCAGGAGGTGGAGAGGGGGGAAACCCTAGGCACTGGTGGGCCTAAGGCCCACCTAGGGGTGCTTCACCCCTCCCCCTACCCTGGCCGCCGCACCTCCCATCTGGGGGGCTGCCGCACCACCTAGGGTGGGAACCCTAGGGGTGGCACCCCCCTCCCCTCCTCCTATATATAGTGGGGGTTTTGGGGCTGTTTTACACATAGTTTTCCATCTCCCTCGGCGCAGTCCTGCCCCCCTTCTTCCTCCTCTCCCACGGTGCTTGGCGAAGCCCTGCCGGGAGACCTCGTCTCTCCATCGACACCACGCCGTCGTGCTGCCGGAGATCTTCCCCAACCTCTCCCTCCTAATTGCTAGATCAAGGTGCGGGAGACATCACCGGGCTGCACGTGTGTTGAATGCGGAGTTGCCATGGTTCGGCACTAGATCGGAATCACACCACGATCTGAATCGCCGCGAGTACGACTCCATCAAGCGCGTTCTAGCAACGCTTCTGCTTAGCTATCTTCAAAGGTATGAAGATGCACTCACCCCTCTCTTGTTGCTGGTCTCTCCATAGGAAGATCTGAATATGCGTAGGAATGTTTTTTGAATTTATGCTACGTTACCCAACATTGGGGAGTAGTAAGTAGATGATGGGTTGCTGGAGTGACAGAAGCTTAAACCCCAGTCTATGCGTTGCTTCGTAAGGGGCTGATTTGGATCCACTAGTTTAATTCTATGGTTAGACGTTGTCTTAATTCTTGTTTCGTAGTTGCGGATGCTTGCGAGAGGGGTTAATCATAAGTGGGATGCTTGTCCAAGTAGGGGCAGTACCCAAGCGCCGGTCCACCCATATATCAAACTATCAAAGTAACGAACGCAAATCATATGAACATGATGAAACTAGCATGACAGAAATTCCCGTGTGTGCTCGGGAGCGTTTTTCCTCTTATAAGACTTTGTTCAGGCTTGTCCCTTTCTACAAAAGGGATTGGGCCACTTGCTGTACCGTTGCTACTACTTGTTACTTGTCACTTTTCGCTTGCTACGTTTCACCTCACTACGCCATCACTTGTTAACGCTACTTTCAGAGCTTGTAGTTATTACCTTGTTGAAAACCGTTTATGAGAGCCTTCTCCTCCTCGTTGGGTTCGACACTCTTACTTATCGAAAGGACTATGATTGATCCCCTATACTTGTGGGTCATCAATTCCTTTTCCTATACCTGGTGTTCGATGGGAGGATATCTCTATGGACTTTGTTTTAGGTTTAGCTCGAACAAATAAGGGGAGCGATATCATATTTGTTGTCATAGATAGATTTTCTATCATGGCACACTTTATACCATGTCATAAAAGTGATGATGTTGCCATTGTTACTTATTTGTTCTTTCATGAGATTAGTCGCTTGCATGGTTTTCCAAATACAATTGTTTGAGATCGTAATGCTAAATTTCTTAGCCACTTTTTGTGATGTTTATGGGATAAGTTGGGGACTACACTACATTTTAGTACCACATGTCACCCAAAACTGATGGACAAGCTCAAGTAGTCAATAGAACATTGTCTACCATGCTTAGGGCTGTTTTGATTAATAACTTCAAATGTGGGAAGAATGATTGCATCATATTGAATTTGCTTACAATATTTCTCTGCATTCTACTACTAAGATGTGCCCTTTTTAAATTGTGTATGGTTGCCTCTTCCTTCTTTGGAGAAGGTTAATTTTGATGCTAAACAACGTGATGAATTGATCTTCAAAATGCATGAGTTAACCAAGGAAAAAATTGAGCGTATGAATGCTAAATATAAATGTGCTTGAGATAAGGGTAGAAAAGATGATGTCTTTGAACCCGGAGATCTTGTTTGGTTACATTTATGCAAGGATAGATTTCACCATTTGTGCAAGTCAGAACTAATGCCATGTCTTGATGGTCCTTTTAAGGTGTTAGAGAAAATAAATGATAATCCATATAAACTAGATCTGCCAGCAGTCTTTGGGGTTAGTCCCACTTCTAACATTGCAGATTTGGAGCTTTAGCTTGGTGAGGGTGATGAGCTTCTGTCGAGGACGACTTTAGTCCAAGAAGGGGAGGATGATGAGGACATCCATACCATAGTTACACCCACATCCCCTGGTACTATACCTACTGGACCAATTAATAGAGCTCACGTAGGTTAATTAAATTATCAGGTAATTTCATTTCTTGGGAACGATTCTAATGTTAATGAGAATATGATGTTGCCTAAAAGAGACACATTTGTGTTGATTACTAATGAAGGGCCTAGGATGGACTAGAGGAATCAACACTAGAGCGGGAGCAAGCATGGTGATGAAGACACACACAAAGGGAACCACATAGACATCTCAAGTGGAGTTTTCAGCACTTTATAGCCCCCGTGATGACATACAAGGACATGGACAAAACATACAAGATGTCCTTTCATAAATTTTATCAATAGCTTGTTATAGGTGTTCTGCCATGATACCTCTCCAACATATGGATAATTTTTGATTGTTCCATGCTATTATATTTTAAATCTTAGATACTTATATGCAATAATATGCTATTTTATATCATTTTTTGGAACTAACCTATTAACCAAGTGCCAAGTGTGTGTTCTTGTTTTCTACTTGTTTTTTGCTTCTCCATGGAAGTAGTACCAAATGGAGTCCAAACACTATGAAACGTCTTCATGATTTTTTCCTGGACAAAAGAGACCCTAGAAGCTTCGGGAGGAGACCAAATGAGAAGGGAGGAGATGGCCAGGCAATACGGAACGCCTAGGAGAGGAAGCGCGCCCTGATGCCTTGTGGGTCCCACGTGGCTCTGTCTGACCTAATTCGACCTTTATAAATTCTCTAATACCAAAAATCCAATAGAAACACTTCCCACCGCTGCAAGCCTCTGTTCTGCTGTGATCCCATGTGGAAACCTTATCCAATGCCATGCCATAGGGAGAATCGACCATGGAGGCCGTCTACATCAACATTGCTCCCTCCATAATGATGTGTGAGTAGTCCACCACACACCTACAAGTCCTTAGCTAGTACCTATATGGCTTCTTCTCTCTCTCTCTCTGATCTTCAATGCAATGTTCACCGTGATTCCCATAGTAATTTATTCAATGCAATCCTCTTTTGTGGTGTGTTTGTTCGGATCCAATGAATTGCGGGTTTCTGATGAGATTCATTGAAAGTAATTGTTGCTCCGCTGAATTCTATTGTGCATGATTATTATAGCTTCGTATTTCTCTCTTAACTATCTGTTTGGTTTGGACAACTAGATTGATTTCTCTTCAGTGTGACTTTTGCATTATAGTGGGTTCAATCTTGCGGTGCTCTATATCTAGTGAGAGAAGGGGACAAGACTCATATTTGCATTGTTGCCACTAAGGATTCAACGACGGAATCTAAACATATTTCTTGTCTTACTTTGTCTATATCATGTCATCTTCCTCCAAGAATTATTTTGTTTGTCATGAACTTAATATCTGGAGAGGCAAGCATAGAAGCACCCTCAAACTGGAGTAATAGTAGTAGATGTAGGATCGTTTTGGTCTACTTGCTATAGACATGATGCCTATATACACAATCCTTGTAGTGAATAACATGTTGAAACTATGCGCTATTTTGTCAATTGCCCAATAGTAATTTGTTTACCCACCGTGTGCTATGTTCGAGAGAGAAGCCTCTTGCGAAAACTATGGCCCTCGGGTCTACTTTATCCTATTGCTAAGAGCTCAATTTACTTTACTTCACTTTATGTACTTTTTATTTAATTTTGTTATTTATATCATCTATCTTTCAACATTATACCTTGCATGTAATGAGTTCAAGGTGCTTGACAACCCATTTGCCCGCATTGGGTGCAAGTGTTTGGTTTTGTGTGTATAGGTGTGAGACTTGTGATTTGCATTGGGGTTTCCCCCGAAAAGGAGGGGCGTGATGCAACACGGTATAGATAACTATTTACCTTAGTGGGAACCGAGGTTATTGAACCAATAGGACGAACAAACAACTTCTTGTCTTCAGCACCTACACACAAAAGAGCACACACTTGCACCCAACGTGGTCAAGAGGTTGTCAATCCCCTTGAACTCATCACTTGCAAGCAAATGATTAGTGTAGATGATACATGATAAATACAAAATAGAAAATAAATAAAAAGTAAATAAAGGCATCAAGGTATTTATAAAATTTGAATATATATATGTGAATAGACCCAAGGTCCATAGTGTTACAGGCTAGAGGCTTCTCTCTCGAAGAAGGCATACATTGGCTAAACAAATTACTGTTGGGCAATTGATAGAAAAGCGCATAGTTATGCAATATTTACTCACGACAATGATAATTTGTATATAGGCATCATGCTCGTCAGCAAGTAGACCCACTCCTGCCTGCATCTACTACTACTACTCCACCTATCGACTGTTATCGAGCATGCATCTAGATTATTAAGTAAACCAAAGTAATGCTTTGTCGGGACCCCGATCCTAAGCCATAGGAATCCAGCCTGTAACACATCGCATCCCTTTGCGATCTCACGCACGGTTTACCCCACGGCTGCGGCCTTACCATAGCCGGGACCGTTTGCGCCTTTTTACTCACGTATGCAATTGATGTTAAAGAACCCGGATCGACAAGTCTAGTCATAAACCAATGTGGCAGTACCGCACAAGGACAAGCATACATGACCCAACAATGCAGGTGTCGGTCACCAGCGAATGTAGACGAGTCGTAGCAAGCTACAAGGACTCCATTACATCGTGTGACATTTCCCCAAAGGGGACAGACACAGCAGCTAAGAAGGACACACGCCGGTCAACCAATGTGTCCGGAGCAGTAGCGAGCTACCATGGCTCGTTGGATCAGAAAGGGGCATTTCCCTGTAAGGAGTGCTACTAAAGTTTACGGCTAGGTAATCGAACCCCATAGATATGAAGTACGACACACATACGCAGGGCATACCGATATGTATAGATACATCGATGGCATCACAACATAACCATAAACATACAAGCTTTATTTAAGAGGCTCGGAAGAGCCACACACATAATATTACACAGTAAGTGTCTCACGACCCATCATAGCAGTCATTCAGTTACAAGCCAGCGGAAGTGTTTAAAACTATCTTAGTACAGACAGGTGAAACTAGAAGGCACATGGCCTGACTATACTACAAACCCAACCTAGGGCCAGATCCTAGCTGGGACACCAGCTACTCGTCGTCGTCGATGTCTAGGAAGAACCCTCCATTAGGGTCATTAGCAACCTCTGCAACATTTATTAAGCAAACATGAGTACGGAGGTACTCAGCAAGACTTTAGGATAACTATCTACTCATGCAATGTATCAATAAGGTATTGTGGGGTTTTCTGCGGAAAGCCAGCATTTGACTCATGGCTAGACAACTTGCATTTATAAATAATTTTGACAACTTGATTTCTCGCACTCGAGTCCACTAACACCACAACAATATGCCATCGTGGAATCATTCCGTCTCCATACGGAAATGCCGTCCACGACACTCACGCTTATCTTGACAATTTTATGAGTAGCCATTTAAGTTATCTATGAACAACATATGTCTCCAAGTAGTCCATATCCGCGGACGCGGCTATTCGAATAGATCATAACCCTGCAGGGGTGTACTTCGTCACACACGCTCTCGCCACTTATCGCCATGTGCACGTCATGCACCTCGGCAACCTTCAAGCGGAAGCCCAGCGAGGTAGTCGGCCACGACCGTTAACCACATTAGTACCTAGTCCAGGTTCATCGCCTATCTGAGAGTAACCCGTACGGAAGTCCGGCCGAGGTTTCCGCCACGGCCTCAAACGATGTGCGCAGGGTTCCCAAGCCCACCATCCGGGTGCCACATGGTACACCGTGCCACTGCCTACGGCATCACAGCCCACCTCTCAGGTCAGCACCATGCACGGCCTCCAGCATGACTATAAACACCAGAAACTACTTGCAACTCCTGGACCAAGTACTAAGCGATTAATAAGTCGAGCGGGGTCATATTTCAGGGCCCAGTATGTGGTAGTATCTCGTCTTGGATTACATACACGGAACTCAGTTCCTAAGGACGGTTCCAATGAAACAACCCGCCATGTACTCCTACACAGCCTTTCACCGGTACCTTTACCAAATCAGGTTCAACACACAACCTTTGCTTACTGAACACGTTCTCACAATTCTGTTCATCTCCCAGATGACAGACCATACACAACTCTAAGCATAGCATGCACAGCAGGATAAGGCACATCATGGCTCAAGCAACTACCAGGTATGCTACGTTGCAAGGTTCAGCTATTTACTGTGACAAGGATAGGTCATGCAAAGGAAGTGGGTTCAACTAACGTGGCAAAAGCATTTGAAGCATTTGATCCTAATGCAATAAGTAAGTGCAGGAGCAAGAACATGGGATTTATCGGAATGATCAAAATGGTTGCTTGCCTTGTTGCTCAGAGGGGTGACAATATCCGTCAGACGGATATTCGGTGGAATCCGGGGGAGCGGAGCCTACCGAAAGAATGACAACAATCAATATCAAACATATGGAATCAAGATGATGCATGAGCTTGGCATGAGGATGCAAGGTGGTATACTATTATAGCTAACATGTATTAGGTTTGAAGATGATTTGAATCAAATTCAAATATCACTTCAAACGAGGTATTCTCGGATACCATTTTAATTGATTCGACCTGATGCTCAGATCAACTTGCTTTTAACATGCATGGTATAACATGTTAGGTTGCTGGTTTGTAATTTGGACACTGTTTGATCATATCATGTGAAGTGAAATTTCAATTTTTTCCAAATTCCATCTCCAAAGTATTTATAAGAATTAACTTATTCATTAATCTACATGTTTGGGTTCAGTATCATTTTCAAACATGTTTGAAAATGACATATTCAGATTCCTTGAATTTTTCTCATACTTTTTCATATATAAATTATTTTCATTGGAGTTACAGATTAATTTCTATGAATTTTAGAAGTTTTAAACATTTCTGGAATTATTTTTATACTAGAAAACCCCTTTATTGCGTCACAGTGACGTCTCTGGTCAACAGAGCCTGGGCCAGGTCAAACCTGAGCAGTGGGGTCCACTGGTCAGTGACCAGGGACTAATCCCCGAGTTGACCAGCCCCTAACTGGGGTTTGACTCACCCTGGGGCCCACTGTCAGTGGCTAGGGGGGGTGTTTAGTGGGTGATTAAGTTGACCATGTCGGCCCCCATCGGAATATGGCCGGCGGCGACCACGGGCGCGGCGGAGGGCTCGCTGGAGTGAGCTAAACGGCGCTACGGGCTCAGTTCTGGGCGCGGTTTAGTGCTACGGATAGCTAGTGAAACACCGCATCTAAAGGGGGAGGAGCTGGACCCAGTGCTCACCGGAATCCATGCGGGCGATGTGGTCAGCGGCGGTTGCGGCTCGGGCATCGACGGGAGTGCCGATGCGGGGGATTAGCGAGCTGGGAGAGGGGCCCTACGCCATCTACAAAGCTCCAGGAGCTCATTTCTGAGCTCGGTCTTGCGAGCAGAGTACCACAACGACGGCAATGACATGGCCGGCGATGAGGTCCTTCGGGCTCCGGCGGCTAACGGGGTTAAAGGAGGGGGAAAGCCTTGGGAAGAGGGGGTACGGGAAGAGGAGCTCACGGCCGATCTTGTGAGGCTGCCGGCAAGGTCGGGGAGGACCGGGAGGCGACGGATCGACGGCGACCGGAGCTTCGGGAAGAGAGAGATCCGAGAGGGGAAAGGGGATCGAGAGGCCTACGGGGGGAGATAGAGCCGCGGGGAGGAGGATAAGAAGCCTCAGGGAGTCGCGCTGGCGCTCCTGGAGGCCTCCAGCAGCGAGCAGGCACGCAGGAGGTGGCCAGGCTTGGCCGCTGTGCTCATCTTCTTCCCTGCCTATTGGCAGGAGGAGGAAGATGACCGGGGAGCCCCTGGTGGGCTGGGCCGGCGACAGATAGAGGTATGCTATTCTTTTCCCTTATTTCTTTTCTGTTTTGTTTCTGTTTTGCTAACTACTGATTGCTATTTATTTCAGCTCCCAAAATAGTTGGTAAAAACTATTTTGAACACACCAGAATATTTGTTGGAATATATCCAACCATTCCTGGAGTTTTCAAATTTTTTGAAAACTTAGAGTTTTTGAAATCAAACTTTAAACATGAAACCAGTAGCTTTTTGCATTTATTTAAAATGCTTAAAGTATCAAGAAAATGGTTTTGTTCATTGCTTATTTACTTCCATGATTTATCAGAAAAGTTGAACTTTTCTTGAGGCCATTTTGGGTTCATTGATATTAACTAGTTTGAAATTTCCTTTAATTTGAGAAGTGGCTAGGGTTTTTGAGTTTTCCTTCACCACTTACTTTGTTCTTGTTGAAAATTTCCTAGATGCAATGCAAAGAAAACATGAGCACAAAGCTAACTTGATTAAGGTGTCAGGGATGTGACATGATTGGAGAACAATGACATGACATATACGAAGAAAATCCAATTAACATGAATCAACCCCAACATTTTCTCCTTAGTGGCAGAAATACGGATATGTGTCTTGTCCCCTACTTTGTCACTTGGATATAGAGCGCTGCAAGATTGAACCCACTACAACACACCTCTGTAACTTAAGATAGATCAATCTAGTTGGCCAAACCAAATCAATAGATCGGAGTGAATTAAAAATCTATATTGATCATGAAAATAAGAATCAAATAATAATTCAGAGGAGACTCAAATCTTTTCCACAAATAATCTGAACATAAACCCACAATTCATAGGATCCCAGCAAACGCACCACACAAAGTGATTAAGATCACCATGAGAATCGCGATGATCGTGGCAATAAAGAACATAGACACATAGAGAGACAGAGAGATCTAGGTACTAGTTATGGAACTATAGGCCTGTGGTGAACTACTGACACATCATCATGGGAGCAATAAGGTTGATGTAGAGGCCCTCCGTGATCGATCCCCATCCGATAGGGTACTGGAACAAGGCTCCAGATGGGCACATGGCAGAACAAAAATTTGCGGCACCGTAAAAAGCGTTTCAGGAGGCTCCTTAGGTTTTTGGGATATATTAGAATTTATAGGACATAGAGTGGTGTCGGGGGACGAGGAAAGTGGCCACAAGCCATCAGGGCACAACCACCCACCTGGTCACCCCCTATTAGCTTGTGGGCCCCTTGTGCGGCTTCTCGTCTTCTCCTGAAACTTCCACGTCTTATTTTGGTCCAGAAGAAAAATCAAAAAAATTAGGGGTATTTGGATTCCATTTGGTACTATAAACCTGAAAAGCCAAAAACATGCAGAAAAAAAAATAGCAGTTCGCAGTGGGTTAATAGGTTAGTGCTTAAAAATAATATAAAACAACAAGTAAATGCCTAAAGAGCATCCTAGAATGATAATCTTATAGAATGGAATAATCAAAAAGTATATATACATAGGAGACGTATCAGCATCCCCAAGCTTATTTCGTGCTCATCCTCAAGTAGGTAAATGATAAAACCATAATTTTTGATGTGACATGCTACCTAACATGTAATCTTTTTCCGGTATGATAATTGAGAAACGATGAATTAACTAACATCAACATAGTAATATCCATGTACATAAGTAGCATAATCATCAATGTACAACATATACGATCCTTAAAGAATGTTTAACACGTCAATCATTTCTCGTATTAGCATGGCATGGATCCGTCTTCACCACATAAATAGATATGTCAGGCACCACAGTGTTAAGCCAGTCAATTGGATCGTACTTTTTAATGTGCTTCAACTTTTTATTAGTCAATCAATACATGAGCATGAACCTTGGACATAGCATATAGGTGGAATAGAATATGGTGGTAGGTTTCAAAGGGGTAAGAAGTGGAGAAGGAATTCTCGCATCAACTAGGCGTATCCTTGGCTATGGAGACACCCATCAATAGATATCGATGCGAGTAGTAGGGATTTCCATGCAACAGATGCACTAGATCAATAAGTGTATGAAAGATCAACTGAAGCTAATTGGGTGTGCATCCAACTTGCTTGCTCATGAAGATCGTCATCGGAATATACATGTCAAGTACTATAATGAAAAATTCGCACTAGCATGTGGAAGTGACAAAACATGAGACTCTCTACATGAAAAACATGGTGCCATTTTAAGGCACAAGTGTGGAAAAGGAGGTAGTAGCATTGTTCTTTCTCTCTTTTCTCTCATTTATTTTTTTATTTTTTTATTTTTATCCCTTTTTTCTTTTTTCTTTTTTTTTCTTCTATTTTTCGTCTAGAGTCTCATCCCCACTTGTGTGGGAAACATTGTCTCCATTATCCTTTCCTCACTGAGACAACACCCTAATAATGAATAGCATCACACTTCTATTTACTTAGAACTCGATATGAAAAATTACTAATCAATATGACTATATGAATGGCTCTAGCAGTGTACCAAGATGTGCAATGATCTAGCGTAACATGTATGATAATGATGAATGGTGACTTTGCGACAAATACCATGTCATCTACATGATTATGCAAAGCAATATGATAATGCATGTACTAGTCATAAGATGTGACAGTGGAAGTTGTATGGCATTATATGTCGGAATGGCTATGGAAATGCCATGATAGGTAGGTATGTTCGCTGTTTTGAGGATGATATAAGGTGGCGTATGTGCAACATAGCGTAGCATGTTGCGGGGTTTGGATGCACCGGCGAAGTTTGCACCTGTCCTCAAGGTGAGAATGGGCAATGCATGGTAGCGAAGAGGATAGAAAATATGAGGTGGTCAGAGTTCATACATCCATGGATTCACATTAGTCATAAATAAATAACATTCTTATCGCAACATTTTATTATATCTCTCGAAGCAAAGTACTACTCGCTTTTGGCTTATATACGTATGCTGTTTGGCTTATGTAATGCACCTGCCACCTTTCAAACATGTATGATGGCTATATTCTCTGACTTTTGTGAGAAGAATGTCGAGGTTTTCATTGATGACTTTTCCATTTACGGGTCTTCCTTTGATGATTTCCTCAGCAACCTTGATCGAGTCTTGCAGAGATGTAAAGACACCAATCTTGTCTTGAATTTGGAGAAGTGCCACTTTATGGTTAATGAAGGCATCGTCCTAGGACATAAAATTTCTGAAAGAGGTATTGAAGTCGATAAGGCTAAGGTTGATGCAAACAAGAAAATGCCATATCCCACAGATATCAAAGGTATAAGAAGTTTCCTTGGTCATGCTGGTTTCTATTGAAGGTTCATTAAAGACTTCTCTAAGATTTCTAGGCCTCTTACCAATCTCCTACAAAAGGATATTCCTTTTGTTTTTCACGATGATTGTGAGGAAGCCTTCGAAATACTTAAGAGGGCTTTGATAACTGCACCAATTTTTCAACCACCTGATTGGAACTTACCTTTTGAGATCATGTATGACGCTAGTGATTATGCTGTTGGTGCTGTTCTAGGGCAAATAGTTGATAAGAAGTTGAATGTTATTCACTACGCTAGTAAAACTCTAGACAGTGCCCAGAGGAACTATGCTACTATGGAGAAGGAATTTTTAGCAGTCGTGTTTGCATGTGAAAAGTTCAGGTCTTACATAGTTGATTCCAAAGTCACTATTCACACTGATCATGCTGCTATCAAGTACCTCATGGAGAAGAAGGACGCTAAACCTAGACTTATTAGATGGGTTCTCTTGCTACAGGAATTTGATTTGCACGTTGTTGACAGAAAGGGTGCTGATAACCCAGTAGCAGATAACTTGTCTAGGTTGGATAACATTCTTGATGACCCACAACCTATTGACGATAGCTTTCCCGATGAGCAACTGAATGTCATCAATGCTTCACGTAGTGCACCGTGGTATGCTGATTATGCAAACTATATCGTTGCCAAATACATGCCACCTAGTTTCACGTACCAGCAAAAGAAGAAGTTCTGTACCTGAACACTTTATAAGAAAGGAGTAGATGGTGCTATTAGACGTTGTGTACCTGAACATGAACAAGGTTAGATCCTACAAAAGTGTCACTCCGAGGACTACGGAGGACACCATGCGGGAGATAGAACTACACACAAGGTATTGCAATCAGGTTTCTATTGGCCCATTCTCTTCAAGGATGCCAGTAAGTTTGTCTTGTCTTGTGACGAATGTCAAAGAATAGGTAATATTAGCAAACGTTAGGAAATGCCTATGAACTATTCACTTGTCATTGAACCATTTGATGTCTGGGGCTTTGATTACATGGGACCTTTTCCAAAATCCAATGGGTATACTCACATCTTAGTTCTTGTTGATTACGTCACTAAGTGGGTAGGAGCTATCCCCACTAGTAGTGCTGATCACAAAACCTCTATCAGGATGCTGAAAGAAGTTATCTTCCCTAGATTTGGAGTCCCTAGATATCTAATGACCGACGGTGGTTCACACTTCATTCATGGTGCTTTCCATAAAACGCTTGCTAAGTACGATGTCAACCATAGAATTGCGTCTCCCTACCACACTCATTCCAGTGGTCAAGTAGAGCTAAGCAACAGAGAGATTAAACTAATTCTCCAAAAGACTGTCAACGGGTCTAGAAAGAATTGGTCTAAGAAGCTCGATGATGCACTATGGGCTTATAGAACTGCCTATAAGAATCCCATGGGCATGTCTCCGTACAAAATGGTGTATGGTAAAGCATGCCATTTACTTCTTGAGCGAGAGCATAAAGCTTATTGGGCAATCAAAGAGCTCAACTTTGATTTCAAACTTGCCGGTGAGAAGAGGTTGTTTGATATTAGCTCGCTTGATGAATGGAGAACTCAGGCATATGAGAATGCCAAGTTGTTCAAGGAAAAGGTTAAGAGGTGGCATGATAAGAGGATACAAAGCGTGAGTTCAATGTAGGTGATTATGTATTGCTATATAACTCTCGTTTAAGATTCTTTGCACGCAAGCTTCGCTCTAAATGGGAAGGTCCCTATGTTGTTGAGGAAGTATATCATTCCGGTGCTATCAAGATCAACAACATGGAAGGTAATTGTCTGAGAGTGGTAAATGGGCAGAGAATCAAGCATTATATCTCAGGTACTCCCATAAACGTTGAAAGCAATATTATCAATACCATAACTCCGGAAGAATACCTAAGGGATATTTATCAGCCTGTTTCAGACTTCGAAAACGAAGAGGTATGTGATTCGGTAAGAAAACAGAGTCCAAAACTTTTCCAGTAGGAAATTTTCTCCGTTTTGGAATATTTGAAAAAATAAAAAAATTGGAAGTCGTCCGGAAAGTGTGCGAGGAGGAGACAAGCCTGCACGGCGCGGGCCCACCCCCTGGCTGCACCGTGAGGGCTTGTGGCCACCTCGTGCACCTCCCGGACTCTGTTTTCATGCAGGGTACTCTTTCTGGTCTGGAAAAAATCATTATATATACTCCCGTTTGGTCTGACCCCTGCATCACGCATATTTCTTCTGTTTTTCGTTTCGAGCCTGTTTCTGTTGCAGATCTAGATCGTTATGACTTCCCCAAAAGCTCCGAAGGACAAGATCTTCGAGAAGGTCATCAATCCCTACCTCATGGGAGTGTTGCAACACCCTCAATCTATTGAGATGCGTGAGGGGATGTTGCACATCCGTGATGTTGAGGGGCCCAAGAAGACCGAAAGCGTGGAGACAAGGCTCGAAGCAATGGAGCAACAAGTCTTCATGTGCCAAGGGATGGTGGAGCGTGGACTCAACGCCAACCACATGATGATCATGGAGTTCACCAGCAAGCACAAGATTGATGCCAATGACATTGGAAAGCATCTCTCCAGGCTCTATGACAGGATTGATCAACTCCATGTCCAGATCTATGACCTGCAGAACCAAAACAGTGAGTATGAGTATAGATTTAAATTGACACGGTTGGCTGCAAATTTGGGGATTCCGAAGACTCGTTCATATTTCCATGATGGAGCACCTATGCCTTGGAAGGGGGAGGATCAAACTCATGTTGCAACAACTCCAACTCCATCACCGCCAAAGGAAGACAACTAGCATGGGTATGGGCAATCCCCTTGGCTTTTGCCAAGCTTCGGAGAGTTGCCCCGGTATCGTATCACCATCACATCTTTTGCCTTTACCTTTGTTTTAGTTTTGCCTTTTCAATTTTCTCTTTTTCTAGTAGATTAAAAGTCTTAGTGTTTTCGTCTTGAGTTTTGCTTTGTGTCACCCCCGATGTATTCGAGCTCGTGAGCCATATAATAAAGAGTGTCTTAGTTGAAGGGCTTTGCCTTTTGCCATGATCAAAAGAGTGAGAATAGAACAACAACATGAAAGATCATATAATGATCTTATGGGAAGTGATGGCTTCACTTATAAAAAGAACCAGGATTGAAGCTTGTTGAGGGTAGGCAAGTGTAGACCTTGGTTATGGTTGCAATTAATAGGAAGTGATAAAGAAGGAAAGGTTCACATATAAATATATCATATCTGACACCATCTACGATTGTGAACATTCACTAAACTATTAAATGCTTAGAAGTAGATGTTCGACAAGGAAGACAACATAATAAATTGTGTTTGCTTGGCTCCAAACAATGTTATATGATTAGACATCCCTTAGCATGTGACGATTGCTTCCACCTCATATTAGCCAAACCTCCCGCACTAAGTAGAGATACTACTTGTGCATCCGTAAACCATCAACCTAGTTTTGCCATGAGTGCCCACCATACCTACCTATGGATTGAATAATATCCAGCAAGTAAGTTGTCATTGGTGCAAGCAATAAAAATTTCTCTCTAATATGTATGATCCATTAGTGTGTGGAAAATATGATTTATACGAACCTGTGATGAGGAAGACATAAAAGCGACAGACTGTATGATAAAGTTCTTTATCACAGGGGGCAATATAAAGTGACGTTCCTCCGCACTAAGAGGACACGCATCCAAACCTGAAAAGGGCATGACAACCTCTGCTTCCCTCTGCGAAGGGCCTATCTTGTACCTTTACTTTTTGCCCTTGAAAGAGTCATGGTGATCTTCACCAATTCCTTATTTCGCCTTTATCTTGGCTACCGTCACATGCTTGGGAAAGATCTATATTCATATGTCAACTTGGAGGTAAGTATTCATGAATTATTATTGTTGACATTACCCTTGAGGTAAGCAGTTGGGAGGCAAAACTATAATCCCCTATCTTTCTTTGTGTCTAGCTAAAACTTTAATCTCATGAGTACCACGTGAGTTGTAGCAATTGTAGATAATGAAAGAATGATTGAGTATGTGGATTTGCTTTACAAGCTCTTATTTGACTCTTTCTGATGTTGTGATAAATTGCAATTGCTTCAATGACTAAAGGCTATTAGTTGTTACTTCTCGGTAAGGTTCTTGATCCATGCTTTACTTTGTGAAGGAATTCTCACTTTAGCATGAGAGATTATATGTTGGTACTGCTGTTGTGATCATGCTCATGATGCATGCATGTTCGTATCTTCTTTTGTCGACACCTCTCTCCCTAAACATGTGGACATATTTATTGAGCTAGGCTTTTGCTTGAGCACAAGCGAGGTCTAAGCTTGGGGGAGTTGATACGTCCATTTTGCATCATGTTTTCATGTTGATATTTATCGCTTCTTGGGCTGTTATTTCACTTCACGGTAAAAATCTTATGCCTTTTCTCTCTTATTTTGCAAGGTTTACATGAAGAGGGAGAATACCGGCAACTGGGATTCTGACCTGAAAGTGGAGCAAGTATGAGATACCTATTATGCGCAACTCCAAACGCCGTAAAAATCAACGAGGATTTTTTTCCCGATTTATCAAAAATACTGGGCCGAAGAAGTACCAGAGGGGGGCGTGCAGGTAGCCACAAGCCTGCACGGCGCGGCCACCCCCCTGGCCGCGCCATGAGGGCTTGTGGGCACCCTGCAGGCCCACTTGCCCCCCTCTTTTGCTATTTGAAGGGTTTCATCCTGGAAAAAATCAGGGAGCAGCTTGTTCGTGGTTTCGCCGCCGCCACGAGGCGGAACTTGAGCAGAACCAATCTAGAGCTCTAGCAGGACGATCCTGCTGGGGAAACTTCCCTCTCGGAGGGCGAAACTGTCACCATCGTCATCACCAACACTCCTCTCATCGGAGGGGCCTCGTTACCATCAACATCTTCATCAGCACCAGCTCATCTCCAAGCCCTAGTTCATCACTTGTAACCAATCTCCGTCTCGCGACTCCGATTGGTACTTGTAAGGTTGCTAGTAGTGTTGATTACTGTTTGTAATTGATGCTAGTTGGACTATTTCGTGGAAGAGTTTATGTTCAGATCGTTGATGCTACTCATTACCTCTCTGGTCATGAATATGATTATGCTTTGTGATTAGTTACTTTTGTTCCTGAGGACATGGGATAAGTCATGCTAATAGTAGTCATGTGAATTTGGTATTCTTTCGGTAATTTGATGTGTTGTATGTTGTTTTTCCTCTAGTGGTGTTATGTGAACGTCGACTACATAACACTTCACCATTATTTGGGCCTAGAGGAAGGCATTGGGAAGTAGTAAGTAGATGATGGGTTGCTAGATTGACAAAAGCTTAAACCCTAGTTTATGTGTTACTTCGTACGGAGCTGATTTGGATCCACTAGTTTAATGCTATGTTTAGACGTGGTCTTAATTCTTTATTCGTAATTGCGGTTGCTTGCGAGAGGGGTTTATCATAAGTGGGATGCTTTTCCAAGTATGGGCAGTACCCAAGCGCCGGTCCACCCACATATCAAACTATCAAAGTAACAAACGCGAATCATATGAACATGATGAAAACTAGCATGACAGAAATTCCCGTGTGTCCTCGGGAGCGTTTTTCCTCCTATTAGACTTTGTCCAGGCTTGTCCCTTGCTACAAAAGGGATTTGGCCACTTTGCTGCACCGTTCCTACTTTTGTTACTTGTTGCTTGCTACGATTCCTCTCACCACACAATCACTTGTTACCGACAATTTGAGTGCCTGCAGATTTTACCTTGAAGAAAACCACTTGTCAGATCCTTCTGCTCCTCATTGGGTTCGACACTCTTACTTATTGAAAGAACTACGATTGATCCCCTATACTTGTGGGTCATCAAGCCGGATCTTGCATTAGGTAAAAAACTTCAACCTGTAGCCCCCAAGGGTCGGGTCCTCTTTTGAAAGATGAGTCAGGTTTTGCATTAGATAAAAACGTCAACCTATAGACCCCAAGGGCCGGGTCATCTTTTTGAAAGATGAGTCGGGTCTTGTATTTGATAAAAAACTTCAACCTGTAACCCCCAAGGGCCGGGTCATCTTTCGAAAGATGAGCCGGGTTTTGCATTAGATAAAAACATCAACCTGTAGCCCCCAAGGGTCGGGTCATATTTTGAAAGATGAGCTGGATCTTGCATGAGGTAAAAAACTTCAACCTATAGCCCCCTAGGGGCGGGTCATCTTTTGAAAGATGAGACGGGTCTTGTATTTTGTATGACTTCTAATAGAATCATACATTAGCCCCCAAGTGTCAGGGATGTTGCTTGCAACAGTTCTGAGACTTTTCTCCCCAAAATTTGTTTGCAGGAATCTGTGACCCGGGCCAAGTCATCTCTTGCTAATTTGAAGAAAAGTTTAGCCGAACAACATGATTCTCGGACTACATCTGAAGAAAAATAGCAGTTGTCCTTGGCTGACATGGATAAATTGAAAGCCGACCACCATAAATTTGAGAAGAAAGCAAATGGTGTTCAAGCCGCCATCATGAAGCAGGCGGAACAAGCCGAGGCAAAGCTAGAAGCCGCCCTACAGGAGCTCTCTGGTGAAAAAAGCATGTCCCTAACATGACCCAAGCCATCTTTGGTAAGTATCCATTCCTTCGTTCGGAAAGAGAAGTCATAATTTAGTTTGCAAACACTGATTGTCATTGTTTATGCTTTGTAGGTCCGCGAGATGCCAATCTCCAAGACGACTGCATCCTGAAGCTGAAGGCGATTTACACCTTTACGGAGCAGCTGTATACTGGGAGCATGCTGACGATGAAGGTAGTGACGGGCAACAAGTAACCAATCAAGTCCATCAAGAATATGCTGGGTTGCTTGTCAACATTGACACCGCAAGTAGAGGAACTAAAGAGGTCAACCGCCCGCAAGGGGGCTCTGACCACCCTAAGTCGGTGCCTGGCCTATGCCCCTGAACTCAAGCCACAGGAGGTAGTGATACGTCTCCAACGTATCTATAATTTTTTATGGTTCCATGCTATTATCTTGTCAAACTTTGGATGTTTTGTATGCATTTTATATCTTTTTTGGGACTAACTTATTAACTCAGTGCCAAGTGCCAGTTCATGTTTTTTCCGTGTTTTTGACCCTTTTTAGAGGAGAATATTAAACAGAGTCCAAACGGAATAAAACTTCCGAAAAGATTTTTTCCGGAACAGAAGATAAGAAGGGGGCATGAGAACCAACGCAGAGACCACCAGGGGAGGCCATAATCCCCCTAGGCGCGGCCAGGGGGGCCCGTGCCTAGCAGGCTTGTGGTCCCCCTGTGGCTTGTCTGCCCTACTTCTTCCGCCTATAAATCCCTGAAAAATCCAAAACCACGGGAGGGATCCACGAAAATACTTTTCCACCGCCGCAAGCTTCTGTCTCTGAAAGATCCCATCTGCGGCACGTTCTGGTGCCCTGCCGGAGGGGGGATTCGGATACGGAGGGCTTTTCATCAACACCATTAGCTCTCCAATGATGCGTGAGTAGTTCACCATAAACCTTCGGGTCCATGGCTAGTAGCTAGAAGGCTTCTTTTCTCTCTTGGATCTTCAATACAAAGTTCTCCATGATCTTCATGGACATCTATACGATGTAATCTTCTTTTGCGGTGTGTTTGTCAAGATCCGATGAATTGTGGATTTATGATCAGATTATCTATGAATCTTATTTGATTTTCTTCTGATCTCTTTTATGCATGATTTCATATCCTTGTAATTCTCTTCGAGTTGTGGGTTATGTTTGGCCAACTTGATCTATGATTCTTGCAATGGGATAAGTGCTTGGTTTTGGGTTCATACCGTGCGGTGACCTCATCCAGTGACAGAAGGGGTAGCGAGGCACGCATCGTGTTGTTGCCATCAAGGGTAAAAAGATGGGGTTTATATCTATTGCATGAATTTATCCTCTACATCATGTCATCTTGCTTAAGGCGTTACTCTGTTCGTCATGAACTCAATACACTAGATGCATGCTAGATAGCGGTCGATGTGTGGAGTAATAGTAGTAGATGGACACAGTATCGGTCTACTTGTCTCGGACGTGATGCCTATATGTATGATCATTGCCTTAGATATCGTCATGACTTTGCGCCGTTCTATCAATTGCTCGACAGTAATTCGTTCACCCACCGTACTATTTGCTATCTTGAGAGAAGCCTTTAGTGAACACTATGGCCCCCGGATCTACTTCACATCATATTTTCAGCCTTACACTTTTACTTTGTTGCACTTTCCACCTTTAGATATCACCTTGCAATCAATCGTGAAGGGATTGACAACCCCTTTGTAGCATTGGGTGCAAGCTCGTTTGTGTTTGCGCAGGTAATCTGGAGAGTTGGCTTGATTCTCCTACTGGATTGATACCTTGGTTCACAAAACTGAGGGAAATACTTACTGCTACTGTGCTGCATCACCCTTTCCTCTTCAAGGGAAAAACCAAATCAAGCTCAAGAGGTAGCAAGAAGAATTTCTGGCGCCGTTGCCGGGGACGATCGAGTCAAGAATAGTCTCCCACCAACGTGTCAATTTCTGGCAACGGGGATTATTCTGTCACATCCCTGATCCCTATTAGAGTATAGCAAGTTGTGCTCATGTCTTGTTCTTTGCATCCAAGAAAATGAAATGAAATCCAAAAGCAAAGCAAAGAAAACCAAAGCAAACCCTAGCAACTCTATATTCAAAAGCTTTTCAATTTTGGTGGCAAATTAAAAATTCCAAAATGGCCAATAGAAAAGTTCATCATTGGCATTTTATTTTAAAGTTAAAAGCTACTGAAATCAACTATATAATTGATTTCAAATATTTCAAATTTTTTGAAAATGCTGAAACCTTTATATATGTTTGGAAATATTCCAAATAACATTTTAGCCAAAAATAAAACAAAACCGTATCAGAAATGTATTAGCAGAAATATAAAAGAGGAAAAAATGGAAAAAGGTTTATCAGACGCTTACCTTGGCCCAGGCCCATCTCCTCCCCTTCTGTTGTCTTCCTCCTTCGCCAGTGGGAGCACGAGGTGGCCGCCGCTCCCTCCGGCGAGGCCACGCACCTTTGAGCGTGCCTAGCTCGCCAGGATGAGCTGGAGAGGGAGAATAAGCCTCCCCAAGCTCTTTCCCATCCTCTGCCCTTCCTCATTCGCCCCATGTGCCTCTTCTCCTCTCGGCCGCCATTGGAGCGATCTCGAGCTCAAGCTCCCCGTCGCTCCAGTCCCCTCCGACTTGTCTGAGCCTCACAAAAGAACCGCCTCGACCCCCTGAAGCTTCCCAGTGAGCCATGGAAGCCATCGAGCCCTGCATCGAGTTGTCACCGTCGTCTTCCTCCTCGGATTCCCGGAGCTCGCCACCATCGCTCTCCCTCCTCAGACCATCCCCGAGCCTGCTCTCATCGCCTCTGCACTCCCTGTGAGCTCAGGGTGCTTTCCCCCTCATTTTCCCCTTCGATCCCGAGCTCTAGGCCCCGATTCCACCGGAGCCCGACGAGATCCGCCGCGGGACCTCGTCGCTGGTAGCCCTCCGATGATCGGCTGGTCATTGTGAGGCCACCGTTAGCTTCAGTGCATCGTGTAGGTGATGTACGAGCCTAGCCCCGTGCGTGATGGGCCTCATAGCCGTGATCCCGATGGTGCCCGAACTCCGACAGCCGCTGGGCTCGTCGCCGGCGTCATCACCGGTGGTTCAACCCGTGCTCTTTGCAAAAATGGAGTTGCGATTGAGTGGCCGATCGTCTGGTGCCCTCTGTCATGCGTTTGGTCACCGGAATAGCAAACCCGAGGCCCCCCGCCGTTCTGCTGGTCGTCGGAGCCTCGCCGCCGGTGGGTTTGACCCCATCGCCGGTGGGGTTGACTCCCTTGAGTCTCTGGCAAGTGAGCCAGCCCCCAGACTAATTAAGTTTTGTCAAAATAAAAATAATAATTATATTAACAGTTAAATAGTCACTGACATGTGGGTCCAGCTCTGTTAATTAGCTATTTAAGTTTAAACTTAATCTAAAACTGGCCAGAGTCACTGACCAGTGGGTCCCACTGGTCAGGTTTGACTTTCAACGGCCAGCTGACCTGCTGATGTCATGCTGATGCAATAAATCTAATCCTGATTTTAATATATTTCCAGAATAATTGCAGAACTTTGGGAATTCATAGAAAATTGAATATAACTCCAAATCAGACAAATAATATATGCAAATTGATCAGAAAAATCCAATGAACACAATAGTGCATGAAAAACAAAGTTATGAAACAACATCAGGTCAAATAAATTAAATAATTAAGATGAATATGCCATTTCAAATGATATTTGAATTTGGAATTCAAACCAGATGCAAACTAAGGTTTCACCAACAACATTTAAGCATATCACTTTTCATTTCATGCCATGTTCATGCACCATGATTGTTGCATATGATTGTTAATATTTGTATATTGTTATTCGGTAGGCCCCGCCCCTTCGGATACGACTGATTATCCGACTGACGGATATCACCCCTCTGCTAAGCAACTAGGCAAGCAACCATTTTGATCATCCCGATAAATCCCATGTTCTCGCTCCTGCTCTTACGTATTGCATTAGGTCAAAATGCTTTCAATGCTTTTACCACGTTAGTTGAACCCACTCCCTTTGCATGACCTGTCCTTGTCACACTAATTAGCTGAACCTTGCAACATAGCATACCTGGTAGATGCTTGAGCCAAGATGTGCCTTAGCCTGCTATTCATGCTATGCTTAGAATTGTGTATGGTCTATCATCTGGGTGATGAACATGATCGTGAGAATGTGCTCAGTTAATAAAGGTTGTGTGTTGAACCTGATTTGGTAAAGGTACCAGTGAAAGGCTATGTAGGAGTACATGGCGGGTTGTTTCATTGGAACCGTCCTTAGGAACTGAGTTCCGTTTATGTAATCCAAGACTAGATACTACCGCACGTTGGGATACTTACTCGACCCTCTCAACTTATTAATCGCCGAGTACTCGGTCCAGGAGTTGCAAGTAGTTTCTGGTGTTTATAGTCATGCTAGAGGTCGTGCATAGTGCGGACCTTAGAGGTGGGCTGTAATGCGGTTGGTAGTGGCACGGTTTACCAAGTGGCACCCGGATGGTGGGCTTGGGAACCCTGCGCACATCGTTTGGGGCCGTGGTGGAAACCTCGGCCGGACTTCCGTGCGGGTTACCCTCAGATAGGCGATAAACCTGGACTAGGTATTAGTGTGGTTAATGGTCGTGGCCGACTCCCTCGCCGGGCTTCCGCTTGAAGGTTGCCGAGATGCATGAGGTGCACATAGCGATAAGTGGTGAGAGCGTGTGTGAAGAACTACTCCCCTGCAGGGTTATGATCTATTTGAATAGCCGCGTCCGCGGATATGGACTACTTGGAGACATATGTTGTTCATAGACAACTATAATGGCTACTCATAAAAATGTCAAGATAAGTGTGAGTGTCGTGGATGACATTTCCGTAGGCTGCCGGAATGATTCCATGATGGAGTATTGTTGTGGAGTTAGTGGACTCGTGTGCGAGAAAACAAAGTTGTCGAAACTATTTAAAAATGTAGCTTTGTCTAGCCAAGAGTCAAATGCTAGCTTTTTGCATGAAACCCCACAACTCCTTGTTGATACATCGCATGAGTAGATAGATTATTCTAAAGTCTTGCTGAGTACTTTTGTACTCACGTTTGCTTAATAAATTGTTGCAGAGGATGTTAATGGCCCTAATGGTAGGTTCTATCTAGACGTTGACGACGACGAGTAGCTCGTGTCCCAGCTACGATCTGGCCCTGGGTTGGGTCTGTAGATAGTCAGGCCATGTGCCTTTTACCTTTCCATCTGTCTGTACTCACACAGTTTTAATCTTACGCTGGCTTGTAAGACTTGTCTGAATGACTTGTGATAATGGGTCGTGAGACCCCTATCTGTGTAATATTATGTGTGAGGCTCTTCCGAGCCTTCTAAATAAAGTTTGTATGTTTATGGTTATGTTGTGATGCCATCGATGTATCTATGCATATCGGTATGCCATCCATACGTATGTTGTACTTGATATGTATGGGGTTCGAACACCTAGTCGTATGCCTTAGTAGCACTCCTTATGGGGTACTACCCCTTTGTGTTTCCACCGAGCCATGGTAGTTCGTTACTTCTCCGGACACATTGGTTGACCGGCATGTGTCCTTCTTAGCTGATGTGTCTGTCCCTTTGGGGAAATGCCACGCGATGTAATGGAGTCCTTGTAGCTTCCTACGACTCGTCTACACTCGCTGATGACCGACACCTGCTTCGCTAGGTCATGTATGCCTGTCCCTGTATGAAACTGCGACTTAAGTTTATGACTAGACATGTCGACCCAGGTTCTTTGAGATCGGAATGCTAGCGACACAATTTCATACGCGAGTCAAAAGGCGCAAACGGTCCCGGCTAAGGTAAGGCTGCAGCCGTGGGGTTAACCGTGCGTGAGACCGCAAAGAGATGTGATGTGTTACAAGCTGGATTTCTATGGCTTAGTATCGGGGTCCCGACATATTCTAAGTGAAGCTTATCCAAGTAAGTGTCGCAAACTCGTCTCTTGCATTTACTTTTTTTTGCCTCTCGTTTTCCTCTCCCCCACTTCTGAAAAACAAAAATTTACAAAAATGTTTGCCTTTTTCGTTCGCCCTTTTCTTTCGCTTGCTTTCTGTTCACTTGTGTGCTTGTCTGCTTCGTGGAGTCACCATGACTGAAAACACCAAACTTTGTGACTTCTCGAATATTAATAATAATGATTTTGTTAGTACTCCGATTGCTCCCACCACTAGTGAGGAATCATATGAAATCAATGCTGCGTTGCTGCATCTTGTTATGAAAGAGCAATTCTCCGGCCTTCCTAGTGAAGATGTCGCATCCCATCTTAATACCTTCATTCAGCTTTGCGATATGCAAAAGTAGAAATATGTGGATAATGATGTGATTAAATTGAAGCTATTTCCGTTCTCGTTGCGAGATCGAGCAAAAACTTGGTTTTCATCTTTGCCCAACAATAGTATTGATTCCTGGAACAAGTGTAAAGATGCTTATATATCCAAGTATTTTCCGCCGGCTAAGATTATCTCTCTCCGTAATGATATCATGAATTTTAAGCAACTTGATCATGAACATGTTGCACAATCTTGGGAGAGGATGAAATTGATGATTAGAAATTGTCCCGCTCATGGCTTTAGTCTTTGGATGATTATACAAATCTTCTACGCTGGTTTCAATTTCGCTTCTAGAAATATCTTGGACTCCGCCTCCGGTGGAACGTTCATGGAAATCACATTAGGAGAAGCCACAAAACTCCGAGACAATATCATGACAAACTATTCTCAGTGGCACACTGAAAGGTAACCTACTAGTAAAAAGGTACACGCTATAGAAGAAATTAACTTGTTGAGTGCTAAGATGGATGAGTTAATGAAATTGGTTGCTAGTAAAGGTGCTCCTTTAGATCCAAATGATATGCCCTTGTCTTCCTTGATTGAGAGTAGCAAAGAAAGCTTGGACGTTAATTTTGTTGGTAGGAATTTTGGCAACAACAATGCTTTTAGAGGAAACTTTATTCCTAGGGCTTTCCCTAGTAATCCCTCTAATAACTTTGGCAACTCCTACAACAATGCTCATGGAAATTACAATAAATTACCCACTGATCTAGAAAGTAATATCAAAGAGTTTATCAACTCGCAAAAGATTTTCAATGCGTCCATAGAAGAAAAACTACTCAAAATTGATGATTTGGCTAGGAGCTTTGATAGAATGTCTATTGATATTGATGCTTTGAAAGTTAGATGTGCTCCTCCCAAGATCAATATGGATGAAACTTTGAAAGCTATGCGTGTTTCCAGGAATGAGAGTAAAGAAAGAACCGTCCAAATTCGTGCTAGACATGAATGGCTTAAAAAGGCATGTTCTCGTGATGAGAATCACGAAGATCTTAAAGTGCTTGGTGTCACTCCCATTGTATCCTTGTTTTCCAGTGTCAAACCTAATGATGATGGGGCTGGATATGAATCCACCTTGGTTAAAAACTCCCCAATGATTCGTAGTCTATCTATCTTGATGCTAAAAGCATTGAAAGTGGAGTAGAAGATATCAAAACTTTGAGTAGTAATGAAACTACCACTTTGGATTTCAAGGAATTCAATTATGATAGTTGCTCCTTGATTGAATGCATTTCCTTGATGCAATCCATGCTAAACTCTCCACACTCTTATAGCTAAAACAAGGCCTTTACCGATCATAAAATGCACAGAAACTTGAGTTGGAAGTTTCTATTCCTAGAAAGTTTCATGATGAATGGGAACCTACTATCAAAATCAAGATCAAAAACTATAATGCAATGCTTTGTGTGATTTGGGTGCTAGTGTTTCCGCGATTCCAACGTCTTTATGTGCTGTTCTAGGCTTCAATGAGATTGATGAGTGCTCTCTTAATTTGCATCTTGCGGATTCTACTGTTAGGAAGCCCATGGGAAGGATCAATGATGTTCTTATTATTGCAAATAGGAACTATGTACCCGTGGATTTCATTGTGGTTGATATTGATTGCAATCCTACATGCCCTATCATTCTTGGTAGACCTTTCCTAAGGACTATTGGTGCTATCATCGATATGAAGGAAGGGAATATTACATTTCAATTTCCTTTAAAGAAGGGCATGGAGAATTTTGCTAGAAAGAAAATAAGATTGCCTTATGAATCCGTGATGAGGGCTACTTATGGTTTGAGCACCAAAGACGACGATACATGATTCTATCACCTTATGCCTAGCTAAGGGCGTTAAACAATAGCGCTTGTTGGGAGGCAACCCAATGAATTTATCTTTGATTTTTTCTTTATGTTTTGTTGCGTCCACACCATCATAATTCTGTTATGATTGTGTCTTTTTGTGTTTGAGCCAAGTAAAACCTTTATGACTAGTTTGGTGATGGTTGTTTGATCCTGTTGGAAAAACACAGAAACTTTTCGCTCGACAAATTATTTTTCATTTTTATCCAGAAAGAGCTTTTGAGTTGATTCTTTTTTCTGCTGGTTGATATGCCAATTTCCTAAACTGTCGTAATATTTCAGAATATTTTAGATACCAGAAGTATACAGATTGCTACAAACTGGTCTGTTTTTGACAGATTCTATTTTCGTTGTGTTGATTGCTTGTTTTGATGAAACTATGGATAGTATCGGGGGGCACTAGTCATAGAAATGTGAGAATACAGTAATCTAACACCAATATAAATAGAAATCAAGTTTTCTACAGTACCTCAAGAGGTGGTAGTTTGTTTTCTTTTGCTAATGATATCACGAGTTTCTGTTTAAGTTTTGTGTTGTGAAGTTTTCAAGTTTTGGGTGATGTTCTCATGGACAAAGGGATAAAGAGTGGAAAGAGCTCAAGCTTGGTGATTCCCAAGGCATCACAAGCCAAATTCAAGGACACCAAAAAGCCTAAGCTTGGGGATGCCCCGGGAAGGCATCCCCTCTTTCGTCTTCAATCCATCGGTAACATTACTTTGAGCTATATTTTTGTTCACCACATGATATGTGTTTTGCTTTTAGCGTCTTGTATCATAGGAGTCTTTTCTTTTTGGTGTGTGATCCTTGCTGCACACCTTTTGATAGAGACATGCACTCATCACGAATTTGCTAGAATACTCATTGAGCTTCTCTTATATCTTTTGAGTTAGGCAATTTAGCTCACATGTGCTTCACTTATAATCTTTTGAGCTAGAAAACTTTGCTCTTGTGCTTCACTTAGATCTTTTAGAGCACGACGGTGTCATATTTCGGAGAAATAAGGACTCTCGATCTTCACTTATATCTTTTTGAGATTGCTCTCTCTGAGTAACTTGGTAGTTGGCTTGTGCTATGAAAGTAGTCCAAAGATGATAGGCACCCAAAGAGGATACAATGAAACTTCCATATTCTTGTGCATTGATTAGAAGGAGAAGTTTGATTCCTCTCAATTAGTTTTGAGACATGGATTTGGTGATATTAAGAGTTATGTTAGTAGGGTGTTGTGAATCTAGAAATACTTGTGTTGAAGTTAGTGATTGCCGTAACATGCACGTATGGTGAACCGCTATGTTAGGAAGTCGGAGCATAATTGATCTATTGATTGTCATCCTTCGTGTTGCGGTTGGGGTCGCGCGATGGTTAACACCTACCAACCCTTCCCCTAGGAGTATGCGTTTAGTACTTTGTTTCGATTACTAAAAAACTTCCGCAATAAGTATGTGAGTTCTTCATGACTAATGTGAGTCCATGGTATATATGCACATTCACCTTCCACCATTGCTAGCCTCTGTAGTGCCGCGCAATTTTCGCCGGTGCACAAACCCACCATACGCCTTCCTCAGAACAGCCACCATACCTACCTATTATGGTATTTTCATAGCCATTCCGAGATATATTGCCATGCAACTCCAACCGTTCCGTCTCATGACTTGTGCCGTCACTCTCATATTACCATTCCATGATTGTCAGATAGCTAGCGAGTCATACGCCAAGCTAGATCGTTGCACATCCCGGTATACTCCCGGAGGCATTTCCTCTAGAGTCATCATCGTTCTAAGCTTTGAGCTGTGAGTAAATAAAAGTGTTGTGATCATCATTATTAGAGCATTGTCCCACGTGGGGAAATAAAAAAAGAGAAAAGAGGCCAAAAGTTGCCCACACAAAAAAAGAGAGATATGGAAAGAGGCCAAAGAGCCCAAACAAAAAGAAGAGAGAAAAAGATAGAAGGGACAATGCTACTATCTTTTCCACACTTGTGCTTCATAATAGCACCATGTTCTTCATGATTGAGAGTCTCTCGTTTTGTCACCACCATATGCTAGTGGGAATATTCATTATATAACTTGGCTTGTATATTCCAATGATGGGCTTCCTCAAAATTGCCCTAGGTCTTCGTGAGCATGCAAATTGGATGCACACCCACAAGTTCTCCTTTTGAGCTTTGACATACTTATAGCTCTAAGTGCATCCAGTGCATGGTAATCCCTACTGTTTCGCATTGATATCTATTAATGGGCATCTCCATAGCCTTTGATACGCCGAGTCGATGTGACCATCTCCTCCCTTTTTGTCTCACAACCTCCACCACACTCTATTCCACCTATAGTGTTATATCCATGGCTCACGCTCATGTACTGCGTGAGAGTTCAAAAAGGTTTGAGAAAGTAAGAGTGCGAAAAGAATTACTTGGCCAATACCAGGGTTGTGCATGATTTAAATTAGTTGTGTGGGGATGATGGAGCATAGCCAGAATATATGATTTTGTAGGGATAACTTTCTTTGGCCTCGGTATTTCGAAAGTTCATGATTACCTTGCTAGTTTGCTTGAAGTATTATTTTTTTCATGTCAATAGCAAACAACTCTTTTGAATCTTACGGATCTGAACATTCATGTCACATGAAGGAAGTTACAAAGGACAAATATGCTAGGTAGCATTCCACATCAAAAATTCAGTCTTTATCACTTCCCTACTCGAGGACGGGCAGGATTTAATCTTGGGGATGCTTGATACGTCTCCAACGTATCTATAATTTTTTATGGTTCCATGCTATTATCTTGTCAAACTTTGGATGCTTTGTTTGCCTTTTATATCTTTTTTGGGACAAACTTATTAACTCAGTGCCAAGTGCCAGTTCCTGTTTTATCCGTGTTTTTGATCCTTCTCACAGGAGAATATTAAACGGAGTCCAAACGGAATAAAACTTTCGAAAAGATATTTTCGGGAATAGAAGATACGCAGGGGGCATGAGAACCAAGGTAGAGGCCACCAAGGGAGGCCATAAAGCCCGCTAGGCGCGGCCAGGGGGGCCGCGCCAAGCAGGCTTGTGGGCCCCCTATGGTTCGTCTGCCCTACTTCTTCTGCCTATAAATCCCCGAAAAATCCAAAACCTCGGGAGAGATCCACAAAAATACTTTTCTGCCGCCGCAAGCTTCTGTTTCCGCAAGATCCCATGTGGGGCACGTTCTGGTGCCCTGCCGGAGGGTGATTCGGATACGGAGGGCTTCTTCATCAACACCATTGCCTCTCCGATGATGCGTGAGTAGTTCACCATAGACCTTCGGGTCCATAGCTAGTAGCTAGATGGCTTCCTCTCTCTCTTGGATCTTCAATACAAAGTTATCCATGATCTTCATGGAGATCTATCCGATGTAATCTTCTTTTGCGGTGTGTTTGTCGAGATACGATGAATTATGGATTTATGATCATATTATCTATGAATCTTATTTGAGTTTCTTCTGATCTCTTATATGCATTATTTCATATTCTTGTAATTCTCTTCGAGTTGTGGGTTTTGTTTGGCCAACTTGATCTATGATTCTTGCAATGGGAGAAGTGCTTGGTTTTGGGTTCATACCGTGCGGTGACTTCACCTAGTGACAGAAGGGGTAGCGAGGCACGCATCGTGTTGTTGCCATCAAGGGTAAAAAGATGGGGTTTATATCTATTGCATGAATTTATCCCTCTACATAATGTCATCTTGCTTAAGGCGTTACTCTGTTCGTCATGAACTCAATACACTAGATGCATGCTGGATAGCGGTTGATGTGTGGAGTAATAGTAGTAGATGCACACAGTATCTGTCTACTTGTCTCGGACGTGATGCCTATATGTATGATCATTGCCTTAGATATCGTCATGACTATGCGCGGTTCTATCAATTGCTCGACAGTAATTCGTTCACCCACCGTAATATTTGCTATCTTGAAAGAAGCCTGTAGGGAACACTATGGCCCTCGGGTCTACTTCACATCATATTTTCAGCCTTACACTTTTACTTTGTTGCACTTTCCACCTTCAGATCTCACCTTGCAATCAATCGTGAAGGGATTGACAACCCCTTTGCAACGTTGGGTGCAACCTCGTTTCTGTTTGCGCAGGTACTCTGGACACTTGGCTTGATTCTCCTACTGGATTGATACCTTAGTTCTCAAAACTGAGGGAAATACTTACTGCTACTGTGCTGCATCACCCTTTCCTCTTCAAGGAAAAAACCAACGCAAGGTCAAGAGGTAGTAGGTAGCAGCTGGTTACCCTAAAATGAAGGATGACGAGTCGGAGTTCACCGAAGATGATTACCACCGGATTGTGAAAGAGTCCTGTGCCGCGGCGACTCGGCTGGCGGCTAGTTTGGACTTAAACAAATACCAGGCTGCGTATGATGACAACAACATAAAGATAACTCCTCCTTCGTTCCGGATTACCAGCCTGACTCCTCGTCGGCGCAAGAATCCCTTCGACTTTGAAGCAGACCTATCTGTCTTTTTGAACGGGGAAGATGATTTCATCGCCTTGTCCAAGTGCAACTAGAAGCTGGGTGACTTACAAATTGAAGATGGAGAGAGCTCAAGGCAAGGCGACCCGGAGGTGGCTTAAGTATACCCAGGATGTAACCTATTCTTCAAAAACAATTTGGTCTCTTCTTGACCAGGAGATGACGCCCGGTATGGCCGAGTGAGCCATGTAATAGTTTTTAGGTTTCAGGTAAACAATCTTCCATCCATGCCTTTTGCTTAACGTTGCTGAACAGTTTATCATTTTTGTGAATCACGAGTTGCCTTTACTAATCTTGATGCTTGATAGTTTAGGAAGTGTCATATTTCCACAAGAAAAAGCTTCTTCAACCTGTTTGTCAGGGAAAAAAACATCATAGGCCGACTCAATGAGTCATGGCGGGTTATAAGCAAGGAGCCGACTCAGTGAGTCATGGCGAGTCATAAGCAAGGAGTTGGCTCAGTGAGTCATGGCGAGTCATATAAAGGTTTACAAAACCTTGCGGTAGTGCCACGAAGATAGTCGTAAAAATTTCCCGGCTCGATGAGCTACGACAGGATAGGACGAGTTTGCAAAACTATAGTGCTACCCGAAGAAGGCTTTTGCAATAGCCCAAGTTTTTAGACCAGTTGATCAGGCCCGATTCAGGCTTCAGTGAAGCAGGTTCAATGAACCAATGGTTTCTCTATTTTCCATGTGTGGCTCTGGCCGGTACCTTTCATGTTTTAACCAAGGCGAGTTCAGGCTCCAAAAAACGGACTGAGTCGCCATGAGTACATGGGTCCATAGGGCAACTCGTCCAATACATAGTCCAGTATAACCATTTGTAATGCGGTAATTTTTCGCTGGCCAAGAGGGTATTCAGGCTGAAATCAGTGAGTGGAAGGCCCCAAGTGACCTATGATTAGGAAAAAGTCGGACATAGGATTGCAGAAGCATTTTACGCTCTTACTGCAAAACGACTTCGGAACTAGTAGCCCCCAAGTAAGCCGGCTTAATTCTCAAAACCATATAAGGCACCCATGTTTGAACCGTGCAGCGTGGCAACTTTTTTCCTCTTTCGCTTATCAGTACCCAGTTTTGAAACAAGTGCAGGGTGGCGACTTATGCTCTTTGGCACTGATAGCGTCCATGTTTGGACGACTCATAGAACAATAAAGACTCATGCTTTCCAGAAGCTAAAACGACAAAGGACCCCGAAGTTCGTGGGTGCCAGCTTTATTGCTTAATAAATAAAAGATTACAAGTTCTTAGATTTTCGGAAAAGAAAGGAGCCCATGGCTCTAGGTGTAATAACGCCGCAAGTGGGCTATATTCCAGGGGCGAGTTGTCTCAACCTCTGTATTTGGCCGATCAGGGCGAAGATCAACCAAGTAGTATGAGCCGTTCTGAAGATTCTTGCTGATGAGAAATGGTCCTTCCCATGGAGGTGATAACTTATGCATACCAGTGTGGTTTTGAATCAACCGAAGCACTAAGTTGCCCTCTTGAAAAGTCTGTCTCTTGACGCGGCGGCTGTGATAGTGTCGCAAACCCTATTGATAGATTGCTGATCGCCATGCAGCCAAGTATCGCTCTTCCTCCAAAGCATCCAACGAATCTTGTCGTGCCAAATCGTTGTCCTCTTCCACATAGGCGGCGACTCGTGGTGAATCGTGTCAGATGTCACTTGGCAAATCTGCCTCTGCCCCGTAGACTAGAAAGAAAGGAATAAAACCCGTGGAGCGATTTGGGGTGGTCCTGATACTCCATGACACTGAGGGCAATTCTTCCACCCAACATCCAGGAGTATGCTCCATAGGTACCATAAGCCGAGGCTTGATTCCTCGCAATATTTCCTGATTCGCCCTTTCTGCCTTTCCATTAGACTGGGGGTGTGCGACTGCAGAAACGTCAAGCCGGATATGCTCCCGTCCGCAAAACTCTTGCATTGAGCCCTTTGATAGATTAGTACCATTGTGAGTAATGATACTATGAGGGTATCGAACCGGAAGATCAACTTTTTCAAGAATTTGACAGCCGTGTTTGCATCACAGCTACTAACGGGTTCTGCTTCAACCCACTTAGTGAACTTGTCAACTGCCACCAATAGGTGAGTCTTTTTATTAAATGACATTTTAAAAGGGCCAACCATGTCCAGCCCCCAGACCGCAAACGGCCAAGTAATTGGAATCATCCGTAATTCCTGAGCCGACATGTGCATCTGGCGTCCAAATTTCTGGCAACGATCACATCGGCGAACTATCTCTTCCACATCTGCATGAGCCGTCAACCAATAAAATCCATGCCGAAAAGCTTTTGAAACTAGGGAGCGTGACCCCACATGATGACCACAGTCACCTGCATGAATTTCGTTGAGAATCATACATCCTTCCTTGGAAGAGATACCCCTGAAGTGCTTCACTTATGCAACTCACCGTTATGTATGACCATGGATTTGCATCGACAGATGATTTGGCGAGCCAATAACTCATCCGTGGGTAACTTGTCTCGTGTGAGATACACCATGCAGGGAATCACCCAATCCCAGGGTAGCACGAAGAGCCGCCACAAGCTGAGACTCAGGGTCCGGCACCGCCAAATCTTCCTCTGAAGGTAGCCTCACCGAGGGGTTATGTAACACATCCAAAAATACATTGGGGGGAACCAGCTTACCTTGTGAACCGAGGCGTGAAAGAGCATCTGCTGCTTCACTGAGTCGCCGATCGATGTGATCCACTTGATAACCATGAAAGTGACCCGCCACGTCTGACACAGCTCGCCTGTAAGCCACCATCAAGGGATATCTAGAATCCCAGGTGCCTGAAACCTGTTGTGCCACTAAATCTGAGTCGCCCAAACATCTGACTCCGGTGAGGTTCATCTCTTTGGCGAGTTGCAACCCATGGAGCAGAGCTTCATATTCTGCTGCATTGTTGGTGCATGGAAACATGAGTCGGAGGACATCGCAGAATTTGTCACCTTGGGGCGAAGTTAACACCACACCAGCCCCCGAGCCTGCCAACTGCCTAGATCCATCAGAATAGATGATAGAGTATGTGTGATCGGGCCTATCTTCTGGAATCTGCAACTCGGTCCAGTCGTTGATGAAATCCACTAGTTCCTGAGACTTAATGGCTGCACGGGGAGTATATCGCACGTGATGCGGTCCTAACTCGATGTCCCACTTAGCAATCTGTCCAGTCACTTCTCGGTTTTGTATAATGTCACCAAGGGGGGAAGAACTGACCACCGTGATGGTATGCTCCTAGAAGTATTGCTTCAGCTTCCGACTCGCCATAAACACCCCAAAGACCATCTTCTGCCAATGCGGGTAGCGTTGTTTGGAGAGGGTCAGGACTTCGCTGATAAAATATACTGGTCTCTGAACAATATATTCCTTCCCTTCTTCCTTCCGCTCGACGACCACTGCCACGCTTACCACCTTAGAATTGGCCGCGATGTACAAGAGCATAGGCTCCTTGTCCGTCGGAGCGGCCAATACCGGCGGCTTAGCTAGTTGGCTTCATCCATCCAAACAAAACGATCATTTTTCTTGAGCAACTGATAAAGAGGGATGGCTTTTTCCCCAAGGCGACTTATAAAGCGACTTGGAGCCGTGATACGACCCGCCATGCGTTGGACTTGATTTATATTGGCCGGCTTTCCTAGCTTAGTGATAGATTCAATTTTTTCCCGGTTAGCTTCAATGCCGCGTTCCGACACCAGAAAACCCAATAACTTTCCTGCGGGAACACCAAACACACACTTGGTGGGTTTAAACCTCATTTGGTATACGCGCAAACTGTCAAAAGTCTCCTTGAGATCCTCCAAGAGCGACTCTTTCTTCTAAGATTTGACTATGATGTCGTCAACATAAGCGTGGACATTGCGTCCGATCTGGTTATGCAAACAATTTTGGATGCAACGCTGATAAGTCGCCCTCTTACTCTTGAGCCCGAACAGCATATACACGTAACAGAAGGCTCCGAAGGTGATTATGAAGGATGTTTTCTCCTGGTCTGCCACGACCATCTTGATCTAGTGGTATCCTGAGTAAGCATACAAAAAACACAAACGCTCGCAACCCGCCGTCAAGTCAATGATTTGATCAATGCGGGGAAGGGCGAAGGGATCATTTACACAGCTCTGTTGAGGTCAGTGTAGTGGATGCACATGCGGAAAGTGCCATTCTTTTTTAGCATCAGGACCGAGTTATCCAACCATTCAGGATGGAAGACCTCGATGATGAATCCGGCGGCCAAAAGCCGGGCGACTTCCTCTCCAATTGCCTTGCATCGTTCCTCATTAAAACTGCGAAGATACTGCCGAGCTGGCTTTACTTTGGGGTCAGTTTTAAGATGGTTCTCGGCGAATTCTCTCGGTACTCCTGGCATGTCAGAAGGTTTCCACACGAAGATGTCCCGATTCTCAAGGATGAATTCAATGAGCGTGCTTTCCTATTTGCGGTCCAGACCCGTCCCAATAGTGAACTGCTTGGTTGAGTCGCCACGCGTGAAGTGTATCACCTTCACGTCGTCTGTTGGTTTGAACTTGAGGGGCGGCTCAGAGTCAATTGTTGCCCTCTTGAGCAGCATCATATCCGCCGGGTCCACATTGGCTTGGTGAAATTTGAGGTCCTCGGCTGCACAAGCCATCTCAACATAAGCCGCGTCTCCTTCTTCGCACTCTTGGGCTATCTTCATGTCTCCGTTGATTGTAATAGGTTCCTTAGGATCAGTCATCTTGAGCTTGAGATAAACATAACATGGGCGAGCCATGAATCGAGCATAAGCTGTCCTTCCAAACAATGCGTGGTAAGGGCTCTTGATTTTGACCACCTCAAACATGAGTGACTCGGTCCTGTAATTGGACTCTGTGCCAAAAGCCACGTTAAGTTTAATATGCCCAATTGGATATGCCTACTTACGCGGAACAATGATGTGGAAAATCATGGATGACGGCAACAAGTCATTCTCTGAGAAGTTCATCCTTCAAAAGGTATCGAAGTATAGGATGTTTATGCTGCTGCCACCATCCATAAGGACTTTGGAAAGGGTGTATCCTCCGACTAGGGGAGCCACGACCAAAGCCAACTCACCAGGGTTATCAACTCGGGGCGGGTGATCCTCCCTACTCCAGGTTATGGGCTGTTCGGACCAATGGAGGTACCTAGGGAGCGCCAGCTCAGCCACGCTGAAAGTTCTATGTTTCACCTTCTGGTCCCGTTTGCAGGTGCTGGTGGTGAACAAGTGATATTGCCCACTGTTCAGCTGCTTAGGGTTATTCTGAAAACCGCTATTATCATCCTGTCGCTGGGGATCTCGTTGAGGGGGTGGTTGCTGAAACACTCCCTGCAGGTTATACCGCTGTTGGTTGTGAACTTGGTATTGTCCGCTATTAGGCTGTGACCCGCCCTGCGGACCCGCGTTAGGGAACCCGCGAAACAGGCTTTGGCGTGACCCGGGCGCACCGAACTGCTCCTGTCGCTGGCCCTGATCGCCCCCTTGGTCTTTCTTGAGCGCCTCAGCTCGGAATTCCTGCATCACATAGCAATCCTCCCAGGAGTGGGTCGCCGGTTCCTCAGTCGTAGCATGCTGTGGGAAGGGGCCTTTGAGCATCTCATCATACTTGCACGGCTTCTTCCCACTTAAACCCTGATTTTTCTGGCGTTGGTTTCCGTTGCCGGCATTGGTATTGGCGACGAAGTCTGTGGGACCTTCCTGTTGTCTCCTCTTACCTTGCCCGTCGTGGTTTTGGTTACCCCGCCCTTGAAACTGGGAGTCACCTTTTGCCTACTCGCCCCTCCTGGCGGTGCTAACCTTGTCATCGTCCTCCCCAGGATCCTTGGTGTCATCGGACTCGGCATATCTAGTGAGGGTGTCCATCAACTCGCCCATGTCCTGCACCTTACGCTTGAGTCGCCCAAGCTTCAACACCAAAGTCTCGTAATGGCAATTTTTCTCCAAAATCAATAATGCCTGAGCCGCCGGGATGCCGTCCGATGAATGGATAACTTCTGCAAATCGCCGAGTCCAATGATGGGCTGACTCGTCCGGCCGCTGAACGCAGTGTTGTAAGTCGACGATGGTCATCGGGCGTTTGCAAGTCCCACGGAAGTTCTTAACGAACCGCCCCTTTAACTCTGCCCAGGTGTTGATGGATTTGGGAGGCAGGTTTTTCAGCCACGTGCGCGCCGTTCCGTCAAGCATCAGAGTGAAATACTTGGTATAAACCACCTCGTTCACGTCGAGCATGTCCATCGCAAGCTCGTGACTATCGATCCATGACCCTGGCTTGAGATCTGGTGTGTAATTGGGTACCTTCCTCGGTCCTCTGAAATCCTTCGGCATCCGCTCATTGCGCAGAGCGGGCATGAGACAGGGCACCCCAATGTGCCTGCCGCCGTCTTCGAGTGGTGCGGGAGGTGTGTAGGTATAAGAGGGATAGCCCTGACCCGACGTGGCCGCCGTCCCCATCAGGCGCGCGGCGCGTGTTGCGTCCACAATATCTTGGGCTCGATTATCATGCACCCCGAGCGGGTTGGTCTGAGGCAAACGTCGTTGCCCACTGGTCACCGCGGGTTGATCCTCATGGCGACCCGTGGTGTGACTCTCCTAGGGTGTGGAGTGTAGCCGGTCAAGGCTGTGAGAGTATTGCGCGTGTTGGAGCACTGTTGTCTTCAGCATCTCGATGGTGTTTCTCGCCTCCACCTCGGCCGGGGATTTTCCATAGATCGGGAGGGACTCCAAGTGGCGGGTCGCCACCAGCATGTTGTCCACAGGATTTGAGAAGTGGCCTCATGGTGTCTAGAAGCGAGGAGCATGGGCATCCGTTGGTTGAGGTGGTGGCGGGTTAGGCGGTTGAGCCGGACCTCCCCTTGGAGCGGCCTGCAAGGGCCGATCGGGCCCAACCCGAGGAGTGTGTGGGGTGTCGAAGAGGCGAGTTGGATGTAGATCGGCCAAGAGGCGCCCGTGATGCCTCCTCTGATGAATAGCATCTGACTCGCGTTGTTGTCTCTCGAGCCACCAACCTTTGTTGTTCAGTTGTTCCGTCTCCGCAGTGATCCGGGCCTGCTGTGCCGCCATCCTGGCGGCTTCCGCTTCCACGTCCCGCTGGGCTTTGGCCATCTCCTCCCGCAGCTTCGCCAGCTCAGCGTTGATTGCTTCCTGATTCTCTGCCGTCACAACGGTTGTCATGAGTCTGGTGACCTCCGCCGTCAAGTCCGCCATGGCTTGAGCTGGAGTTTTCGACGACTCGCCAGGCTCGTTGTATCCGGCCGGGTTTGGCTGAGGTTGTTTCGCCCCCGCCATGTAGATAGTGATTTGTCGATGGGATCTTTCGAAGACCTCGGGGTCCATCACCAATGGCAAATCTCCGAGTTGTCCTTCGTACAGAGGGCGAATCGAATCTGTGTCGCCCATGGATGATTTGTCATCAGAGTTGACGGGGGTGATCTCCTGGACCGTCGGTTCGTCTCGTACACTGGCTCCCTGCGTAAAATCGACGAAAATATGGCGTCTCCTGTCCTAATGTTTGATGGGGAGGACATACCTGGCCGGCTCGATGATGTCGGTGGAGGTGTCCGGCTCAGGCACGGGTGTTCCAATCATGCCCATGAAGATGTTGACCATGCCGAAGGGTACTCTGTAACCAGATTCGATTGAATCTGCTTCAGCCCCCCACAGCGATTTATCGATGTAGTACCTTCCGTGGCGGCTCTTCGTCATGATGCCGACCACATAGCTTTCTGACCCTCGTAGGGCTCCCTTTGAGAACTGAACTCCACCGTGCGCTAGCCCCATGATGGGCGCCAACTGTCGTGGTTTTGCCACGGTAGATGTCCTCGTGAAAGGACTTAATGAAGGCGCCATCGCACCTTGGGGGCGACTCAAAGGGGGTGAGCGAAAGCGAGACTCAGATTTACCCAGGTTCGGCCCCTCGTCCGGAGGTAAAAGCCTACGTCCTGCTTGCTTTGTGTAGATTGATGATGGTTTCGATTACAAGGAGGGCGTAACTCGCCTGACCTAGCTCTCGATGATTTCTAACTAGCCCTATCTAGACCAGGGACTCGCCTTTATATACAGGTCGAGGCCCTAAGATTTACAAGAGGCCTAGCCACGCTACTGATCGTGTTTTTCCATATCTCTAAGTCGCCGTGCTTTCCAAGACTAGAAACCTCCTTGGCGGCCTATCCTCCGTATAGCTCCTGAACCGCCATCTGGCTCTTGGACCCCCTGGGCCAAGGCTTGTATTACCAAAGCATGAGTCGCCCCTTCAGTGACCCGACCCAGTTAGGGCGGATTACACCACAGGTAATATCCCCAACAGTGCGGTCCCTCCCAATGCTGTTAAGCGACAAGAGATGAAGGATGGCTCGTCCCGACAAGGTTTCCCGCCCTGCAAAGAATTCCATTGTACACAATCGAAAAGGAGTGGCAAAGAATTCCCGCCCTGCAAGGAAAGGAATGGAACCGAGCTTAAGATAAGGTGGTTTAAGCTCGTCTCTTTAGGGGAGGTCCCCTTGAAGGTGTGATGGTCCGCCGTCCTTTCTTCTCTGTTGTGTGATGTTTACCTAGGGGTCAAACATACAAAGCAAAGAAGAGGCTCCTTCCTCTGGAAAGTGGGGATATACGATAACAAGGATCATAAGTCCATCAAGAACTCTTAATAACTTGTAAACTAAGGCAGTAGTGACATCATAACACAAGTAAATGCATAATGAACATGCAAATAGTGATATGATGCAATGCCTAGCTTTATTTATGCACCGGGTCTGCGCCTCGCTTTATACAAAGGGTTACATGCAACTGTGGCAGAGCTTGTACAAAAGGTGGTTGCTAGGGATTCGGCCCGGCAACCTCACCTTATGGGTAGAACTTACATAGATGCTCAATGTTCGATGAGTTAAGTACTTTGATGCCATCTTTGGTCTCCAGACGGTCTGCGCCAGGTCTGGTGACTTGTACTACCCGGTAAGGGCCTTCCCACTTTGGCGTCAACTTGTTACAACCCTTGGCGGACTGAACATGTCTAAGGACACGGTCGCCTTCCTCAAAGCTACGGGCATGGGCCCTACGGCTGTGATAGCTGCGTAGGGCCCGCTGATAGCATGCAGCACGCACAACGGCCTGGAGACGATCCTCCTCGAGGAGCGTGGCATCGTCATGCCACACCTGCTGTTGCTCTACATCATCATAGGCAAGCACTCGATGTGACCCGTATATGTGATCCGTGGGGATAACTGCTTCTGACCCATATACTATGGGGAAATGTGTGTGGCCGGTAGCTCGATTCGGTGTCGTTCCGAGGAACCAAAGAACCACCGACAACTCATCAATCCAGCACTTGCCGCATCTTTGCAGTCTATTGAAAGGTTTTTTTCTGAGTCCTTGAAACACTTTGGCATTCATCCTCTTCACTTTCCCGTTGCTCCTTGGGTGTGCAACACATGCAAAGGAGACCTTGCTTCCAAGGGTTCGGATGGACTGCATGAATATGCGGCTTGTGAACTGGGTGTTGTTACCAGTGACTACTCTGTTGAGTACTCCAAAGTGGCACACCGGTGCCTTCATGAACATGATAGCTGACTGTGCAGTCACCTTTCTCACTGGTTCCACCTCAAGCCATTTCGTGAACTTGTCGATTTTTACGTACAAGAACTCGAAACACCCGGCATCGCAAGGGAAGGGGGACAGGATATCGATCCCCCAGACCGAGAATGGCTAGGACAAAGGGATCGTCTGGAGGGCTTGTGGTGGCTAATGAATATTCTTGGAATGGAACTGACAGGCCTCACACTTGGTGACCAGCTGAGTCAAATCTTGGAGGGGCGTGGGCCAATAGAAGCCCTGCCGAAAAGCTTTTCCGACAAGGGCCCTTGATCCAATATGTGACCCACATACGCCTTCGTGAATCTCCGCCAACCGCTATATTCCTTCTTCCCGTTAGATGCACCTCAATTTCACGCCACTGGGTCTCCTTCCGTACAGAGTGTTGTCAACAAACTAGTACATACTAGACCGACGTGCTACTTTTTCGGCCTCTTCTTGCTCTTGGGGGCTTCTCCTGTTTGAAGGAATTAGACAATATGTTGTGCCCAAGCTGGAGCCTGTGGCCCGACAACAAGGACTAAATGCATTTACTCGTTCTTGGGAACACTTAACTCTACCGCGAGAACCCGGAGTTCCGTGCGAGGGAGAGGCTCACCATGAGAAACAGAACCACCTCTCGCAACTTATCTACGAGGGGCTTCAGGAAGCTCTACAGGGAAATGTTTGCCGGTGTTCAACTTTCTTCTCTTCCTGGTCATCGTTGAAGGGTATACAAACTGTTGAGTGAGGTGAAGGACAAAAAATACTGGTTCCATAGGAAGTTTCTGTGCGGAACACTTGGACACGTGATCGGCAAAGCTGTTCTCTGCGCGTGGCACATGTCCTTCCTACAATCCATCAAAGTGTTCCTCCAATTTCCTCACTACTTCTACGCAAGCCTCCATCAACGTACTCTCATAATCTTTGTTGATCTGCTTCGCAACGAGCTAAGATTCTCCTCTGATGATCAGGTTCTTGATTCCAAACTCTACCGCGATCCTGAGTCCTGCAAGGAGTCCCTCATATTCGGCGGTGTTGTTGGTTGCTTCCTCCCGCGGAAAGTGCATTTGGACCACGTATTTGACATGCTCTCCGGTGGGGGTAACTAAGAGCACACTTGCCCCCGCACCTAAGAGTGAGAAGGCACCTTCAAAATACATGACCCATTCCTTAGGTGCTTCCCTGCTAGGAAGAATTTTGTCTTGGACTTTTTCATCTGGTGTGGGTGTCCATACAACGATGAATTGCACCAACGCTCTGCTTTGAATTGTGGAAGTGCTTTCGTACTTCAATCCAAAAATTGACAACTCAAGCACCCACTCGACTATCCTACCAGTGGCTTCGGGGTTTCTTATGATACGTCGAAGTGGAAAACGGGTGACAACTGTGATCTCATCGGCTTGGAAATAGTGGCGCAGATTCCTCGAGGCAATGATAAGGCCGAAGATCAGCTTTTGCACTCCAGAGTACCTTGACCTAGCCCCCTACAACAAGGACCAGACAGAGTACACCGGCCGTTGTACGACTTTCTTCTTTGCCATTGCCTTGGTATTCCTTCTACCAGCCTATTGGGGTTCTTCTGAGTCGGTGTTGGGCGTTGTCGCGAGTAACTTGACTACATCCCCGATAGTATTTGTTGCTGCGGCTGCATCTTCATCTATTTCCCGCTATGCCACAAGGGCTGCGCTAACCACTTGATTTGCTGCCACCAAGTATAGCAACAACGGCTCTTGTGGCTTAGGAGCGACCAAGGTGACAGCGGAAGAACAATATATTTTCAGATCTTGCAGCGCTACGTCTTATTCTAGGGCCCACTTCATCGGGCCAAACTACTTCAGTATTTTGAAGAACGGGAAGGCACATTCAGCGGATTTGGAGATGAATCTGCTCAGCGTGGCAACGCATCTGGTCAAACGTCTCATGTCCTTGACTGTCTTGGGTGCTTGTATCTTCTCGATAGCTTTGATCTTGTCGGGATTGGCTGTTATTCCTCACTGAGACACAAGGAATCCAAGTAGCTTGCCGGGCGGAACACCAAACACAAATTTCTCAGGGTTGAGCTTCAGATTAATCTTGCGCAGGTTTGCAAAGGTCTCTTCTAGGTCTTGTACAAGAGTAGCTTCGTATGTGTTTTGACCACTATGTCATCCATGTAAGCTTCCACGTTTCTATGCAACTGATGTCCAAATCCAATATGTACGACCATGGAAAACGTCTAACCAGTGTTCTTTAACCCAAAGGGCATACGTACAAAGCAGTACATGCCACATTGAGGTATGAACGCGGTCTTCTCCTCATCTCCTTTGTAAATGAATATCTGATGGTATCTGGAATACAATCGCATTCGGAAGTGGCATCAACTATCTGATCAATGCGCGACAAGGGAAATGGGTCCTTCGGGCATGCTTTGTTTAGGTGAGTGAAATTAATGCAAAGTATCCATTTCCCATTCGCCTTGCGCACCACTACCAGGTTAGCCAACCACGTTGGATGCAGTACTCCTCGAACCAAACCAGCTGCTTCTAGCTTCTTGATTTCTTTGACAATGAACTATTGCCTCTCCAAGGCCTGTTTCCTAACTTTCTGCTTGACGGGTATGGCGTGATGGCACACAACAAGGTGGTGCTCAATTACCTCTCTGGGAACACCGGGGATGTCAGAAGCTTGCCATGCAAACACATCGACATTCGCCCGCAGAAAGGCAATGAGGGCGCTTTCCTATTTGTTGTTAAGCGTGGCATTGATGGTAAACGTACCGTCAGAGCCATCCTCCCTTGCCGGGACTTTCTTTGTCGTATCATAGGAGACCTTGGATTTGTTGCTAGTGGAACTCTCTAGAAGATCATCGACACGTGCAGCACACTCCACGGAGGCGCGCTTCCCGGAGTCCTTACCGGTGTTTATGCAAGATTTATTTTCCTTTTTTAGGCTTCTGCGAGGAGCAAGTACTTCTGCGGCCTCAGCTACTACCGCATCTTTCTTGTCAGACGTGAAGGAGATTACTCCCATGGGGCCTAGCATCTTCAGAACATTCTAAGCATAGTGGGACGCCGCCATGCATTTTGCCAAGGCTGGGCGACCAAGAATTCCATTTTACGGAAGGGAGAGTTCGACCACGTCAAATAAGACCTTCTCGGTCTGGTAGTTGAACTCTCTGCCAAACGTAATAGGAAAAGTTATCTTCCCATTGGGCTGGCCTGTGCCGAGGTTAATTCCCTTGAATGAACCCGTAGGCTTGAGCTCGTGATCAGGGATTTGCATGATCTTAACCACCCTGGGAGAAATCAGGTTCAACCCTGCCATGCCGTCAACTATCATCTTCCTAACTTTGAGTTTGCGGACTATCAGAGAAACCAACAACAGTAGACACCCGACCAGAGTAATGCGATCAGGCTGATCCTCTCCGTCAAATATGATAGGCGTGCGAGATCATTCAAGCGGTCTCCTAGACTCTGTCGTTGGCTCCATGGTGTTAACTTCCCGCACCCACTGTTTGAGCTGGCGATGAGAGGAGTGCAAGGATGCACCTCCGTCAACAGACATGGCATCAGTTGCCCTCTGGAATTCTTTATCACTTGAATCCTCTCCATCGTCTTCATCATAACTCATGCCATCTTCTTCTTTCTTCCCGCGGCCTTTGCTAGGCTTTTACTTTCTCTATGGGGCATTGCCGCGCGACCTCCTCTACCATCACGGCCCTTCCCGGTAGCACCAACTTGGCCCTTTTCCTTGTTGCACTTATCGTACTCTACTTTTTTTTTCTTTTCAGCAAGCTTCTCAACCTGACGGCATTCTTGGAGATCATGGCCCTTGGTCCGATGGATCTTGCGATATGGACCATCAGACTTTCCTTTTTCTCTGCCGCTGTAGACTCCTGGCAACCAGCGCACGAGGTAGCTCCATTGCCAGTGGTCTCGGCTTTCGCCTTCTTGCTGGTGCTAAGATCACCAGAACTTTCGACGACCAATATCGCTTTTCCCTTGCGCTACTTATTGCACTTTCGGTTCCTCCCCTTTGATCCACACGTATCATCGTCTCCATGAGAGTCGACTCGTACACCTGTCTCCTCTCCGGGGACTCGCCTTCCTTCTTCAGATCGAGCACACTTGTCTGCCAATGTATACAACTCAGTGACAGTCTTGGAGAGTTTGCCATTCATCTTGGCCCACATCCTCCTGTTGCGCATGCTTGAATAGTATGTGGCAATCATGGCTACAGGGTATATCTCAGGAATGTTGCGGTGCACTCTACTAAATCTATGGATGTACTTCTGCAGGGTTTCCTCCTCCTTCTGTGGGAGGACCTGTAAGTCGCTAGTCTGTCCTAGCACCTGGTGGCCCCAGTGAAGGCTCCAACAAACTCATTGCACAAGGCGCCCATGAAGAAATGGAATTATCTGGCAGGTGCATCAACCATGACCTCACATTTCCCTTGAGTGCCAAAGGGAAATAGTTGGTGAGCACCTTCTCATCTCTTCCTAAGGCAGCTTGACCGGGTATCGTGTAGATGCCGAGGAACTCTGCCGGGTTGAGCCGTCTGTGATACTTCTTTGTTAGTTCATGCGTGAAAGCTCGGCTTGGTAGCCAGCAGACCTGTCGCAACTCGCAAGTGAAGGCCGGGCACCCGACATCGTAAGGTAGGTATCCGCTAGCACTGGGTAGGGGGTCGCAAGCATCTATGTTGTTATGCCTGTCAGATTGAGAGTGTGCTTCCCGGTGTCGTTCAATGGTGATACGCACATCCTCCTTCCAACAGTCTTCAAGGATACGCCGCTAGTCTCACTGGTCGCGCGGGCCGGACGAGGCCATGGATGCCTCGTCGGGACCGTCAGTGCGTGGAACTTGTTGCGGCTGCCCTTGGGTTTGCTGTCGAGGGGGCTGCACAGCTGGTGAGGCCCCCTTGTCACTACTATCAGTCCAGGCTGCCGTCATTTTCCGTGGATGACGGGATGGTCCTGCATGTTGCGATTTTCTCGCTTCGGTGAAGCCGATCAAAAATTGGATGGTGGCCCTTCACTCGTCCATTTTGTCAACCGCTGGTGAAAAACTTAACATCAGGTGAGCCCGCGCAATTGCCTCGACGACCATGTACGACATGGACAGAGAGGTAGACCGCAATGTTGCTCAACTCCTGGTGGAACCAAGAGGAGCGTCGTCACGTCCTTGTCATTGTGCACCAGTCGTCATGGCGGTCTGACATGGGGGAGGCTGAGCTTGTAGATCCGCCGCTCTGTTCAGCACTCCGTCTTGCTCTGGACGAGGCATGCGCCCAACAGACGCGCTTGTGACAGGCACATACGTTGTGACTGCGGCTTGCTTATGTGGGGGAAGCATGGATTCTGGATGTACCTTCCACTCGCAGCACCAGGGCCAAGCTCGCCAAGACCTCAGTGCTGCCTGCCTATGACGCTCCTTGTACCGGCTACGGCCGCGGGGGACACGACGGTGGCACTTCCTGCACCGACCGCATCACCCGCAACGCTAGATTCGTCCGCGACGCCAATAGTGTCTGCAGCCAGAAGCATCGCGTCCTTCGAAGAAGAAGGATGGGTGTTTGCACCAGTCTTCTTCTTGGGAGCAATGCGGAAAAGGAACAACGACGAGGATCAGCACGCTTCTTGTAATCTCAGGTTTACACTAACGAAGCCCCCTACCTGGCGTGCCAAAGATGTTGGGCAGGTGTGCACTTGATCACCTATGTGGCCATTAGCCCCTTCATGGTTCGTCGGGGAGAGCACGTCGCACAAAGAGCAGAAACTTCGAGATAGCACGATGATGACACTCGATGCGCTTACCCAAGTTCGGGCCGCTGAGAAGCGTAATACCCTACTCCTTTGGTGGATTGGTTTAGGGAAGATGGATCTCGCACAGCGTTCTCCCCTGCAAGGGTTGCCGCGGAGAGCTACTATGCGTGTGCAAATATTCTTGGGTCTGAATCCTCTGGGTCCGAATCCTGTGCTAAGTTGCCTTGGACCTTCTTTTAAAGCTCAATGGGCATCCACTATGGCAAACAGACATGATTAGATAGCTAACAGTGCTACCATACCTAACTCTGGCACTCAAGAGAGAATGCCATAAATGCAGCCTTAGGTGGCGACCGGGGCTGCGTCCCCGGCAAGCTCTTGCCACCGCTTAGCTGGTTGTTTCTTGGTGTCCTGACACACCTCTAGACGGGTGTCAACTGGTCAAAATCTATCTTTCGGCGCGTTGCAATGTATCTAGCGAGATCCACTTATCCACCTGGGAGATCGACACCTCATCGACAAGTGACTGCTGTAGCGATGAGGTGGAGTAGTGGCAAATTGGCTCGTGCTTGCTAGATGGGTGAATTGTCAGGCCTTCTTGAAGATGCCTATGCCTTGGTCCGCGGAAAGCGATGGGGTTCTTGGCGCGTCTTGGGCCCATCCTGGGTGGTTGTGTAGGACTTGCCGACATCTGTTTCTGGATACTTGTTTGGGTTGGCAGTTTCCTTCGAAGGGTTATGCTCCTAACGCCTGTGCATAAGTCAGGGGCACTGGGTACTCCGTTACTAGTGCACCGACACTATGGCATCGCCGGGTACCCCATGTCGGCATGAGAAATCTTCAAGATCTGTTAAAGGGTGAACACATCCTTGGAATAAACAATGTATATTTTGAGAATCATTGTGTGTGTAGTGCATGCATAGTCGGGAAGCAACATCAATCAAAGCATAGCCCCAAATATATAGTAGCAACTTCATGACCTTTAGAGCTCATTCATGTGGATCTCTTTTGGACTCCTTCATGGGATAGTCCTGGCGGGAAAAAGTATGGGTTTGTCATTGTTGATGATTAGTCAAGATACACATTGGTGTTCTTTCTCAAATCCAAGGAGCAGGCAAATATCACCTTCGTTGATTTTGCAAAGTAAGCGCAACGCAATTTTGACAAAGAAATCTTGACAATAAGAAGTGACAATGGATCTGTATTCAAGAACTACACCTTTGAAGAGCTTCTTAGTGATGAAGGAATTGAGCATCAATACTCCGCACCATATACCCCACAACAAAATGGAGTAGCTGAGAAGAAGAATCACTCACTTGTGGATATGGCAAGGTCCATGTTGGATGAGTACAAACGACCTCATAAATTTTCGGCATATGCCATCAACATTGCATGCCATGCATCAAATCGTCTCGTCCTTCGCAAGATCTTGTTGAAGACGCCATATGACCTCATACCGAGAAACAAGCCAAACATATAGTATTTCTCGGTATTTGGTTGCAAATGCTTCATTCTCAACAAGACAAAACGGTTAGGAAGATTTCAATCTAAAACAACCGAAGGAATATTTGTTGGTTAAGGATCAAAGTCCCATGCCTATAGGGTCTACAACAAATCCACCGGATAAATTGTAGAAACTTGTGACATGGTGTGTGATGAATTTAATGGCTCCCACGGGGTGCAAGTTGATGTAAGGTCCTTCACAAGACATTCTAACCATGGTTGTAGGTGCTCTCCTTCCAATGGAACATGTTCCTTGTGAAGGTGAAGATGAGGACACGAGCACCACTCATGCTAAACCAACTACTACACCTAAATCACCACAAGATCCCATCCCTCAAGAGGAGTCCATAATCCAAGAACAAGAAGATGGTCACCATCAAATACAAGAACAAGAACAAGCTCATCATCAATTACAAGAACAAGAACATGCACATGTCGATGATGACGAACCTTTTGATGATGGTGAACCTCAACAAATGATGCATGAAGAAGAACATCTTCCACCATACATTATAGATCCTTATGTCGAAGATGTTGATGATGGGAATGAAGTTCAACCTCATGAAACCTTAACCTCCATCATGCCTCGTCTGGCCGGCCGTATTGATGTTGATAAAATTGTTACTGAGAAATCGGAAGGTAGAGTCACTCGTAAAAAAATGAAAAACTTTTGTGCTCACTTTTCATTTGTCTCTAGCGTTTTGTCAGTCAAAACACAAGATGCATTTATGGACACCGACTAGCTTGTTGCGATGCAGGAAGAGTTGAACAGCTTCGAGCGCAACAAAGTGTGGTATTTAGTGAGAAGGCCAACGAAGGAGCACAATGGCATTGAAAAAAATGTATCTTCAAGAACACACAAGATGAGAATGGTGTAATCATCAGAAGCAAGGAAAGATTAGTGGTAGAAGGGTACTCACGAGTTCAAGGTTTGGACTTTGATGAGACTTTTGCCCCTGTTGCCCGTATTGAACCAATTCACTTCTTGCTTGTTTATGTTGCTTTCAAAGGTAATACTTTACATCAAATGGACGTGAAGAGTGATTTTCTTAATAGTCCTTTACAAGAAGAAGTATATGTATCAGAACTACCCAGTTTCTTTGACCCGATCACAAAGACTATGTTTATAAACTTCACATGGCTTTGTATTGTCTCAAACAAGCACCTCGTGCTTGGTATGATCATCTTAAGATGTTTCTACTCGATGATGGTTTTGTGAGAGGGGTGATCGACCCTACTATTTTCACAAAGATGTAAAATGGTGATTTGATCTTATGCAAAATTTATGTAGACGGTATCATTTTTGGTTCTCCTAACATCCATTTATTCAAGAAGTTTGTAGAATCCATGACCAAGACCTTTGAGATGCCACTTAATGCGGACTTGAAGTTCTTTCTCAATTTTCAAATTCAACAATGTCAAGTCGGAATTTTCTTGTCTCAAACCAATTATCTCAAGAACATTCTTGCGAAGTTCGGAATGACACACGCCAGTCCATGCAAGACATCTTTGCCAACCAAACATGCTCTTAACGAAGACACAGATGGTATTCTATTTGAACCATCTCTTTACCTCTCTATGATTGGTTCATTTCTTTATCTTTGTGAATCTGGACTAGACATCCTGTTAAGTGTAGGCATTTATGCAAGCTTTCCAGCTTCTCCTAGGGAAAGTCATTATAAGACGGTTAAGCATATTATTAGATACTTTTTTCACACCCCCATAGTTGGGTTTATGGTACTCATACTTGGGATCTGTGTTGGGTGTTCCATGAAGAGGAACGGGTTATCGTAGCACAATGTGGGTAAATATTTCCCTCAATTATGAAACCAAGGTTTATCGAACCAATAGGAATATCAACAACAACCGTCTTCAGCGGTTGCACACAAAAGAACAAATAACTTGCACCCAACACGGGCAAGAGGGTTGTCAATCCCCTTAGTCTCGTTATTTGGAAGCAAGTGAGAGGTGTAGATAATTAAGTTGCAAAATAAAATGAAAACAAGTAAATGTAAGCAAGGTATTGAAGGTTTTGTGAATATGTGGTGAATAGACTCGGGGGACATAGTTTTCCCTAGTGGCATCCCTCATGAAAACATCATACGGTGGGTAAACAAATTATTGTTGGGCAATTGATATAAAAGTGCATACTTATGTGATATTCATGGAAATGATCATGTGTATCTAAGCATCACGTCCAAAAACAAAGAGGCCGACTCTTGCCTGCACCTATTACTATTAGCCCACTCATCGACCACTATCCAGCATGCATCTACTGTATTATGTAAAACAGAGTAATGCATGGAGAACGATGACGTGATGTTGACGAAGTAAACTCAAGCAATATGAATACACCCCAACGTGTTATCCTTAGTAGATGCAACAAAAAAATGCATCTTGTTCCATTCTGTGACCGCCATATAGAAATTTGCCAGGTTGAACCTACTACAACGCACCTCTCTCAACGAAGAAATATCAATCGAGTTGGCCAAACTAATTCAATAGGTCGAAGAGAATTACGAAGCTATCATAATCAGAGAAGACTCAAATATTTATCATGAATAATCTGAACATAAACCAACAATTCATCGGATCCCAACAAGCACACCACACAAAAGGATTACATCATATGGATCAAAGTGAAGCTGCGACGATCATTGTATTGAAGATCAAGAGAGAGGTGTTGCCATCTAGGTACTAGCCATGGACCCATAGGTGTGTGGTGAACTACTCACGCATCATCATGAGTGCAGCAAGGTTGATGAAGAGGTCCTTCATATATGACAGAACAAGAATGCCGACTTTTGTCGTGGGGGTCGTTTCTCCTTCTTCTCCTTGTGCTAGATATTTGTTATGCACTAGGGGAAGTAGGAGTAACGACCATCATCGACGGTCGAAAAATTGGTGAGGGAGTGTCCACCATATATGAGAGAAGAAGAATCAGTGAGGGAGCATCCACCATAAATGAGAGAAGAAGAATGCCGACTGTTGTCGTGGGGGTCGCTTCTCCGTCTTCTCCTTGTGCTAGATATTTGTTATGCACTAGGTGAAGTAGGAGTAGCGACCATCATCGACGGTCGAAAAATCGGTGAGGGAGTGTCCACCACACATGAGAGAAGAGTGTCCATCATATGTCGTTTATTAAAGTTCCTCAACCATATTTATTAAGTAATTTATGTTGTTTATTAAAAAAATATTTGACAACTAATTTCTTATTGTTTAATTTCTATTTATGTAATTCTCCTAGGGTTAGCGCCGCAGCCCTCGGCCACCTCCGACGTCACCCCCGCACGGTACTACCACGCTCTCGCTCCCCTCTACTTCATACTACCTCAAACTTGCAAACATGCACAATCATATTCGGTTAATTTGTCATATGATGTTGTCATGAGTGTTGATCCCCTGAACATGAGCTAATTAGTTTTTGTCATATGAACTTGGTTAATTTGTCATATGATCATGCCATGTTATGATGTTGCCATGTAATATTCGGTTCGAACATTAAACATAAGCTAAAAAATTTCCAAAGGGATTTGTCTCGACGTCGATGATGCCCATCCCGCATCCTCGTCGTCGAGTACATGGCGGCCACCTGCTTGATAGGCGCCAGCATGTGTGGGACTGGGCTCCGTCGGGCTGGTACTGGGAGGTGCTTCCTTCCGGGGCATTATCGATGACGAGGGAGCCAACCCCCACGGAGGTGGTACGTCATCGTGTCAGGGAGGAGGACAAGCACGTCTATCGCTACATGGCTGCGTTGGATACCAGGTTCTCCAATACCTGGCAGGTTCTCGAGGGACATCACCCGAGCTATGATCCGTTGATGGTTCCTTATCTTTGGGTTGCCACCGCCTTCTATATGAGTTATATGAATATGAGCTATATAAGTATGAGTTATATGAATATGAACTATATGAGTATGAGTTATATAAGTATGATCAATATGAGTATGAGCTATATGAGTATGAGTTATACGAATATGAGTTATATGAGTATGAGTTATATGAGTATGAGCTATATGAGTATGAACTATGAGTATGAGTTGTATGAGTATGAGTTATATGAATATGAGTTATATGAGTTATATGAGTTGTTAAATGAGTATGAGTTATATGAGTTAAATGAGTATGAGTTATATGTAGCGATCCGACTCAAGACGAGTCAAGCCTCTCGTGTTTCTGTACCATCCCAAGATCATGTTGGTACACACTCAGTACATAATGTATATATTCAAGAGTTCAATCACACAAATTTATTAATCGAAATCTCATAAAGAGTACTTTATTACAATAAAGGATTACAATAAAGTGGCTGAAGGCCATCTCATGAGATATCTAACAAAGACTAGCGGAAGCATCAGGTAGACGAGTCCATCCGACTCCAAGGGCATGTCGCTGAGCGTAGAACGTAGCCTCACTCCTGGTCGGAAAAGTACTCTGCGACATGATACGTTGCAGTCGTGTAGGTCAGCATATTGAATATGCCGGCAAGTCATCAAAGAGAGGAGTAAAATAATAATCAACTATCTCTACATGCATATTTGGTCGGTGGGGCTATGAGTTTTGCATAAAGCCAGTTTTATCCTACAACAAGAGGTGTTGGAAGCAAAATATTACTACATTGTTTGTTCTTAACGAGATGGTTCCGCCAACCAATTCTCGTACCCGAATAGTTGTTAACACCCACATCATTATTAAGTTGTGTCGAGAGTTCAGAGGAATTTCAATGCCTTCGGCTCAAGTTGTCCATGACCGTGGACATGGCTAATCGATTAGGTTGGGCACTCTGCAGAGTTTTGCACACGTTCCCCACAAGATTTGATCGCCTCCGTGTTTGTCCTCGCACTTCAGGGTGTTTGAAGACCGGATGATCAAAACATGGTCTTTCAACGGGTCCCTCTGAATCCCTGTCGGTGCCCATCCATTCCTACCATTCTTCTACATCTTCTAGAACCGCCTGTCCAGAGTCGCCGCGTTGTCCAACCAAGCCAGAGCCCATAATGACTTGTGGCTGTGTAGGTAAGCCTTGAGTCTTGAAGTCTCCGTCCGTCTCTTCGAGCCTGGGTGAAGCTTTCCGCAGGATGTCATGGCCTCTCCAGCATCCCGGGCATCCACTGGGTTCTCCAGGGAGCCGATCAACCGTCCTTCACCCAGAGTTTCATTGCGTCCGAGGTCTTGAAAATCTTGTCTTAACCAATCTTGATTATTTAATCAACCTCGCATCACTTGTGTCATGCACTCAATCGAAAACCCGTCTACTCAAGCATAGCATTAAGAAATTGTCGTCCCGGGGCCAAGTAGCGGGGTTGTTGTGTGCCTACCACATGATACTACATCTTATACTAAAATTTCCAAGTACCTAGGCAACATGCAATTGGGCAAAGAAAGGTGAACTACCATGCATCGAAAACATATGAAAATAACATGATCAAAATGACTTGCCTTGATGATAGTTGTCTTGATCGAGCGCTTCTAAGTAACACGCTTCGCACTCCGGATGATCTACCGATACAAACACAAAACACACCATAAGCACTACAATCAAGCAACAAGTAAAAATAACATCACAAGTAAGGATTTGCTAAAGCCTAAGTAAAAGAATTCAACACGTCTGACTATGGCAGAAACTTGTTTCTGTTAAAAACACCAGTAAAAATACTTTAAAATTTTTGAACCTTCTACCACAGTAAGATATAATCACTAGGAAGCAGTAGCAAAAAGAATCAACTCAAAATCGTTTTTAAACTCGTGGAATAGGCAAAACAAGGTTTAAACTAAATCTGATCTAACTTATATTTGAAAATTTCAAACATAGACAAATTATATATTTTTAAAAACTACAGAAAAATTGGAGTCTACTATAACAAGAATCAATATCATTGGACTTCGGGATCAAAAGTTATGGCCAAAACAAAACAGAAACTTTGCTGTTTTTGCAACTAGACAGAAAAAAAAGCTAACATGCTAACAGACAGGGGTATACGTGGCGCGCTGTGATAGGCTGCGGGGGTGTTTGTTGCTAATGTTAGGAGCAAACGGCCGTGAGCTAACAGAAACTAATAGCTAATAAAATAAGTGAAATAAAACCGACGGTTTTCTGAGCTAAACCGAACAGGTATCCTACTTCTAATCTACACCATCTAACTACAATCGGGGGGAGGAGGATGCTCCGGCGAGGTTGACTCCGGCGAGGCGAGGGAGACCGGCGATGGGGAGGGGCTCCGGGGGTGGCGATGGGACGGGGAGGCGGCGGCGAGGTAGGGGAACGTGCTGGTGGCGACGGCGAGGCGAGGGAGGCACTGGGGTGGCTGCCCCCACGTGCGGCTGAAGTGGTGGAGCTCGGGGTCGCCGGCGAGGCTGCGGCAGGGGCTCGAGGGGGGGGGGCTCGGCGAGGCGAGGGGAGGAACGGGGCTGCGGAGGCAGGGGCTGTTTATATAGGCCGGGAGGGGGCTTGGGGAAGGAAAGGAGAGGGGCTGCGGCAGGGTATCCCGGCGGTCTCGGGCTCGGGGTCGGGTAGGGATTAGGAAAGGGGAGAGGTAGGGGGTGACCGGTGGGAGGGGCAGGTCTGGCGGGGGCCCCGCGTGGCAGTGAGAGGAGGCGGAGAAGGAAGGGGCCGGTCGGCCGGTATCTAGGGGATTTCGGATCCCGGGCTGTGGGGGTGGCGGCCCACTGCCTATTAAGCGCTCGGGCGGTGGCTTCCAAAAAAAATACTTTCCTAACTAAATCTTTTCCGAAACAGAAAAAAAAGTGAAATAAAAGGAAATAAATCAAATATTTAATATAGAGTATTATATACCAAAAAAATCAGAAAAATATCCTCTACCCGAATAACATTTTTCCAAAGCAAAAAATAAAAACTTAAAAAAAATGTTTTTTTCAGAAATTCCCTAAAATGCTTTATTTTCTTTTTGCAAATATCTTTGCAAATAATATTTGGATTTCTTGGCTCCAATATTTCAGAAATTGCACGCACTTTGGAGGGTCATTTTCCTCCGCTCTCTCTCTTGCGTGCAAGAGAGTATTTCCCCGGGAACTTCTCGTGTGAGGAAAAATAGAAATGCAAAAATCAAAAGAAGAAAGAATTCAAGTGCCAAATTATTTCAATCAATATGCATAGATGCTTAGCTACTATCTAAAACATTCCCAATTAGGAAATTGCGATGTTACATTGTATGAGTTATATGAATATGAGTTATATGAGTTGTTTTGTGATGATGCATTCTGAATACTGCTAATATTGTCGATGATGATGCATTCTGGTAGTATACGTTAGCAGTAGCGCTGGAAAATATTAGCAGCAACGCTGCTTAGCAGCAACACTTTCTCTGATCAAGCGCCGCTACTAAACCTATCAGTAGTGCTGCATGTATCTGCGCTACTACTAGTTTTTAGCTATAGCACGATAGCAGTAGCGCTTGGACCAGCGCTACTGCTACTAATATAACCAGTGCTACTAGTAGGGTTTTCCCTAGTAGTGCATGATGGTTTTAATTATCACTCATTGAACACCTATTATTTCTGGTCTGGTCTTATGACCATGCAAATTACCGTCACTATTTATTTAACTCTCAAAAAATATAAGTGAAGAATGAGAGCATAATATTACTATAAAATCTACATGCCACCATGCTTAAAAAGATATAAGCGAAGTACTAGAGCAATTGCTAAGCTCAAAAGATATAAGTGAAGCACATAGAGTATTTTAACAAATTATGATGATGGCGCGTCTCTCTTAAATAGGTATGTCATGCAAACGATGATTGTGGCAAACTGAAAGTAAAAGTAAAAGAAAGCAAACGACACTCCAAACAAAACTCATATCATGTGATGAATAAAAATGTAGCTCCAAGTGACATACCGATGGATTGAGACGAAAGAGGGGATGCCTTCCGGGGCATCCCCAAGCTTAGACGCTTGAGTCTTCCTAGAATTTGACTTGAGATGCCTTGCACATCAACAAGCTTATGATCTTGCCACACCTTATTCCTTCATCCATCGTGATAACACTAAAACTTGAAAACTTGATCATACAAAACTCAACAGAAAACTTATGAGATCCGTTAGTCGGCTACGGCGACCATAAACATTAGGTAGTGTTATAAATTCATTCATATTTTATTATTGCATAAGGTACTGTATTCGAACCTCTCCATGACATATACCCCCCGATATAATCGATAACATCTTCAAAATAAGCAAACTATGCAAGCAAAAAACAGAATATGTCTAAGACAGAATAGTTTGTAGTGATTAGCAAAGACACCCTAATCATGTAACTCTGAAATTTCTGAAAAATTATGAAAACCCGAGGAAGTTATATTTAAAAAGAGGGGATTCCTTCCGGTGCATCCCCAATCTTAGACGCTTAAGTCTTCCTAGAATATTACCTTGGGTGCCTTGGGTATCTCCAAGCTTAGGCTTTTGTTGCTCCTCATTCCTTTGTGCAGCGGGGTAATACCCAAAACTTGAAAACATGAATCACATAAAACTCAACAAAACTTCGTGAGATCCATGAGATCTGTTAGTATAAGAAACATATCAAATACTTTAGGTACCATTATAAGTTGATTCTAATTTAATTTTTTTCATAAGGTATTTTTTCGATCTTCTCATGACTTATACCCCCCGATACTATCCATAGCATCATCAAAACAAGCAAACTATCCAAGCAAAAAAAAACAGAAGTTGTTTAAAACAGAGTAGTCTGTAGTAATCTGTAATGAACCTATACTTGTTTAACTACAAAATTTCTGAAATATTGGGATGACCTCAGGAATTTGTACAAAAATAATACGTAAAAAATTCAGCTTAAAAATCGTTCTAGTAAAATTAGAGAAATTTTGTACTCGACGTAAAATTTTTTGTTTTTGCACCATATCAATTCCACTCATCATACAAATCATCCCAAATACTTTACTTGGCACAAACGCTAATTAAAATAGAAAAACACAATCCTTAGAGTAGCCATAAGCAAGTTATCACAAACAAAGAGAAAGTAAAAGCGAAAATAAAGATAACTATTGGGTTGCCTCCCAACAAGTGCTATTGTTTTACGCCCGTAGCTAGGCTTATTGAATAGTTTAAAGTGTTGTCATATTTGAAACTCCATCCAAAAGAAGCTCTCATGATTGATTCATAAGGTGGTATACTTATCTTTCTAGGTAAGTGTCTCATTCCTTTCATTAATGGGAATTGCAACCTTATGTTTCCGTCTTTCATGTCAATGATTGCACCTATAGTTCATAGGAAGGGTCTTCCAAGTATAGTGGAACAAGTAGGATTGCAATAAATATAAAGCACAATGAAATACACAAGGACATAATTTTTATTTGCAATTATAAGCACATCAGTAATTCTACCTAAGGGTTTCTTAATGGTAGAATCTGTTGGATAAAAGTTTAGGGAACACTCTTCAATATTAGTGAGACCAAGCACATCACATAAAGATTTAGGTATAGTTGAAACACTAGCACCAAGGTCACACAAAGCATTGTATTCATATTTATTTATATTAATTCTTATAGTAGGTTCCCACTCATCATGCAACTTTCTAGGAATAGAAACTTCAAGCTCAAGTTTCTCATCGTAATCTTTTACCATAGCTTCTACTATATGTTGAGTAAAACCTTTGTGTTGTTCATAAGCATTGGGTGAGATAATAATGGATTGAAGGAAGGAAATACATTATACTAAAGTTAAATTATGAAAATTAAATTCCTTGTAATCCAAGATAGTGGGCACATCACTAATTAAAGTTTTGACCTCTCCGAACGCACATTTTTCAGTTTTAGCATCAAAATCATCATCCTCTAAGTAAAAGGGACGCTCCTTAACTATAGTTGACTCATATCCAGTCCCTTCATAGTTAATATTCAGAGAAGTAAACAAATATTCAATCGGATAAGTACCAATAATTTTAGGATCTTCATCATGATTCCGGTAAAAACCGGGTGGAAGAGCTTTTTCTAGGAATACCCGCTTAGCTTTGAACTTAGAGGTACTCTCCTTACTTTCATTGATAGAAACTTGGATAGCTTTAATAGTCACATTAAAATCATTCTTAGGAGGCAAAGCTTTTACTTTTAAGAGTTTCTACATCAACAACAATTCTATCCATGTTTTTAGCCAAAGTATCAAGAACATGCAATTTTCTTCTACCATGGTATTGACAACCTTTTGAGAACTAATGAATTCCTTAATTGTTTTCTCAAGATAAGAGGGTATCCCATTAAAATTTCTTCAATAATTTCCATAAGAATTATGATAATAAATTCCATAGTGGTCAGAGGAGTTACCGGGATACAACCAATAGTTGAAATTACCTCTATAAGTATTGTTGTTGAAATTAATTTGTGAGACAAAGTTAACATCAATAGCATCATTATTCTGCTCAATCAAACTAGACAATGGCATATCATTAGGATCAACATGTGTATTTTTATTAGCAACCAAATTCACAAGTGCATCCGCTTTTTCACTCAAAGTAGCGATTTTCTTAACAGAATTTACCTTCTTACCAGTCGGGGCTCTCTTGATATGCCATTGAGAATAATTACTGATGATGTTGTCCAGAAGTTTTGTGGCCTCTCCTAAGGTTACATCCATAAAGGTACCACCTGCAGGAGAATCTAGAATATCTATAGACACAAAGTTTAGTTTAGCATAGAAGTTTTGGATAATCATCCACATGTTTAACCCATGAGTGGGGAAATTCCTTATCATCAATTTCATTATCTCCCAAGCTTGTGCAACATGTTCTTGATGATGTAGTTTAAAATTTATTATTTGATTTCTAAGGGCGATGATCTTAGCATGAGGAAAATACTTGGCAATAAAAACATCTTTACATTATCCCATGTTCCAATACTATTACGTGGTAAAATGAAAACCAAACTTGAGCTTTAGCTCTCACTAAAAAATGAAAAAAAAATTAATTTCACAATGTCATTATCCATATCCTTTTTCTTTTGCATATCACAAAGTTCAACAAAGTTATTAAGATGTGAAACGGGATCCTCATTAGGATTTCCCAAAAATTGATCTTTCCTAACAAGATTCAACAATGCACCAATAATATCAAAGGCCTTCGCACTAGTGGTGGGTGGTAGAAAAGTACTAATAAAATCATTATTATTAGTATTTGAGAAGTCACACAACTTAGCATTATCTCGAGACATGGCGACCGAGAAAGCAAAATCACAAGCAAGACAAGTAAACTAGAGAGGAAAGATGCAAACTGGTGACAAGCTAAGCAAGCAAAGGTAAATGTTATCGTATTTTTATTTTTTATGATACAAACTAAATATACCAGCAAATAAAAAGAGGAACTAGTGAATCAAAATTTGTGTGAAGTTACTTGGTAGTTGTTTATGATATTCCCCGGCAACGGCGTGAGAAATCCTTCCTAATACTTATGATCTACATTAGGTTTTCCATGAAGATGAAGGCGTTATCATAGCATAAGGTGGGTAAGTATTTCCTTTAGTTATGAAACCAAGGTTTATCGAACAACTAGTATTATCAACAACCACCTTCTTTAGTGGTTGCACCCCAAAGAACAAACAACTTGCGCCCAACGCGGGCAAGAGGGTTCTCAATCCCCTTGGTTTCGTTATTTGCAATCATGTGAGATGTGTAGATAATTGTAAATAGCAAAAAAAAGTAAACGGCAGCAAGATATTGAAGGTTTTGTGAATATATGGTGAATAGACCCGGGGGGCATAGTTTTCCTTAGTGGCATCTCTCATGAGAACAACATACAGTGGGTAAACAAATTACCGTTGGGCAATAGATAGAAAAACGAATAGTTATGCGATATTCACGGCAATGATCATGTGCATATAGGCATCACGTCCAACAAAAAATAGGCCAACTCATGCCTGCACCTATTACCATTACTCCACTCATCGACCGCTATCTAGCATTCATCTAGAGTATTAAGTAAAACAGAGTAATGCATGGAGAATGATGACATGTTGTAGACAATGTAAAATCTAGCAATATGAATAAAACCCATGGTGATATCCTTAGTAGAAGCAACAAAAAGATGCATCTTGTCCCCTTGTATCACTCGGATATAGCAATTCGCAAGGTTGAACCTACTTCAACACACCTCTCTCATCGAAGAAATATTAATCTAGTTGGCCAAACTATTTCTATAGATCCGAGAGAATAAAGAGCTATGATAATCATGCACATAAGAATCATATTAGTATTCATAGAAGATTCAAATATTTATTAGGAATAATCTGAACATAAACCCACAGTTCATCGGATCACAACAAATGCATCACACAAAAGGATTACATATTATGTATCAAAGTGAAGCTGCGATGATCATTGTATTGAATATCAATAGAGAGAGAGATTCACATCTAGATACTAGCCATCCACCCGTAGGTCTATGGTGAACTGCTCACACATCATCATGAGGAAAGAGAAGTTGATGAAGAGGCACTCCGTGATCGACCCACCCTCCGACAGGGTGCCCAAACGGAGCTCCAGATGGCCTCCGTCGGAAAAAACACTTGTGGCAGTTTAAAAAGTGCTTCGGGAGTGCCTTTAGGGTTTGGGGGATATATGAGAATTTATAAGCTAGAGAACGAAGTCGGGAGAGCCTCGAGGGGCCCACAAGCCACCATGGAACCCTCAGGACATTTCGTGCTGGCTTGTGGGGTCCTGTGGTGCTCCCCAGCCTTCTTAGAATACTCATTGGTCTTCGCTTGGTCCAGAAAAAATCTCCAAGAAATTTCTGGTCAATTGGACTTCGTTTGGTATTGAAAACCTCAAAAGTGAAAAACATGTAGAAAACAACAACTCGCACTAGGCATTGCGTCCGTAGGTTAGTGCTAAAAATAATGTAAGTTGGTAAATAAATACCCAGAAAGAATCCTAGAATGATAATATATCAGCATGGAATAGTCAAAATTGTAAATATGTTGTACACGTATCAGGTACCCAAGGATGCAAAGTTTGATCTCGTGGGGTACATGGATATGGATTTGGCAGGAGACAAGGTAGGAAGGAATTCTACCTCTCGGGCATATCATTTTCTTGGACGTTCCTTGGTAAGTTGGTCCTTCAAGAAGCAAAATTGTGTCTCTCTATCCACCACCAAAGCTGAGTATATTGCAACCGCAAGTTATGCAACTCAATTGCTATGGATGAGGCAAACTTTGAAGGACTATGGTATAACCTACATACATGTGCCTATTCTATGGGACACTGAAAGTGCCATCAAGATTGATGAAAACCCTATTGATCACTCTCACACCAAGCATATTAGTATTCAATATCACTTATTGAGAGACTATGTGCAAAAGGGTCACATTGATATTGTTCATGTTGGTACAGATATGCAACTTGCCGACATCTTCACCAAACCACTAGATGTAGCTAGGGTCTGTCAACTTAGGCATGAACTTGGTATCTTGGAGCTTGATAGCATTATGTGAAAGTTTGCACACATGCATACATTTATTTCATGTCTGCTGCATTTCATCATCTCACAACCATATGTTTCACTAAAATTGCCTTTAGTTATCCTTACGGACGTTGGGCTACCTCCGGTCGTCCCGTAGTCTCCGGACGTCCGACAGTCTCCGGTCGTCTGACTCCTCTCGCCACACGGCACTTCGGCAACGTGTATATAAAAATTTGAGGGCCCACATGGCTGGGTAGTTACCCTAATCCACCACGCTGCCCGTGTCTCGATCCCCTTTTTTACCCGAGAGCCACCGGCCCACCACCGGATGAACTCCGACCGTTCGGCTGGCCATTTCCCTCCGTTTCTCTATCCCAAGGTAGATCCTTTGATACTTTTCCTTTATAAATGATGCTTCCTTCGAAAATTTCGGTTGGATATGGGATTTGAGAGCCCGTCCTCTCAATGGCCGTTCATTGAGGCGGTCGCGACCCTCCATGCTGAATATCAAGGACAGCGGGCTCAACACCCTCGTGGGATCGTCTACTTGAGCCTCCTTCATCATGACTCCAATGATTCCCAAGACCAGACCCGCCCTAGTAAGCGCCTTGAAAAGCGTCCCATCCGTGAAGATGCTTCTTCTATGGAGGGCTCTTACTATGAGGAAGAAATGGAGTATGAACAACCGGCTGAATATATCGATGTTCGCGTCAATGCCCCAAAGCATGGTACATGAAGTCCCTCGTACATGCCTCCTCCTTCTCCAGATCATCCTCAAGGTGATGCTCGGCAAATCTCTCTTGATCCCTGTCCCCCTCTTGGTCACGAGATAAAGGATTTCGCCCTGGTTTCCAAGCCAGCTTATCTTAAGTTTTGTCGCGAATTGACTAGTTTTCTATTCAGCATGACTCTATGGATTCTCGTTTCCATACAAATGTTCAGGCAGACATTTTCACCACAATCGATATTCCCAAGGGTCTCTCCATTGATTACTATGTTGACTTAGAGCATATTCATAGTCATCCAGCGAAATATCCGGGTTCCATTGCGCTCATTGAGTCTTCTCGTGTTGTTGAACTATTTGCTTTTAAACATGATTTCAATCATGTTGGCATTCATCAGTTCTATGCCACTTGTTTCTTTGATCCTAACAAGACCATCACTTGGATAACTTCTGACATCGAGTTGACTTCTACTTATCCTTAGTTTGTCACTACACTTGGTTTCCTTCACACTGGATTCAAAATCCACAAGGATGATCCAAATGTTGCGCTCAAAGCCATTGAGTCTTTTGGCTATCTTCTAAAATCCATTGACGAGCTTGAGGATGATGAAAAGGGCAAGGATCTAAATCAAGTTTCTATTTGGAGGTATCCTTTCTTTATCATTTTTAGTGTGTCATTTGCACCATCTAACCCAGTACGGTTGATAAGGGGACCTGTAGCGGGTACTGCATTGATCTTATAACTCACCTTAATGGGCATCCGAAAGGGAAGATTAATGTTCCTCACTTTCTATGCCATGAGATTAGTCTCACTAGTTTTCAGTACAAGCGAGCTTTTCCTCATGCTCCATTTATTTAGGCTCTCATCGAGCATGTGGCCCCTTCCCCATGATACCTCTGCAACGTATATATAATTATTTTTTGTTCCCAATTGTTATGCAACTCAATTGCTATGGATGAAGCAAAGTTTGGACTAACAAGCATCAGAGGAAGTGCTAGTTGTTGTTTTCTGCATGTTTTTCACTTTTCATGTTTTCCATAACAAACGAAGTCCAGTTGACCTGAAACTTTTTGGGTATTTTTTGTGGACCAAAAGAAGACCAACAAGCATAAGAGGAAGGCTGGGGGCCACACGAGGGCCCCGAAGGCAACCCGGCGCGGCCTGAGGGCACCTTGTTGGCTTGTGGGCCCCTCGAGGCCCTCTCGACTCCGTTCTATGGATTATAAATTCTCACATACCCTAAAACCACAAAAGTAGTCTCTGTTTTAACGGAAGGCCATGTAGAGCTCCGTTTCGGCACACTGCCGCAGGGAGGATCGATCATAGATGGCCTCTTCATCAACCTTGCTGCCCTCACGATGATGTGTGAGTGGTTCACCAGATACCTACAAGTCCATAGCTAGTACCTAGATGGCAGTCTCTCTTTCTTTTGATCTTCAATACAATGATCATCACATCTTCGCTTTGACCCACATGATGTAATTCCTTTTGTGCAGTGCGTTTGGTGCTATCCGATGAATTATGGGTTTATTTTCAGATTATTCATGATAAATATTTGAGTCTTCTCTGAATACTTATATGATTCTTATGTGCATGATTATGATAGCTTCGTAATTCTCTCTGATCGATTGAAATAGATTGGCCAACTAGATTGATATTTCTTCGGTGAGAGAGGTGCATTGTAGTAGGTTCAACCTGGCGAATTTCTACATCCCATTGTTAGAAGGGGATAAGATGTGTCTTTGTGTTGCTGCTAATAAGGATAAAACGATGGGGTTTATTCATATTTCTTGAGTTTACTTTGTCTACATCATCTCATTGTTCTCCATGCATTACTCTGTTTTACTTCATACTCTAGATGCATGTTGGATAGCGGTCGATGAATGCAGTAACATTAATAGGTGCAAGGAGGAGTCGTCCTCTTTTTTTATGGATGTGATGCCTATATAGACATGATCGTTGAAGTGTACATCGCCTAATTATCCGCTTTTCTTTCAATTGTCCAACAATAATTTGTTTACCCACCGTATACTATTTTTCATGAGAGGTGCCATTCGGGAAAAGTATGGCCTCGCCAAAAAGTATGGCCATTTGGGAAAAGTATGGCCTCGTAGAAATGTATTTACAAAACCTTCTGCTGCTGGCCTCGCGGTCGTCGGCTACGGTGCCGACCGTCGGGCTGCAAAACGAGGAAGGCGACGTCTTGAGACACTAAGGGGAGGAGCAACCAGCGGACACGGCCGCGGCATATTCGGGCACTGAACATGTCCATCATGAGGGGATGGAGCGCTCAGGCTCCCATCGCGAAGCATACGGCTGCGGGTTGGCTTAGACCAATCTGGGAGAATCCTGGTGGAGAGAGGAGTGGCGGCGGGCGATGGGAATGGGTGCGGGAACTGCTCGTGGGATTTGAGGGACCGCGTTGGCACGCTTCTTAAACCGAGGGAGATGGTCGGGTCGATTGGGTGAGGTGAATGGATTGGATCGGTAGCTGGTTGGCCGTGGTCTCCCACACATGTCCAAGTCGGAAGCGCACATGTCTGGTAGGTGGGGAAGTGGGCGATTTGGGGCCGTTGGATGGGGATCCAATTGTCCAGATTTGGTCCTGAGATAGGATTTCGGGGAAGAGAGGAGGTGGAGCTAGCAAGTGGGGTTTTCTAGGGGCGTGGCTATAAATTTGGCTTGGGGGAAACCCTAGTGGAGTGAGAGAGCTCTCTCCATGAGTCAGTTCTTATATAGGGTTTGTTCCGTGGTGGGATGGACCTCGTCTGTCCGATCGCGATCCGACGACCATGAATGGAGGGATGGGCTAGGTTGGTCTAGTGGGCTGTGTAGTTGGGCTATGTGGGGATGAGAGGGAAATGGTGTGGCCCGTGATAGAGTTTTAAAATACGAAAGCGTCTGACAATTAAAGCGGCTATAATGTTGCTATATATTTAATGGTACGGGTATCAAACTAACTCCGATTATGACAAAATTTGGCAGGCCGTCTACCTACATTAAAATAAGACCGCACGCCATATTTCAACCCAATCCGAGAAATTTTTATACACACTTTTGAAAACAAGATTTTTAACGATGCCGAGGGCGCGTGCATGTGTGGTTGGTCTGAAAACGGTCAACGACAAAAAAGGAGAGAACCGGAAACTAATTAAAGATGCAAGTTTGAAAAATGACGGCCACAAAGTGTTGATGCAATGCGGATGATGGGCATCATGCGATGATGAATGCGACAAACAATTAATTATCACGACGACAACGGAATAAAGGGGGAATCTTCTGGAGCATCGGTTCCGAGCTGTTACAACTCTCCTACACTAACAAGAGATTTCGACCCGAGATATAAGAATGAAAGGGGAATAGGAAGAAAAAAGGAAGAGGTAAAGCTTAGTCGCTTCTTTGACAAATGAGTGAAATCAATGAAACTTAGAGTTTGGAAGGAGATGAATAATGGCATGAGAAAGAAGCAAGAATTCAAAAGAAATTTCGGCATCACTTAGGTTGGGAAAAGGGGAAAAACATGATAAGATGGAAATACCTTGCAAAGATTTCACAACACTCCAGCTAAAAAGACTAGCAAGGGAACAACAGGATCTTGATAACTAGAATATGGATAAAAGAGAGCAATATCACAACAACTCTCGAACAATAGAATAGAAACTAGATCCTTGGGGAGAAAGAACGTAGTAGAAAATGACAACCTCTACCACAATTGATTTGGATAAGCATCCTTACAAGAAGAATTGAACGGAGCTGTTGGAAAACCAACAACGAAAAGAAGAAACTTGTTGTGCTCTTAGGGAAAACATCTCAAAATACCCGTGGCAACCAGCCACTAACGAAAGCAAAGATTTCTTGGGAGCAACAAGATATGCAAAACTTCTTACACCAATAGGATGCATTGAGAACTTGGATAAACAATAATCACCATAATAGAAACAATCCTTAGGAAATGCTTCACGTGAAAGCTAAACGAAGATAACTCTAAGAACAAATCTTGGGTTGAAAATATCTCATGATCAAGAATTGGTGGGTTTAAATATCTCATTGTTGAAACAAATTCTCTTCGAGACTCCTTGTGAGTCAAGAATCTATAGCACCACCTCAAAGGATAAGGGATGAAGAATTACACTTGGAGATGCAATAGAAAGAATACTTCAGGTTCTCCAACAACAATCTTGAAGAATACTTTGAGAATGAATTAACTCCTTGAAGAGCCATCATGAAGAACCCTTGGAAGAACTCCGTGATGAAAGGATGGTGAAAATAAATGAAGGTTAAAAAGAATAAGATTATGGCCTTACAAGGATGTAGATGAAGCTTCACGAGGAGATGCTTGAGAAAACTTGGAACTCCGGAAAAGAAAGATTAGAACACTTGGGATATGAATTAGATATCATAACAACTCCGGAAGAAAGATTGAAATTAGCTTGATGAAACAAGAATAAGAATTATGTTATGCCTTTCCTTTATCAAGTTAAATTGATGACAAGCAAAGGACTTGCAAAGTACTTATTCTTCTTGAAAAGAATTGAAGAAAGAGAGATAGGGCACAAACTTGAAGACGTCTTGAAGGAACCACCAGTAAGAATTTGGAATGAAAGAGGAAAATACAAACTAACTGGGCTACATGAGGACAAAGAAAGCATGATCCAATTAGAGAAAGCTTGAAGAAGCCACCAGTAAGAATTCACAAATGGGAACACCTTGAATTAATGAAGATACATGAGACCGAAGGGATCATGATCCACCTAAAGAATTTAGAACATATAGGGATATTAGGAACGAATGGAATGCATGAGAACAAACAGATCATGAGCCGCCTAACAGAAAACTTCAAGAAGGAACCAAAATATTGAGATACAAACGAAGAGATAACAATTGAGAAGAATTTGAGAATGAAAGCTGAAAGCTGAGAACAAACAAATCTTCGAAAATGATCGCCTTCAGAGTATTGAGAAAACAAAACAACACTGAAATGCACCGGATAAATATGGAAGAAATTAATCATGAGTGGAAACAATTGAGACAAAAGAACAAAGCTGAGATGACAATTTTCGAAACAATGGACAAGATTTAGGAGAAACTCGCGTTCGGTCTTCCAAGATGAGAATGATGAGAAGGGACACCTCCAAATATTGACACACTCTGGAATAATGAATAAGAAAGATTGAGTTAAAGATGAAAATAATTTTTGAAAACAATCTTCAAGACGGGATATGACTGATGGAATCCATACTTGCGCCACACTTGAAAAGAAGTGGAGATCTGTGGAAAAGATTAGAAGAGCCAGGAAAGATCGTGGGAAAACATGTGGGTTATGGACCCACTCAAAGATAACACCATTGAAACAATTGCTTATAAAAGAGAGATTGTGCCGGTATAACTGAAAACTTGAGGAGACGAGAGCCTTGAAACAATTGAAAGGATTGAAAATAAGAAACTTCTAAGATATCTTCAACACACTCGGTAGAATAGAGAGAGATGAATAAATAAGAGAGGCTTGAATAAGAATTTCCAACACGGAAAGCAATTGAAGGATGAAACAATATGGAGAACACCAAAATCTTGAATAGAATCCACTGGAGAAGAAAACAAGAATGAGTAATGATGAACTCGAAACTCGTGAGAACCTTCACAAGAATCACCAAATACAACACGAAAGAGAAGATAGCGGAAGGATAAATGAGAAGAAATGCACTTTGATGTTAATTACTCACTAAAGAGGAGGGCGGGAGGGCGGGGAAAACAAAAACAGCTTGGGACGGATGAGACAAACACTGGAAATAAATGGGGAACTGCTCTTGCAAAATTGGAGAAGATTGAACTAATTTGAAGAGAAGCACACTAGTTGGAAAATAATTGACATGACGACTCCGGTTGAAAAGAATTGTCAACACAACTTGATTGAGCAAAAGAATTAATTAGCACTCCCATAGAAATATGAGAACACTATTTAGGAAAGATATGAAATCACCACTTGACATTGAAGCAACTCGAATTACCATATTCCAATAAAGGATGAGGCTTATGAAACAAGCTAGAATAAATTCATGACAAAAATTGCATCCGATATTTTCATGGTAAGGTTCGCACGGGCTCGTTCATACATTGAATTATCATATTTAAATGACACTCGAATATGCTCCCTAGGCGTAGCGAACTACAAGGCTTGACGAAGCATATGTGATGACATATATCGATACTGTCCTGTGTAAAAACGACTGTGAACAAACGAATCCACTAGATGTCGAACCCCAACCTCACATCATGCATCTGTTGGAAGATAATCCTATAGGTAACTACAAGAATTCCCACCTAAGAACTCCCGAAATTTTCTGATTATGCAATCAGGTCCACGGATACAAGGAGTAAAATCCATCACTCAACTCCTAGCAATAACACTACCCGTCTAGTGTATCACATCTGTCAACACATAACCAGAGATCTCGGAAACTCATCTAACTCATACCCTCATATTCACAACGATACCAAGTATGGCAGTTCATCCAGACGCTCTCCACCAGTACTGGGGATGCCAGACTCCTCTCGCCACTACTAGTATTGAAGCAATTTCCAACATTCTCCATCGTGAGATACTAAGAAATCTAAATGATAATGATGTGCTCAAGAATCCCCTCGAGCTCAACTCCCCGGAAGTAATCAAGTCAGACAGGAGGCTCTAAGTCAGAACTCCGTCATATCGACATCATATACATTCCAAAATACCCACGTGATCCTAAAAAAATGAGTTAGAAGAGAAGTAGAATTAAAATTCCTATGTCGTGAACCTCACAGAGCAGGGAAGGAGTATAAAGAATCCTACTCTCCGATATAACTAAGACACAAAACAGTTTTCACTAGACTCGACTCGGCTAAGTTCGATCAACCAAGGGGGCTCCTAGGTCGTTACTGCTCTGATACCAACTTGTAACGCCCAAGATGTGATCCTATCCTTATTTTGGCATCAGGACCTCGACAGGGATAGAAGTGCTTCTCGTTGTTTCGCAAGAATGTATATTGTTACAAGTACATGTACTGAAGAGAAGAGTATATGTAATTCGCTTACACTCGACACAAGCTACATCAAGATCACATCAATGCAACAACATTCAATAATCAGGTAGAAGAGCAGGTCTGACTATGAACGAAAACAAATGATAAAAGAACGACGTCCATCCTTGCTATCCTAGGCTGCTGATATGTCTCCAACGTATCTATAATTTTTGATGGTTCCATGCTATTATCTTGTCAACTTTGGATGTTTTATATGCATGAATATGCTATTTTATATCTTTTTTGGGACTAAACTATTAACTCAGTGCCAAGTGCCATTTTCTGTTTTTTCCGTGTTTTTGGCCCATTTTCAGACGGAGTCCAAATGGAATGAAACTTTACGATGATTTTTGTTTGAACCAAAAGAGACCCCTGAAGCTTTGGGAGAAGGCCAGATGGGCCACGAGGGAGTCACAAGCCCTCACGTCGCCACCAAACCCCCGGTGGTGGCGCGCAGGCTTGTGACCTCCTCATGGGCCCAACAGACGCAATTCCACCGCCATAAATTCCTATAAATTCAGAAACCCCCAAAAAGAAACCTAGATTGGGAGTTCCGCCGCCGCAAGCCTCTATAGCCACCAAAAACCAATCTAGAGCCCATTTCGGCAACCTGCTAGAGGGGGAATCCATCTCCGGTGGCCATCTGCATCATCCTGGCGATCTCCATGACGAGGAGGGAGTAGTTCTCCCTTGGGGCTGAGGGTATGTACCAGTAGCTATGTGTTTGATATCTCTCTCTCGTGTTCTTGAGATGTCTTGATCTCGATGTACCACGGGCTTTGCTACTATAGTTTTATCTTATGATGTTTTTCCCCCTCTCCCTCTTGTAATGAATTGAGTTTCCCCTTTGGAGTTATCTTATCGCATTGAGTCTTTGAGAACACTTGATGTATGTCTTGCACGTGTCTATCTGCTGTGATCAACTTACGGGTTTGTGACAATTGGGAACCTATGCATATGGGTTGGCACACGTGGATTCATGTGAGTACTTGATGTATGGTTTGTTCATCAACTTGCGAGTTCGTGACATTGGGAACCTATGCACAGGGGTTGGCACACGTTTTGACTCTCTGGTAGAAACTTTGGGGCACTCTTTGAAGTTCTATGTGTTGGTTGAATAGATGATTCTGAGATTGTGTGATGCATATCGTATAATCATACCCACGGATACTTCAGGTGACAATGGAGTATCTACGTGATATTAGGGTCTTGGTTGATATGTATCTTAAGATGTTATTCTAGTACGAACTCTATGATAGATCGATCAGAAAGAATTACTTTGTGGTGGTTTCGTACCCGACAATAATCTCTTCGTTTGTTCCCCGCTATTAGTGACTTTGGAGTGACTCTTTGTTGCATGTTGAGGGCTAGTTATATGATCCAATTATGTTATCATTGTTGAGAGAACTTCACTAGTTAAAGTATGAACCCTAGGCTTTGTTTCCACGCATTGCAATACCGTTCGTGCTCACTTTTACCATTTGTTAACTTGCTTTTTTTGTAATTTCAGATTACAAAAACCTTTATCTACCATCCATATTGCACTTGTTTCACGATCTCTTCGCCGAACTAGTGCACCTATACAACTTACCATTGTATTGGGTGTGTTGGGGACACAAGAGACTTTTTGTTATTTGGTTGCAGGGTTTCTTGAGAGAGACCATCTTCATCCTACGCCTCCCGTGGATTCGTAAACATTAGGTCAACCACTTGAGGGAAAATTGCTACTATCCTACAAACCTCTGCACTTGGAGGCCCACCAACGTCTACAAGGAGAAGGTTGCATAGTAGACATCAAGCTCTTTTTTGGCGCCGTTGCCGGGGAGGCTAGGTAAGCGGCACTAACATCCCGTCAACGAAGCTCTTTTCTGGCGCCGTTGCCGGGGAGGTTAGCGCTTGAAGGTATATCTTTAGATCTTGCAATCGAATCTTTTTGTTTCTTGTTCTTTCGCGTTAAAACTAAAAAAATGGAATTGAGGATGCCTCATATGCTCCATCTTTTCAATGTCTTTCGTGAGCATGATGGGAAGGAAAATTGTGCCCAAGTGCTGAAAGAATAATTACATAGAATGCTTGGCATAGAATATGTGAATGATGAGAATGATTGCAATGTTGTTAGCATGAATTCTATGAATACCCATGATGCTAATGATATGCAAAGCCACAAGCTTGGGGATGCTATATTTGATGAAGATGATCTTTTTAGTTCTTCCACTTTGAATGATCACAATTATTTGGATGAAAGCATGCCCCCTATCTATGATGATTATTCTGAGGATACTTATGCTTTAAAGAAGAGGGATGATAAAACTTGCCATACTCTCGAGAACCCCTTTGCTAAAACTTGCTTTTTCATTGTGGAGACAACTTGTAGTGCTCAAGACTTTTACGATACTCCCACTACTATTCTTGAGAATAGATTTCCTTATGTGGAGAGTGGTAAAATTTCTATGCTTGTAGATCATGAAAAGAATGCTTTAGGTGCTGGTTATATTGTTGAATTCATTCATGATGCTACTGAAAATTACTATGAGAGAGGATCATATGCTTCTACTTATTGCAATAGTATCAAGCTTCCTATCCATATGTTGAAATTTTTGAAGCTATGCTTGTTTTGCCTTCCTATGCTAGTTGATTCTTGCTCCAATAAATTGTTTGATCACAAAATCCCTATGCATAGGAAGTGTGTTAGACTTAAATTTGCTAGCCATTTACTCCATGATGCTCTCATTGTGTTTCAATCTTTACCTTTTATGTGAGCATCATTGAAATCAATGCCTAGCTAAGGGCGTTAAACAATAGCGCTTGTTGGGAGGCAACCCAATGAATACATTTTTCTTTGCTTTTTGATTCTTGTTTTTATTTTTCCACAACATCATAATTCTGTTATGATTGTGTCTTTTGTGTTTATTTTTGTGTTTGTGCCAAGCAAAACCGTTATGATTAGTCTTCGTGATGATTGTTTGATCATGCTGGAAAAAGACAGAAACTTTCTGCTCACGAAAAGAATTTTCATTTTTTTTCTCTGAGAGATTTTGAATTGATTCTTTTGTCTGCTAATTGATACGCAAATTCTTCGCACTTTCGTAATTTTGCAGAATTTGTGAATTAACAGAGGTATATGAAATATACAGATTGCTACGGACTGGTCTGCTGTTAACATATCCTGTTTTTTTTGTGTTGGTTGCTTATTTTGATGAAACTATGGATACTATCGGGGGCTATTAGCCATGTAAGATTAAAAATTCAGTAACCCAACATCAGCATAAGTAGAATTTAAGTTTTCTACAGAACCTATGGAAGTGGTGGTTTGCTTTCTCATACTAATGTTACCACGAGTTTCTGTTTAAGTTTCATGTTGTGAAGTTTTCAAGTTTTGGGTGAAGTTCTTATGGAAAAAAATATAGAGAGTGGCAAGATCTCAAGCTTGGGGATGCCCAAGGCACCCCAAGAGATTCAAGGATGCCTTAAAAGCCTAAGCTTGGGGATGCCCCGGGAAGGCATCCCCTCTTTCGTCTTCAATTCATCCGTAACGTTACTTGGGCCTATATTTTTGTTCACCACATGTTATGTGTTTTTGCTTGGAGTGTCTTGTATCGTAGGAGTCTTTTATTTTTGTTCTGTCACAATCATCCTTGCTACACATCTAGAGAGAGAGACATGCACTCACCGTGATTTTGTCGAGCTTCACTTATATCCTTTGGTAGACAATTCAGCTCACATGTGCTTCACTTATATCTTTTGAGCTAGATAATTTTGCTCTATGTGCTCCACTTATATCTTTTGGAGCACAGCGGTGAGTGGATTGGTAGTTGATCTATGCTTTGAAAGTAGTCTCAAAAGGGGTAGTTATCCAAAGGGATACGAAAACTTCCACCTTCATGTGCGTTGAATAGTTAGAGAAGTTTGATTCCTCTCAATTAGTTTTGAGATATGGTTGTGGTAATATTGAAGTTATGCTAGTAAGGTGTTGTGGATCTAGAAATACTTGTGTTGAAGTTAGTGATTCCCGTAGCATGCATGTATGGTGAACCGCTATGTGATGAAGTCTGAGCATGATCAGTCTTCTGATTGTCATCCTTTTTGTGGTGGTCGGAATCGCGCGATGGTTTATACCTACCAACCCTTCCCCTAGGACTATGCATTGAATTCTTTGTTTCGATTAATAATAAAACTTTTGCAACAAGTATATGAGTTCTTCATGACTAATGTTGAGTCCATGGTTTAGATGCACTTTCACCTTACACCATCACTATTTTCTTAGTGCCGTGCAGCTTTCGCTGGTGCACAAAACCCACCATTAGCCTCCCTCAAAACAGCCACCATACCTACCTACTATGGCTTTTTCAAAGTCATTCCGAGATATATTGCCATGCAACTACCACCATGACATGTGCCACCACGTCTACATTGCCATTGCATGATCGTAAGATAGCTAGCATGATGTTTCCATTAATGTCTATGCCATGCTAGATCATTGTCACGGTACACTACCGAAGGCATTCCATATAAAGTCATCGTTGCTCTAAATTTTGAGTTGAAAGTGTGATGATCATCATTGATGGAGCATTGTCCCATGTGAGGAAACAAAAGAGGCCAAAGATGCCCACCAAAAAAACAGGCCAAAGAGCCCACCAAAAAAAGAGAGAAAAAGAGAGAAGGGACAATGCTACTAAGCACCATGATATTCATGATTGAGAGTCTCTCGTTTTGTCACCATCATATAGCTAGTGGGAAATTTTCATTATATAGCTTGGCTTGTATATTCCTACGATGGGCTTCCTAAAAATTGCCCTAGGTCTTCGTGAGCAAGCAAGTTGGATGCACAGCCACGAGTTTTCCTTAAGATCTTTCACATACTCATAGCTCTAGTGCATCTCTTGCATGGCAATCCCTACTCATTCACATTGATATCTATTGATAAGCATCTCCATAGCTCATTGATATGCCTAGTCAATGTGACCATCTTCTCCTTTTTTTGTCTCACAACCTCCACCACACTCCATTCCACTTATAGTGCTAAAACCATGGCTCGCGCTCATGTACTGCATGAGAGTTGAAAAAGTTTGAGAAAGTAAAGGTGTGAAAACAATTACTTGGCCAATACCGAGGTTGTGCATGATTTAAATTCGTTGTGCAAGGATGATAGAGCATAGCCAGACTATATGATTTTGTAGGGATAACTTTCTTTTTGGCCTTGTTATTTTGAAAGTTCATGATTACCTTGCTAGTTTGCTTGAATTATTATTGTTTCCACATGAATAGAAAACTATTGTTTTGAATCTAACGGATCTGAACATTCATGTCACGTGAGAGAAGTTACAAAGGACAACTATGCTAGGTAGCATGCAACATCAAAAATTCATTCTTTATCAGTTCCCTACTCGAGGACGAGCAGGAGTTAAGCTTGGGGATGCTTTATACGTCTCCAACGTATCTATAATTTATGATGGTTCCATGCTATTATCTTGTCAACTTTGAAGTTTTATATGCGTGAATATTCTATTTTATATCTTTTTTGGGACTAACCTATTAACTCAGTGCCAAGTGCCAGTTTCTGTTTTTTCCGTGTTTTTGGCCCATTTTCAGACGGAGTCCAACTGGAATGAATTTTTTTGGACCGAAAGAGACCCCCGAAGCTTTGGTAGAAGGCCAGATGGGCGACGAGGGACTCACAAGCCCTCACACCGCCACCACCCCCCCGATGGTAGCGCGCAGGCGTGTGACCTCCTCGTGGGCCCAACTGACGCAATTCCACCGCCATAAATTCCTATAAATTCAGAAACCCCCAAAGAGAAACCTAGATCGGGAGTTCCGCCGCCGCAAGCCTCTGTAACCACCAAAAACCAATCTGGAGCCCGTTCTGGCACCCTACCGGAGGGGGAATCCATCTCCGGTGGCCATCTTCATCATCCCGGCGATCTCCATGACGAGGAGGGAGTAGTTCTCCCTCGGGGCTGAGGGTATGTACCAGTAGCTATGTGTTTGATCTCGCTCTCTCGTGTTCTTGAGATGTCTTGATCTCGATGTACCATGGGCTTTGCTACTATAGTTGGATCTTATGATGTTCTTCCCCCTCTCCCTCTTGTAATGAATTGAGTTTCCCCTTTGGAGTTATGTTATCGGATTGAGTCTTTGAGAACACTTGATGTATGTCTTGCACGTGTCCATCTGCTGTGATCAACTTGCGGGTTTGTGACAATTAGGAACCTATGCATATGGGTTGGCACGAGTACTTGATGTATGTTTTGGTGATTGACTTGCGGGTTCGTGACATTGGGAACCTATGCACAGGGGTTGGCACACGTTTTGACTCTCTGGTAGAAACATTGGGGCACTCTTTGAAGTTCTATGTGTTGGTTGAATAAATGATTCTGAGATTGTGTGATGCATATTGTATAATCATACCCACGGATACTTGAGGTGACAATGGAGTATCTAGGTGACATTAGGGTCTTGGTTGATATGTATCTTAAGGTGTTATTCTAGTACAAACTCTATGATAGATCGATCAGAAAGAATAACTTTGTGCTGGTTTCGTACCCGACAATAATCTCTTCGTTTGTTCCCTGCTATTAGTGACTTTAGAGTGACTCTTTGTTGCATGTTGAGGGCTAGTTATATGATCCAATTATGTTATCATTGTTGAGAGAACTTCACTAGTGAAAGCATGAACCCTAGGCCTTGTTTCCACGCATTGCAATACCGTTCGTGCTCACTTTTACCATTTGTTACCTTGCTGTTTTTGTAATTTCAGATTACAAAAACCTTTATCTACCATCCATATTGCAGTTGTTTCACCATCTCTTCGCCGAACTAGTGCACCTATACAACTTACCATTGTATTGGGTGTGTTGGGGACACAAGAGACTCTTTGTTATTTGGTTGCAGGGTTGCTTGAGAGAGACCATCTTCATCCTACGCCTCCCGTGGATTGATAAACCTTAGGTCACCCACTTGAGGGAAAATTGCTACTGTCCTACAAACCTCTGCACTTGGAGGCCCAACAACGTCTACAAGGAGAAGGTTCCGTAGTAGACATCAGGTGTCGGCATGGAACCCATCCTAGAACCAAGAAGAAGATGAAGAAGAAGAAACTCGAAATAGAACAATCATCGCGCTTACGTCAAAGTATCACTTTACCTTTACTTGCAACTGTTGTTGTAGTAATCTATGAGCAACAGGGACGCATCAATCTCATTTCCAAAGATATCAAGACTAGCAAAGCTTAATGGGTGAGGTATGGTTAAGTAGTGAGGCTGCAACAAGTAACTAAGCAATGATTTGAGGTGGCTAACTTACGAGTACAAGAATAAAAGGGGGGATGATATACGCATAATCGAACGTGACTAGCGATGATCATATGAATGATCCTAAACACCTACTTACGTCAAAAATAACCCCACCGTGTCCTCTTCCGGATGCGGAACTCACGAGAAGAGACAGTCACAGTTACGCACACAGTTGGAAAGTTTTAATTAAGTTTACTTCAAGTTATCTAGAACCGAATGTTAAACAAAGTTTCCAAGTTTGCCACATAACCGTGGGCATGGCTTTCCAAAATATTTAACCCTGCAGGGGTGCTCCAACTAGTCCATCACAAACTACCACAAGCTGCATAGAAACCCTCGACCACGAATATTGTGATCTCCTCGGATTCCTAAGTGGAAAACCTCAACTCTGAGATAGCCCAAAGCATCACCAGAATGCCGATGCACAAGACGCTCGAGAAAGGTAAAACAAGTCCAACAAGGCCGCCCGACGTGCCGATGATCCCGATAGGAGCCGCATATCTAGTTCTCAGGGCACAATCGAATGAGCACTACATACGATGGTCGGATAGAAATCCCCCGAGTTGCCCCAGGTGGCCCCGCAAGTGGCTCTGTTTGGGACCAACACCATCAGCACTGGGCCCCTGTATTATGTTGAATTACTCCTCGGGTAGCGCTAACTCCCTACGCGTCAAATTATTATCACAATTATAATGTTGGGAAAATATAGTACCATAGTTGGGCCTTGACAGACGAGTTTTATCCAAAAAGGAAAGTCGAGGGGGTCCCCATAACAATCCCAAGCGTGTTAGGAGTGCTCATTTATGGAACATAACACGGATAGCCGAAACTAAGGCGACAAAGGTGGAATAGAACACCAGGCTAGAGGGCCAAGCCTTCCACCTTGTACCAAGTATATAGGTGTGTTAAATTAATGAGCAATAATACGGTGATATAACAAGGAACCCATGTTTCATATGGAAGCAACTGCACCTGCAACTAGCAACACTATCAAAAGGCTGAGCAATCGATAACATGGTCAAAAGTGGTTTGTTGGGTTGTGGAAGGGTTAGAGGCTTTCATGGCAATGATGGGAGGCTGACATGTAAGTGGTATGCAGCAAGACATAGCGTAAGAAATGAGACAACTATCATGGCAATGTTAGTAATGGTATCTAGGGAAAAGGTCATCTTGCCTGTGATCCCGCTTGGAAGAAGAACGATTCTGTGAAGCAGGCGAACCAGTGTAGTCGAATGGATCCTCAGACTCATCAGCGGATCCAAACTCTATCGAGAAGAAGAAAACCAAAAACAAGAATCAACACACGATATTCACCACGACACATGCACGATATGATAAACAACCAATTATGATGCATGTCCTATTTCAATTATGCAAGGCATGGATTGGCAATTCACAACAATCAAACACTACACATTAAGTGAAGCTCAATATGCAACGAGCTGCATATTGATAAAGCTCCACATACGAATTATTTAGTTCACTCCCGTTTAGGTACACGACAATACTAGATGATGTTTAAACATGGAAAGATCTGAAGCACAAATAAACTACCTATCTATGCATTTTAAATGAGGTCGGAAACGACATATAGCATTTCATAAATGACCCCACACATTTACTTCAAAATCTGTCGAGATCTGACCTAAACATATTTTATGTTTGTTGAACGGAAAAATAAATTGGAGCACATGAAACTACACGTCATTCTAGTCGATTTACATATATAGCTCACCTCCAACAGAGTTACGGTCTAAAAGATACGAGCAATAGAAGATATTATACCATGAATGCAACATGCATGCAATGACATCCACGACACATTCTGGTTCCGATAACTCGATGAGATGCCGGTGCAAATGAATTGGGAGTGTGTGCGTGTCATGGCAAAGAATGATGGGTTGATCCTGGTTACCGGGTTCCCATGTGTGGGAGGCATGGATATGGGGTACCTGCGACTAACATGGCATCTACAAAACGGAAAGCGGAAACACCAGGTGTTGTCCCCCAACCTATAGAACCTACTGAAAATATTTATTATGAAATTCTTTCGAGTATGAAGCTTGTGGATTATTTAAGCTTGCAGGTTTATCCAGAGATGAAGTCAAGAAGAAGGGTTTACCTTTATCTTCAAGGGGAAAATAATTGACATGGTATAGGCTATGTGATGATACAAGATTTTGTAACTGGAATCGACTGTACTTGGAGTATCACCAAACAAGTTATCCTATGCATCTTGTTCATCATGATCGGAAATTAATCTATAATTATCGCTCTAGCTTGTGGGGAGGCTTAATTCAATGTTATATTCATACACCAATCATGAGATCCCGAGAGAAATTATTATTCAGAATTTTTATGCTCGGCTTTCTCGTAATGATCAAACCATGCTCGATAGTTCTTGTTCTGGTTCTTTTATTAAGACGACTATTGAGTTCACAGGGTGTCTTTTGAAAATAATTTCATGCAACTCTGATGATTGGGAACTTGAGGAAGGGAAAGATTCAGGTATAAAACATGAGTTTGATTATGTTATATCTTTTATGAATCCCAATGCTTTCAATCGTTTTAGCACTAAATATGGACTTGGCTCTGAGATAGTAGCCTCATTTTGTGAAACCTTTGCTACTCATGTTGATCTCCCTAAAGATAAATGGTTTAAATATCATCCACCTATTAAAGAAAAAGTTGAAGAACCAATTAGACTTGAGGATGAAAAAGTTGTGAAACCTTTGTGAGTTAACCCAGTTGTGCCTACTTCTTATATTGGGAAACCACCTTTCCCTGTTAGGATAAAGGAACATGCTAAAGCTTCTACCATGGTTAACAGAAGTTATGTTAGAACAACCCAACCTTCTGAGCAAATAAAGGTAGAACCTAGTATTTCTATGGTTAAATATCTCTTGGTCGATAATATTGATGGGCATGTTATTTATTACTGTGATGAAGCTGCTAGAAGTGCCAAACCTGATACTAAAGACAAAAATAAAACCTTTATTGGCAAGTGTGTCATCTTAGTCAAAATAGGAGATCATGGTTTATGTGATATGGGCGCTAGTGTTAGTGTTATTCCTTTTACCTTATATTAAGAAATTATGCATGAGATAGCACCCACTGGAATAGATGACATAGTTGTTACTGTTGAGATTGCTAATACATACACCATCTCACCACTTGGGATTGCTAGAGGTGTTGAAGTCTTGTGTAAAAGTAAAATACAATATTGATTTTCTAGTACTTAGCTCACGAGAAGATGATTTTTGTCCCATAATATTTGGTAGACTCTTCTTGCATACTGTCAATGCTCAAATATATCGCAAAAAGGAAACTGTGAGTGTTAATTTTGGTGGTATATCTCATGATTTTAATTGATCTAAGTTCAGTAAGCAACCCCATGATAAAGAATTGCCTAGTAAATATGATTTAATTGGTCTTGATTCTATTGCCATTCCTCGTACTGGTCCATTTGAACAATATTTGCTAGACCATGAAAATGATATGCATATGCGTGAAAGAAATAAAATAGGTAAAATGTTCTTTGTCCAACAACCTATCCATCAACACAACTTGCGTGTTGAAACTCTAGGAGATCCTCCTCCTCCAAACGGTGATCCTTTGTTTGAATTAAAGAAACTACCTCACACATTGAAATATGCTTATCTTGATGAAAATAAGATATATCCTATTATTATCAATGCTAACCTTATAGAGCATGAAGAAAAAGAATGTTAAAAACATTAAGGAAGCACCGAGCTGCTATTGGGTATACTCTTGATGATCTTAAGGGCATTAGCCTCACTCTCTGTCCGCACAAGATTTATATGGAACCAGATGCTAAACCCGTTGTTGATCATGAATGAAGATTGGATCCCAAAATAAAAGAAGTGGTAAGAAATGAACTAGTAAAGCTTCTAGTTGCAGGTATAATTTGTCCCATAGCTCATAGTAGATGGGTAAGCCCCGTTCATTGTGTTCATAAGAAAGGAGGTATTACTGTTGTTCCAAATGATAAAAAAGAACTCATTCCACAAAAATTATGACGGGCTATAGAATGGTAATTGCTTTTAGAAAATTAAACAAAGCTACTAGAAAAGATCATTATCCATCACCATTCATTGACCAAATGCTAGAAAGATTATCGAAGCACACACATTTTTTTCTTTCTATACGGTTATTCTGGTTTTTCTCAAATACATGTGTGACAATCTGGTCAAGAGAAAACCACCTTCACTTGTGGTTTTGGAACCTATGGTTATAGACGTATGCCTTTTGGATTATGCAATGCACCTGCTACCTTTCACAAATGCATGACTACTATATTCTCTGATATTTGTGAAAGGATTTTGAGGTTCTCATAGATGATTTTTGCATTTATGGAACTTATTTTGAAGATTGCTTAAGCAACCTTGATCGACTTTGGGAGATATGTGAGCAAACTAACCTTGTCTAGAATTTGAAGAAGTGCCACTTTATGGTAAATGAAGGTATTGTCTTGGGTCATAAAATTTCCAAATGAGATATTGAGGTGGATAAGGCTCAAGTTGATGAAACTGAAAAGATGCCATGTCCTAAAGATATTAAAGGTAACCGTAGTTTCCTTGGTCATGCTGGTTTCTATAGGAGGTTTATTAAAAACTTCTGTAAACTTTCTAGACCTCTTACCAATTTATTACAAAAGGATGTTCCTTTCATTTTTGATGATGATTGTGTAGAAACCTGTCGGGACCCCGATCCTAAGCCATAGGAATCCAGCCTGTAACACAACGCATCCCTTTGTGGTCTCACGCACGGTTAACTCCACGGCTGCAGCCTTACCTTAGCCGGGACCGTTTGCGTCTTTTGACTCACGTATGCGATAGTGTCGCTAGCAATCCAATGTCAAAGAACCCGGATCGACATGTCTAGTCATAAACCAAAGTGGCAGTTCCGCACAAGGACAGGCATACATGACCCAACAAAGCAGGTGTCGGTCACCAACGAACGTAGACGAGTCGTAGCAAGCTTCAAGGACTCCATTACGTCTCGTGACATTTCCCCAAAGGGGACAGACACAGAAGCTAAGAAGGACACATGCCGGTCAACCAATGTGTCCGGAGCAGTAGCGAACTACCAAGGCTCGTTGGATCACAAAGGGGCATTTCCTTGTAAGGAGTGCTACTAAAGTTCACGACTAGGTATTCGAACCCCATACATATCAAGTAAGACACACGTACGCATGGCATACCGATATGTATAGATACATCGATGGCATCACAACATAACCATAATCATACAAGCTTTATTTAAGAGGCTCGGAAGAGCCACACACATAATATTACACATTAAGGGTCTCTCGACCCATAATAGCAGTCATACAATTACAAGCCAGCGGAAGAGTTATAAACTGTCTGGGTACAGACAGAGCAACTAGAAGGCACATGGCCTGACTATACTACAGAGCCGACGTAGGGCCAGATCGTAGCTGGGACACCAGCTACTCGTCGTCGTCGATGTCTACGAAGAACCCTCTATTAGGGTCATTAGCAACCTCTGCAACATTTATTAAACAAACATGAGTACGAAGGTACTCAGCAAGACTTTAGGAGAACTAACTACTCATGCAAGGTATCAAAAGGTATTGTGGGGTTTCATGCGGGAAGCCAGCATTTGACTCGTGGCTAGACAACTTGTTTTTTTGAAATTAGTTTTGACAACTTGATTTCTCGCACACGAGTCCACTAACACCACAACAATACACTATCGTGGAATCATTCCGTCTCCATATGGAAATGCCGTCCACGACACTCACGCTTATCTTGACAATTTTATGAGTAGCCATTGAAGTTATCTATGAACAACATATGTCTCCAAGTAGTCCATATCCGCGGACGCGGCTATTCGAATAGATCATAACCCTGCAGGGGTGTACTTCGTCACACACGCTCCCGCCACTTATCGCCATGTGCACGTCATGCACCTCGGCAACCTTCAAGCGGAAGCCCAGCGAGGGAGTCGGCCACGACAGTTAACCACACTAGTACCTAGTCCAGGTTTATCGCCTATCTGAGAGTAACCCGCACGGAAGTCCGGCCGAGGTTTCCGCCACGGCCTCAAACGATGTGCGCAGGGTTCCCAAGCCCACCATCCGGGTGCCACTTGGTACACCGTGCCACTGCCTACCGCATCACGGTCCACCTCTCAGGTCAGCACCATGCACGGCCTCCAGCATTACTATAAACACCAGAAACTACTTGCAACTCCTCGACCGAGTACTACGCGATTAATAGGCCGAGCGGGGTCATATTTCAGGGCCCAGCATGTGGTAGTATCTAGTTTTGGATTACATACACGGAACTCAGTTCCTAAGGACGGTTCCAATGAAACAACCCGCCATGTACTCCTACACAGCCTTTCACCGGTACCTTTACCAAATCAAGTTCAACACACGACCCTTGCTCACCGAACACATTCCACATTTCTGTTCATCTCCCAGATGACAGACCATACACAACTCTAAGCATAGCATGCATAGCAGGATAAGGCACATCATAGCTGAAGCAACTACCAGGTATGCTAGGTTGCAAGGTTCGGCTATTTACTGTGACAAGGTTAAGTCATGCAAAGGATGTGGGTCCAACTATCGTGGCAAAAGCAGTTGAAGCATTTGATCCTAATGCAATAAATAGGTGCAGGAGCAAGAACATAGGTGTTATCGGGATGATCAAAAGGGTTGCTTGCCTTGTTGCTCAGAGGAGGAACGATATCCGTCAGACGGATATTCGGTGGAATCTGGGGGTGCGGAGCCTACCGAAATGAATGGCAACATTCAATAACAAACATATGCAATCAAAATGATGCATGAGCATGGCATGAGAATGCAAGTGATAGGTTATTATAATCAAGATGTTTTAGGTTTAGAGTTGATTTGAATCACATTCGAATAGCAATTCAAACGGGTATTCTTGGATACCGGTTCAATTGATTCGACCTGATGCTCAGATCAACCTAATGTTAACATGCATGAAATGTCATGTTATGGTACCGAATTATATCTAGGGCAGTGTGTGATCATTGTATTTATAATGAAATTTGGATATTTTTGGAAATTCCATTTATAAAGTGATTAAAGAATTGAATTATTCCTTATTTCACAAATTAGGGTCCTGTAACTTTTTCAAACATAGTTGAAAATAGCATAATCAGAATCCTTGAATTTTTCTGATACTTTTTCATATATAATTTATTTTCATTGGAGTTACAGATTAATTTCTATGATTTTTGCAATTTTTAGCAATTTCCTGAATTATTTTTATACTGGGAATTCCATTTATTGCATCAGGCTGACGTCAGCAGGTCAGCCGACCTTTGCAGGTCAGCCGACCTTTGCAGGTCAAACCTGACAGGGGGGCCCCACTGGTCAGCCTCTCTGGGACTAATCCCGCGCAGACCAGCCCCTAATTGGGGTTTGACTAGGCGTGGGGCCCTCTGGCAGCGACTGAGGGGAGGGCGATTACGCCCTAATGGTCGGCCACGTCGACGGCCACCGGAGGGTGGTCGCCGGCGACCAGACCCGCGGCGGAGGGCTCGCCGGAGGCGACCTAGACGGCGCTGCACAGCACCAAAACGCACGCGGTTTGCAGCTACAGCATGCTCACGAAGTGGCCGATCTGGCAGGACCATCTGGGGAGGCTAGGGTCACCGGAAGAGGCGTCGGCGACGAGCCGGAGCGGCGGCCGAAGCTCGGGCTCCGATGAAACTAGGGCTAGAGGAGGGGATCGACGGGAAAAACCTAGGGAAAACGACCGCATGCTCACAGGGAGTGCAGGGCAGAGCTCAGACGGCTCGGGGAAGGCCTGGGGGCGACGAATCGACGGGAGAGGTCCGGCGGCCGGAGGTGGAAGACGACGGCGTTGCGGGCGTTGCAGGGCGCGAGGAAGCTTCGGCTTCTGCATAGACGACCAGGGCGACGAGGCGGAGCTAATGGCGTGCTCGGGGAGGGGTTCCTATGGCCAGAGGCACGGCCAGCTCGAGCTCGAGCTCGGCTCTAATGGCGGCAGCAGGGAGAAGGAGGAGATCCGGGAGGAGGGGAAGAACCGAGGCGGGGAATGGATAGGGGAAGCTCTGGGGAGCTTATCCCCGTCGTCGCCAGCGCGAACCGGCGGCCAGGCAGGCACGCAGGTGCGTGGCCGCGCCGGAGGAGGCGGCGGCCACCTCCTACTGCCTACTGGCGCGAGGGAGGGGACGAGCGACGAGATGGGCCGGGCCTGGCTTGGGCGAGAGGTAAGACTTTTTCCATTTTCTCTTTTTTTTGTTTTTCTGTTTTGCTATTTATTGCTTTGCTAATTATTTCAGCTCCAAAACAAAAAGTAAAAACTATTTTTGACCTCCTGAAATATTTGTTATAATATCCCCACTCCTAAAAATTATAGTTTCTGATTTCAAATTTTTAAATTTGAAACCAGTGGCTTTTGCAATTATTTAAAATGCTTAAAGTGTCAAGAAATAGTTTTCTCCAATGCTCATTTACTTTCATGATTTATCAGAAAGTTTGAACATTTCTTGAGGCCATTTTGGGTTCATTGATTTTGAACTAGTTGAAATTTCCTTTAGTTGAAATGGTGGCTAGGGTTTTGAGTTTTTCCTTTGCCACTTTGTTGTTTTTGTTGAAACATCTTAGATGCAAATGCAAAGAAGAAATGGGCACAATTCTATCTTGCTTAAGGGTTAGGGATGTGACAAAACCTTTGAAAAACTTAAGGAAGCCTTAACTTCTGCACCTATTGTTCAACCACCTCATTGGAACTTTCCTTTCGAAATTATGTGTGATGCTAGTGATTATGTTTTTGGTGTTGTTGTAGGACAAAGTGTTGATAAGAAATTAAATGTTATCCATTATGCTAGTAAAACTTTATACAGTGCCCACAGATATTATGCTACCACTGAAAACGAATTCTTAGCAGTTGTATTTTCTTGTGATAAATTCAGATCTTACATTGTTGATTCTAAAGTATTTTTTCACACTGATCATGGTGCTATTAAATATCTTATGGAAAATAAAGATGATAAGCCTAGACTTGTTAGGTGGGTTCTTTTCCTACACGAATTTTATTTGCACATCATTGATAGGAAAGGAGCTGAGAACCCTGTAGCTGATAACTTGTCTAGGTTAGAAAATGTTCTTCATAAGCCTCTACATATTGATGATAGCTTCCCTGATGAACTACTAGCTGTGGTCAATGTTTCTCATAAAACACCGCGGTTTGCGGATTACGCTAATTACATTGTTGCTAAATACATACCACCTAGTTTCACCTATTAGCAAAAGAAAACAATCTTCTTTGATTTAAGATATTACTTTTGGGATCACCCATATCTTTATAAAGAGAGAGTAGATGGTATTATTAGATGTTTTACACCTCAGCATGAACATGAAAAAATCCTTTGGAAGTGTCACTCCGAGTCTTATGGAGAACACCATGCGGGAGGTAGTACTCCACACAAGGTATTATAGTCTGGATTCTATTAGCCTACTTTTTTCAAAGATGCTCGTAATTTTGTCCTCTCTTATGATGAATGTCAAAGAATAGGTAATATTAGTAGACGTCAAGAAGTGCCTATGAATTAGTCACTTGTTATTGAACCATTTGATGTTTGGGGATTTGATTATATTGGAGTTTTTCCTTCGTCTAATGGGTATACACATATTTTGGTTGTGGTTGATTATGTCACTAACTGGGGAGAAGCTATTCCAACAGTACAGCTGATCATAACACCTCTATTAAATTGCCAAAGGAAGTTAGTTTCCCATGTTTTAGAGTCCGTGGATATTTAATGACTGATGGTGGTTCACATTTTATTAATGGTACTTTTCGTAAGTTGCTTGCTAGATATGATGTTAACCATAGAATTGCATCTCACTATCATCCTCAATCTAGTGGTGATGTAGAATTCATCAATAGAGTAATAAAACTAAATTGCAAAAGACTGTCAATAGATCTCGAAAGAATTGGTCTAAGAAATTAGTTGATGCATTGTTGGCCTATAGAACATCTTATAAAAATCCTATGGGTATGTCTCCATATAAAATGGTTTATGGAAAAGCATGTCATTTACCTCTTGATTTAGAACATAAAGCTTATTGGGCAATTAAATAAGTCAACTATGATTTCAAACTTGCTGGTGAAAAGAGGTTATTTGATATTAGTTGATTAGATGAATGGAGAACCCAAGCTTATGAAAATTCCAAACTAGTCAAAGAAAAAGTTAAAAGGTGGCATGACAAAAGAATCCAAAAGCAAAAATTCAAAGTTGGTGATTATGTTCTATTATAAAATTCTCGTCTTAGATTTTTTGCAGGAAAACTTCTTTCAGAATGGGAAGGACCATCTATCATCGAAGATATTTATTGGTCTGGAGCAATTAAGATCAATAGTCCCGAAGGCACTAACCCGAAGGTTGTCAGTGGACAAAGAATAAAGACTATATTAAATTGCACCTATTAATGTTGAATCAAATATTATTCAAACCAAGACAACGGAGGAATACATAAAGGAGACCTTCCAGAACACTTTAAAACTCTTAAAATGAAGGTATGTGATAAGATAATTAAATGGACTCCGAGAAATTTGCAAAATTATTTTCTGTTAGATTTGGAATATGACAAGAATTAGGAAATTTATAAACACACGGGAAGGCAACCCAGGTGCCCACTAGGCACGAGGGCGCGCCAGCCCCACCTGGCGTGCTCTGGTGGGTAGTGGGCCCCTCGGGCACCCTCCTAGCTCTGTTTTCTTGTAGGATGTGTATTTCCTTGTATAAAAATTCTTTATATATATATATATATCCCTATGATTTAATCTCCGTACCACAGAGAAATCCAATGTTCTTGTTTCGTGTTGTGTTTTTGACAGATCTAGATCACCATGGCCTCATCAAGCTCCTCCAAGGACAAGTTCTTCGAGAGGGTTGATACGTCTCAAACGTATCTATAATTTTTGATGGTTTCATGCTGTTATCTTGTCAACTTTGAATGTTTTATATACCTTTT